>NC_079416.1:21154579-21199579 GCF_026213295.1 Gadus chalcogrammus
ATCAATGGCTGACTGAGCTGGAAGTCCTAGTTTCTGTTTTATTCGCTGGTGGAGCGCCAGGTATCCAGACCGGTGTTTTACTTAATTAGAAGGTTTAATGGAACACTTTACAAGACGTTTCACTTCTTCTGTTATTTTTAAGAGGGGGGCTTTTACTTTGACAGCCCTCGTATGACCTGGGACATCCATAATGAAATGTCAACCGCGCCTGACCTTAAATCACACATTCTATTTAACATCACATAATTAGGTAATTAGTTTGAGTTTATAGGTATATATATATCCGTTATGTATTTCATTTATTATTATTTGATGACTATTTTTTACTTGGTGAAGACGAGTGAACTTCAATCAAATCAAACTATCAAAACGGTGTTGACTAGTTTGAGAATCAGATCCAATTAAACCTTCTGTGTCCATTCCCTGTCTATCGTTTCTCCTGATGAGGTATATTGGTCTCAAAGAGGGGCAGGAAAGAGAGGAGGAGGAGGAGGATGAAGAGGGTGAGGGAGAGGAGGGGCAGGAGCAGGGAGAGAGAGGAGGAGGAGGAAGAGGAGGAGGATGAAGAGGAGGAGGATGAAGAGGGTGAGGGAGAGGAGGGGCAGGAGCAGGGAGAGAGAGGAGGAGGAGGAGGAGGATGAAGAGGGTGAGGGAGAGGAGGGGCAGGAGCAGGGAGAGAGAGGAGGAGGAGGAAGAGGAGGAGGATGAAGAGGGTGAGGGAGAGTTAAAGGGAGAGGAGGGGGAGGAGGAGGGAGAGGAGGAGGAGGAGGAGGAAGAGGAGGAGGATGAAGAGGGTGAGGGAGAGTTAGAGGGAGAGGAGGGGGAGGAGGAGGGAGAGGAGGAGGAGGAGGAGGAAGAGGAGGAGGATGAAGAGGGTGAGGGACAGTTAGGGGGAGAGGAGGGGGAGGAAGAGGGGGAGGAGGAGGAGAAGGGAGAGGAAGAGGGGGAGGAGCACGAGGAAGAGGGGGTGGAGGAGGGAGAGGGGCGAAGGGGAGGAGGAATGTGGGACACGGTTGATGAAGATTAAGGATGGAGGTTTGAGACAAGGTGATGTCATCGCCCAGATTGTCCGGAGGGGAGATGAAGAGGAGAGAGTGAGGAGATGAGGAGGATATATTTAGCACTGGGAAAGCGCGCGTGCGTGCGTGCGTGTGCGTGTGCATCACACCATACCGGCTGACAGACAATTGACCTGACTAGTAAGAGGTTTAAGGGGAGGGAGGGAGGGAGGGAGTGAGGGAGGGAGGGAGGGAGGGAGGGAGGGAGGGTGGTGAGTCACTCCTCTCCTGATGTCTGAATAAGCCCCACCCCTCCAACACACACACACACACCACTAGACAGTGTCTGAGGAGTTATACCTGTGTGTGTGCGTGTGCGTGTGCGTGTGCGTGTGTGCGCGCGCTCTGCCTGACTGCTTCCTGTATTGACAGGACGTCCGCCCGTCTTGTCAGGACAGTGAAGCGTCCTCTCGCTGTTCAGACTCAGTGTTTCAGAGGCTCCGTCTCTATTACCGCTGGACACTCCCGAGCTCCGTCACAACCTCTCACCCCCGTGGAGCGCAGCCTGTGACACGGCTAGACAGCACACGGGCAGACCAGGCTGACCCCCTGTTCGGTTTACTTACCCCCAATCGACCCTCTTCTCTTCTACCCTCACCCCTCTCTCTCCTCACCCTTCCTCCCACTCTCCTCCCTCCCCCACTCTCCTCCTCCCCCCCCCCCCCCTCTCCTCCTCCCTCCCCCCACTCTTGTCCACCCTCCCCCCACTCTCAGCCTCCTTCCTCCCACTCTCCCCCCTCCCCCACTCTCCCCCCTCCCCCACTCTCCTCCTCCCCCACTCTCCTCCTCCCTCCCCCCACTCTCCCCCCTCCCCCACTCTCCTCCTCCCCCACTCTCCTCCACCCTCCCCCCACTCTCCCCCCCCCCCCCCACTCTACTCCACCCCCACTCTCCTCCACCCTCCCCCCCCCCCCACTCTACTCCACCGAACTCCTAATCAACGCGCGGTCTCTTGAAAAAGCGCCCTTGATTGGATCTGCAGGTTAATAATTAACCACTCCCCCTGGCGTTGCCGCGGCGATGAGGCTGACTTAAAGGGGCTTAACGATGGTCTATCGGAGGCGGGGGGGGGGGGGGGTCCGTGGAGGGCGTCTGAGTAGATGCCTGAACATGTGTTTGGACATATTTTGACGGGTTCTGGTGAATGCTTTGGCTGTTCATGCTGAGAGCTTCTGCCTTCGCTAAGCAGTGATCTGTGATATTAAACATGCAGACACCATATCACACACACACACACACACACACACGCACACATACACACACACACACAGGAACACTTATGTTATCGGCAAACTGCCTTCCAAATGTATTTTAAAGACATATATAAAAGGAATTTTAATGAGGGCTGGTGAGTTGTGAAATTACAAAAAAACGTTTCATAAATATATCTTCCACATCTTTTTTGGTTTTCAAAGGTCGCCAGTTAACACCAGTAAATGTCCTGGTACAATGGGAGTCCTGGTCCTCAGTGGATCTGATCATTTGACCTTCTCTGCTCATCACACTCCTTACCAGTAAACGTCCTGGTACATGAAGAAAAACAACTTTGGTTTGATTGTCTGTACTGTGTGTATGTAATCCTTTCTTATTTGTCTTTGAGTACTTAGAAAAGCGCTATAAAAAACGGATCAATTATTATTATTATTATTATTATTATTATTATTATTATTATGAGTACCACTGGTTCCCAGTGGATCTGATGGGGGGAGGGAGGGAGCCACTGATGTAGAAATACATGATCATGACTAAAAGAGCCAATCTAAAATATTTTGAAATATTGCTGTATTTATAGTGCATATAAAAAAACATATAAACCACGTATCAACACAAATATTGTGTTGTTTTACTGTGAGGATTAAATATTGCAATGTTTTAATGTTAAACATAATAGTGTGATGTGATTTTATTGTGAAACAATAAAGTTGAGCAGGCGTATAACCGAAGTGAACGGAAATATATCCAGTTTTACCGCCAAATAAAGTCAATAGTGCGCGCGTTGTGGGTCACGGTGAGACACACCAACACAACCGCACACCGTTGTGCAAAAACGCGGGTGAGTGCTTGTGTTGTCTCCGTCTCCTTCCTGCCATCAATCTGATGAAATCATCATTCATTCACACACTCACTCATTCACGCCGCATGCCAGCAGTGTGTGTGTGTGGGGTGACATCATTCATTGTCTGAGGCATTACCTCACCACCCTAATAATCATCCCCCCCCCCTCGATCTATTTAACCCTTACCGACTTATGACTCACACACACCAACACCACAGACACACACACACACACACACACGCACACACACACACACACTCTTTTCTCCCTGGCCAGTAACTCTTTATTTCTGCGGACAATGCTGAATGTGCTGTCCCTTTTTAACGCACACACATATATACACACATACACATACACACACAAACACACACTCCTCTGCAGCAGCAGAAGGTGATTGGCTGGTTCCCGGCTGGCGGGATCTGACCGGCCAATGGAAGCGTCTCTAATCACCGAGCAGACTGTTGTCTGGCGGAACAACGCCACGCGCCAATCAAATCCTCCAGTTGCTAGGCGCCCGGGGGGGTGGGGGTGGGGGGGTCCTGAATCTTCCCAGGTTAGAGGGGCCAGAGGGGTGCCGAAACACATCCGTGCTGAAGTCAACAAAGTTGTAAATATGCATACCGTCGCCAATGGCGTGTCCGACTAGCA
This sequence comes from Gadus chalcogrammus, assembly GCF_026213295.1. Classification (NCBI taxonomy): domain Eukaryota; kingdom Metazoa; phylum Chordata; class Actinopteri; order Gadiformes; family Gadidae; genus Gadus; species Gadus chalcogrammus. Next base: position 21,158,342 of record NC_079416.1, read on the forward strand.
CACGCATAAACACGCGCAAACATTGCACACGCACATGCACACAGATGCACACTCAGATGCAAACACACGCCTGCACACACACACACACACACACACACACACACACACACACAGACACGCACAGAAACACACATTTGTTCTGCCTTTCTCTTGGGGGAAGGGGGTATTGGATAGTCTTGTGGCAAGGCTGTTTTACTCTTAGCTGAAAGGTTCGGTGTTCGATCACCATCGGTCATTTGTTAATGACCTTAATGACTTGTCTCTGTACTGTCTAACCCCTACCTGCTCCTTAACGACCTGTCTCTGTACTGTCTAACCCCTACCTGCTCCTTAACGACCTTTCTCTGTACTGTCTAACCCCTACCTGCTCCTTAATGACCTGTCTCTCTACTGTCTAACCCCTACCTGCTCCTTAATGACGTGTCTCTGTACTGTCTAACCCCTACCTGCTCCTTAATGACCTGTCCCTGTACTGTCTAACCCCTACCTGCTCCTTAATGACCTGTCTCTGTACTGTCTAACCCCTACCTGCTCCTTAACGACCCGTCTCTGTACTGTCTAACCCCTACCTGCTCCTTAACGACCCGTCTCTGTACTGTCTAACCCCTACCTGCTCCTTAACGACCCGTCTCTGTACTCTCTAACCCCAACCGGCTCCTTAATAAAAAAAAAAATTTAGACTGCCAAATATGCCCGCCTTTTTCCCGGCATGGTCCGCGCATTTACACTGACCGAGGTAATATACCGGATTGATTTCGCACCCAAATTTCCCCTCTCGGACCCATCACATATTAGGGGGTTTCGTTTTCATGACGGCTTCGCGGTTTCAGGGGTGGAACTTGGGTAGAGGTGTTGCTGTGTGTTGTCTCTAACACAGAGACAACTCAGCGATATCAACATGAGTAGTTCTAACTTGAGAGACGGTGAAATCTGCGAGCTGCTGACCATCATGGCAGATAAGGTGATGCATTCGCATTGAACAAAGACAGGGAACGATGGTACGATATAAGAGAAAGCACCAGAGGAAATGTCCTTACAAGGCTTTTGTCGGGATAAAGAAAAACAAGTGGTCAGCAAAATAAAGAATATGTTGGATTTTTTTCACTTGTAAATAGTTGATTGCGTTTGTAGCCTACACTCAGATGCATACTCATTCTTGCAGTGACTGAACTACAAAAACATTCAGAGTATGCATATTATTCTAAAGAGGTCTCCGTATTTAGTCCCGCCAACTCCAATGAACCAAGAAAGCCGGTACCTCGGTATTACATACCCCCTCGGTATTACACAGGAAAGACAGTGAAATGGCAGGGTGTGCCAAGACACGACGTACTGGCTTGGCAGTGTAAAACTGCCTAATGACTGCCCTCGATACTGCCTAACCCCTACCTGCTCCTGAAAGACATCTCTATACTGTCTAACCCCTACCTGCTCCTTAATGACCCATCTACGTACTGTCTACCCCCTACCTGCTCCTCAATGACCCATCTCTGCACTGGCTAGCCCTTTCTGCTTCTTAACGAAAAAAATCCCTCGAAAGAAAGAGGAAGATATTCTCTGTAGGTCTCTTTGGAAGAACATCTTCTAAATGTTCCCAAAGGTCTTCTTGTGAAGGACTCTTCACTGCTTCTCTGCTGCCTTGTTCTGGAACATTCGCAGCCCTCTTCAAACCACCTCTCTGTGTTCCCCGAGGTCTCTGGGAAGTGTAGTGTTTGGAGCCAGTTTGGAGAACTGAAGACTCCCAGCTGACCCGGGCCCTGTGAAGGTCCCGGAGACCCCAACTAGGGGGGAACTTCACACACACACACACACACACAGGCCCCCCACAAGGCTCTTCATCACCATGTGTTTTTATCTATAGATCTACCGATACATAGATCTATAGATCTAGGAATTCCTTGACCGCACACCACCACTGGTAGATAAATCTTTAATGCAGGGTCTAATTAGGAGAGCCCCCAGGAGCCCACCTCAAAAGACCATTACCCAATTAGACGCCGGTCCAAACTGAAAGGGCACCTCGCACGGCTCCTTGAGGCACGCCGTCATTAATCGCTCAGAGAGGCCGGGGCCATGCGGCTCCGGGCTATCCCTCTCTCTCTCCTCGCTTGCCGCTCGCCCAGTGCACAGGGAGTCCTCCGGGATTCTTCTTCTACTGCCGCCCGAGCGCGGAGGCACTTACACCAAAAACACTCCCCCCCCCCCCCCCCCCCCCCCCTGGGTAACCAGCCCACCATCGCCCTCGACAACCGGCCCGTTTATTAGGCTTCCAGCGGCCAAAACGGCAGCATACCCCCACCCCCCCCCCCGCCCCCCCAGGCCCGGCAAGGCTATCCCCCCCCGGACCTTGTTAGGATCCTAGGCGCGGGCCCCCCCCCCTACTCCCCGTGGGGCGTGTTCTGTGTCCTGAGTCCACATCACAGAGTGAGCATCATGGCAGCGTGCCTGCGGCCATCGCTCCAGGCTCCGGGGTGCCCCCCCCCCCCCCACCTAGCGTGTTGTTGGCGTGTTGTTGGCGTGTGGGCGGGATAAGCCGTGTCCACGCAGACCATGGGGGCGGTGTGTGTGGTGTGTGTTTGTGGATCACAAAAGGCCAGCAAAAAAGATTTCTCCTCAAGGCAAAAAGAAACACAAACAAACAAACACAGTATATGAAAGGCTTTAGACGGCTCCTAGCGTGTGTGTGTGTGTGTGTGTGTGTGTGTGTTATCCTTGGCTGACTGTACGTGGTGAACTGAGTTCTGATCATATGGCTTGCCAGGAGAGAGAGAGAGAGAGAGAGAGAGAGAGAGAGAGAGAGAGAGAGAGAGAGAGAGAGAGAGAGAGAGAGAGAGAGAGAGAGAGAGAGAGAGAGAGAGAGAGAGAGAGAGAGAGAGAGAGAGAGAGAGAGAGTGAGAGAGAGAGAGAGAGAGAGAGAGAGAGAGAGAGAGAGAGAGCGAGAAGAGAAGAGAGAGAGACTAACTGAGCGTGTCAGTCTAAGTTAGTGTGAGAGTGTGAGAGTATGTCTGAATGAGAGAGTGAGCGAGTGAATGAGAGTGAGCGAGAGTGAGCGAGAGAGTGAGCATGAAAGTGAGCGAGAGCGAGAGAGTGAGCGAGAAAGCGCGAAATGGAGAGAGCGAAAGTGATAGAGAGTGTGAGCGAGAGAGAGAGTGAGTGGGTGGGTGTGTACCTCTGGTTTGCTGAGGCTGGAGGAGACCAGGCAGCCGGAGCCTACGTCCAGGTCCCACTGCTTCCTGCCCTGGTTGTGAGGGTCCAGGGCCGAGATCCGGCCGTCCAGCGTGGAGATGATCACCAGAGACCTGCAATTACAATTACAATTAGGGCATTTAGCAGACGCTTTTTTTGACACACCGCCGGCAGAGTCAACCATGCAAGGCGACAGCCAGCTCGTCAGGAGCAGTTAGGGTTCAGGGACACATCAACACTCAGCTAGGAGGACCTGGGGATCGAACTAGCAACCTTTCAGTTACAAGACAACTGCTCTACCTCCTGAGCTATGCCGACCCGCTCACGACCTGCACACACACAGCCAATCAGGACCCACCGTGCAGAGCTCACAGCCAATCACAATGCATGCAATCCATCTTCAGGTAATCAGAACACGCATGTACATCTAACGGCATCCTTATTAAAGATGTAATCAGAATTGAAATGCACATTAAACGGTCAATCAGCATCTATATTACACATCTAACGGCAAATCAGCATCTAGATATAGATCTACCAACCACTTAGAATAGACTTTGACATCTAACAGCCAACGAAACAGGCCTCGTCAACTAACGGCCAATCAGAACGGACCAGATTCCAATCAAAACAATTATAACCATAATGACAAACTGTGATTAAAGTGCGAGACTAAAAGATTAGTGAAAAGTTTTCCATATTAATCCATGAGGATTACCACTAGAAGAACCTTCCATATTACTATTAATAAACCATTAGTGAGGAGGCCCTAGCTCCCAGATACCCCTCCCTTTGGGGTCTTATCTCCACCCAAACACATGTGGTCGTAACAGGCGGCCTGGGACTAACTGGATGCATCCATCATCAAGTTCTATGTGGCTCCGGCTTGTGTTGAAACATGTTCTCCTCTTTGAATAAATATACATTTTAAACCACTCAAATCAATCTATTGGTACTTTTAATCGATCAGTAGATGGATGTTACGCTTGTTCTATCTATTTTACCGAGGTGTTCTATTGTTGAACACCGGATTAGTTGTATGAGTGGGCACTGGGTGCTTTAAATCGGTCAATACGAGTTGTGACTGAGTCTGTGGTCTGTGTGTATCCTGACTATACAAACATTGGCAGACGCTTTTTGTCCAGACCCACTCAAAGCATGCGACCAGAGTGAGAGTAGCCCCGCCAAGAGGTTGGTGGTGCCAGCCCGCTTCAAGAACCACAGAAGCCCGCTTCAAGAACCACAGCAGCCCGCTTCAAGAACCACCGCAGCCCGCTTCAAGAACCACTGCAGCCCGCTTCAAGAACCACCGCAGCCCGCTTCAAGAACCACAGCAGCCCGCTTCAAGAACCACAGAAGCCCGCTTCAAGAACCACCGCAGCCCGCTTCAAGAACCACCGCAGCCCGCTTCAAGAACCACCGCAGCCCGCTTCAAGAACCACCGCAGCCCGCTTCAAGAACCACCGCAGCCCGCTTCAAGAACCACAGAAGCCCGCTTCAAGAACCACCGCAGCCCGCTTCAAGAAGACACTGTTACGGTGACCAACAAACATAAAATCAGCAGCCTTTGGACAACCGAACATAAAAGACAGACGACAGGGTTTTTGGGGAAACAATGCTTTATGTTGACATTAATGATCTTAAGGTTTCGTGTGAAAGTGAAACCAGTAACAGCAACCAAAAAAAAAAACGTCGGCAGAAAAGGCCTAGGTGATTACCACGTAACAGAAAGGGCAAAATACAAAGGAAAAACCTCACACTAACTGCCTTCGGAGGTTCAGCTTATCTTGCTTCCGTGCCCGACAGCGGACAAAATAAAACAGTGGAAGCTATATAGCTACGCTTGCTCTTACCTTAACGTGCAGAAAGTAACCACGAAGAGCAACAACAAATATGATATTTTTAACAGAATTGACAAAAGGTACAAGTGTGCCAGCGTCTGTGCTCAGATGAGGGAGAGAGTGAGCCGCCATCTTCCACTTGGCTTTATATGTGTGGGGGCGGCGCCAACAATCAGGACGAGCCAAGCAGCAACCTGCCGCCACAAGGCTCCGCCTCCAGGAGGTGATTGATATGATTGAGTGCACGAGGCAAAGGCAAGACATTAGAGCAAAACAAACAAAAACAGCACAAGACCCAGCGCTACCACGTAACAGACACACACACACACACACACACACACCCCTGATGATGTTCCCCACACACCCGATGTCACATCCAAAGATGTCAATCCCCCGCTGATTTCACACACCTGATGTTATCAGGGGGTTTTTGTTCAGGGATCATTTGAAGAGCAGGTCCTTGAGGAGGTACAACGGGTTGAGTTGCGGGGCTCTTCATCGCTACATCAGGCTGCACCACAGTCATAATTGTATTACTACTACAATAACTACTTCAAAGCCCCACACCTCTAGTGTCTGATAGGATACAATACCATTAACAGTATTATAATAAATGTACTTCAGTGGGAAGGCAGTAGGAAAGGGTTACACCAGCTAAGCTACAGCTGACGGGGGCTTGTGAAGAAGAGGTGAGGAAAGCACCAACACATAAACCACAGTGTTGTCATGCAGACGTGTCCCGTCAAACCAGAGGTCATCCTAATCCAACATGGAGGGGCAGAGGACAGAGGCTGTCCTGCTCCTGGATCCCTAGACTGTTTGATTTCCACTCAGAACGCCGACTCTAATGCTGCTAGTCGGCCCTGCCCACATAATCCTGGAGAAAAAACAACAACATAGGATTGAGAACTTTGAATTCATATCAAAAGCCCGCTCAGAACTTTTCTGTTTTATGCAGGGAAGATTCAGCTGGCAGGCTTCACAGGGAGGTGATGGTGCAGGAGGAGGAAGAGGAGGAGGAGGAGGAGAGGGAAGTGGAGGAGGAGGAAGAGAAGGAGCAGGAGGAGAGAGGGGAGGAGGAGAGGGAAGTGGAGGAGGAGGAAGAGAAGGAGCAGGAGGAGAGAGGGGAGGAGGAAGAGGAGGAGGAGGAGTGTGTGTTGGCGCAGGAGGAGAGGGAAGAAGAGGAGGACGCGAGGGTGTAGAAGGAAGAGAAGGAGCAGGAGGAGGAGGAGGAGGAGGAGGAGGAGCAGCAGAAGGAGGAGGAGGAGGAGCAGCAGGAGGAGGAGCACGTGGACAGCTCTGGCTCAGCCGGAGGAGGACCGGAGCCAGGCTCCTCTTGTCACCAGGAGCGGTTAAACTGCTCAGCAACACGGGCTGACAACGGCTCCCAGTGTAACCACTAACATCTTTACGGCTGCAGCCTCCCACACCCGCCCACCAGAGCCACCCCGTCCTGCCGCAGTGCTCATCGGCACGCCGCTCGTCCACGCCTAAGCCCACCCGGGCTATTGATCTGTCTGTCTAGGGGTAGGGGGGGGGGGGGCAGGGGGGTAAACACTCGTTAACATAAACTTTGTTGACCCAGTGACGGACGGCAGGAGTGTCACGGAGCCCCCCTTCCTGCCCAGGAGAGACCCCTCCCTCCCCAGGAGAAGAGACCCCACCGCCCCTGCCCAGACTGGAGCGGTCAGACCCCCACACAACGAGACACAATGTGTTCATTAGAACAAATTGATACATACAATACCAATGCTATGTGCATATTGCACATTGTGTGTACACATGGAGCTTGCGGAACGAAAACATGACATCATTGTAGGAGATATTAGCGTAGGAGACGTCGTTTTAGAGGGATAATACCGCAGGGCTGAATAAGACTACCTGTTCTGGGCCAGGACGTTCCCTTCAGTAGCAGCAGGGTGAGTCACTGAGGGAAGACCACGCTGAACATCAGTTCTAGATACGACTGGCCCAGATTCTTCAACCGGGTCACCTAGTATGCAAATGGCCGTTTTTTATCGAGGCTGCTCGCACAATAACTGGAAATAAGTAGTTCAGCCGCTCGGGGTCCAGGCAATGGTGTTGTAGTTCAGACACTGCTGATGATAGAGTTCAAAAACGGTGGTTGTAGTTCACAAACTGTTACTTGTAGTTACAGGAACTGTTAATCGTTGTTCAGAAAATGTTTTTCTCTTCAGAAAATGTTTTTGTAGTTCAAAATGTTGTGATTGCATGTCTGTCAGTAACGGTTATTTGAGTTAAAAAATGTTTAAGTAGCTCAGTCACAGTTATTGGACTTCAGAAATAGTAATAGTTCAGAAAGTGTTTTCGCATTTCAGAAACTGAGGTTATCGTCGTTCAGAAACTCTTTACAATTTAGTCCAGAAACTGTTTACTATTGTAGGCCACAAACTGCTGATATTGTCGTTATAGAAACTGTTGTTATTGTTGTTCAGATGTTGCCATTGTAGTTCAGAAATGGTAATATTGCAGTTCCGACATTTTTAGCCTGTTATTGTAGTTCAGCCACTGTTGTATTAGTTCAGAAACTATTACTGTCATTCAGAAAGTGTTTTTGTAGTTCAGTCACTGTTATTTCAGTCACTGTTAACGTAGTTCAGTCACTGTTAGTGTAGTTCAGTCACTGTTAGTGCAGTTCAGTCACTGTTAGTGTAGTTCAGTCACTGTTAACGTAGTTCAGTCACTGTTAGTGTAGTTCCGTCACTGTTAGTGTAGTTCAGTCACTGTTAGTGTAGTTCCGTCACTGTTAGTGTAGTTCAGTCACTGTTAGTGTAGTTCAGTCACTGTTAGTGTAGTTCAGTCACTGTTAGTGTAGTTCAGTCACTGTTAGTGTAGTTCAGTCACTGTTAGTGTAGTTCCGTCACTGTCAGTGTAGTTCAGTCACTGTTAGTGTAGTTCAGTCACTGTTAGTGTAGTTCCGTCACTGTTAGTGTAGTTCCGTCACTGTTAGTGTAGTTCCGTCACTGTTAGTGTAGTTCCGTCACTGTTAGTGTAGTTCCGTCACTGTTAGTGTAGTTCCGTCACTGTTAGTGTAGTTCCGTCACTGTTAGTGTAGTTCAGTCACTGTTAGTGTAGTTCCGTCACTGTTAGTGTAGTTCAGTCACTGTTAGTGCAGTTCAGTCACTGTTAGTGCAGTTCCGTCACTGTTAGTGTAGTTCAGTCACTGTTAGTGTAGTTCAGCCACTGTTAGTGTAGTTCAGTCACTGTTAGTGTAGTTCAGTCACTGTTAGAGCAGTTCAGTCACTGTTAGTGCAGTTCAGTCACTGTTAGTGCAGTTCAGTCACTGTTAGTGTAGTTCAGTCACTGTTAGTGTAGTTCAGTCACTGTTAGTGCAGTTCAGTCACTGTTAGTGCAGTTCAGTCACTGTTAGTGCAGTTCAGTCACTGTTAGTGCAGTTCAGTCACTGTTAGTGCAGTTCAGTCACTGTTAGAGCAGTTCAGTCACTGTTAGTGCAGTTCAGTCACTGTTAGCGCAGTTCAGTCACTGTTAGCGCAGTTCAGTCACTGTTAGCGCAGTTCAGTCACTGTTAGCGCAGTTCAGTCACTGTTAGCGCAGTTCAGTCACTGTTAGTGCAGTTCAGTCACTGTTGTGGTAGATCACTCACTGTTATTACAGTCACTGTTATAGTAATTGTAGTTCAGTCACTGTTATTGTAGTTCAGAAATTGCGTTGCCGTGCAGCCACTGTTGTTATTGTAGTGCAGCCCCGGCGTCGTCATGGTAACGCGCCCATGCAGCACGCCGCCGCCCCCCCCCCCCTCTCCGCCCTCTGCCTCGTACAGCTCTCCAGGCTGGAACAGCACACGCATATATATGCAAATGAGGGCGCTTAACATTAATGAGCCATGTGTGTGTGTGTGTGTGTGTGTGTACACTCCACGCCATCAAAGGGCGGGATTATCTTCCAGGATCTGCTGCGGGGCGTCGAGTCCTCCACGCCGCCGATGCCGCCGCCGCCGCCGCCGTGGTTACGGAGGAGAGGTACCGCTCCTCTTAAAAAAACACCGTCGCGCCAAAACCCCTCGCTCGCTCCGCTCCCATTGGCTGAGCAGCCCTGCCAAAAATATTAGGCTGATTGGTTGTTGCTAAGCAGTAGGCATCCGGAGAGGGTGGAGCATGCGCACACACACACCGACACAGACACACACACACACACACACACACACACACAGGCGCTACATGCTACATGCTGAGATCATCGAGTTCAACTTCACAGAGAAACCAGAGAGACAGAGATAAATGAGGATGGAAGGAGAGAATAAGAGAGGGGGGAGACAGAGCGAGAGGGGGGAGACAGAGCGAGAGGGGGGAGACAGAGCGGGAGGGTGAGAGACGGGGGGGGGGGGGGGGGGAGGGTGTAGAGAGAGTTTTATTGGAGATCAAAGCCCTTTGTAGACTCTTTGTATTACAGATGAAGGATGTGTGTGTGTGTGTGTGTGTGTGTGTGTGTGTGTGTGTGTGTGTGTGTGTGTGTGTGTGTGTGTGTGTGTGTGTGTGTGTGTGTGTGTGTCCTGGTAGCGACAGATGGAAGTGGGAGGAGCTAGTTTAGTTATACTATAAATAAAGTAGGACTACAGCCATCCGCATCACACGATAAACAACAACGGCTACGACTAGTGTGGTGTCGTCTTTTGTCTGGAACCAAAGACCTCTGGGAGCACATGGAGGGAGACAGGTGTGTGGGGGGGGGGGTTGGAGTCCACCACTTCATGAAGGACATGTTGGAAAGATGGAAGGCGTGACAGAGACAGACGACGAGAGACAGACGAAGAGAGACAGAGACACAAACTGACAAAGACAGACAGGAAGAGAAAATGTTGACTTAATTGGGAAAAAGAGAGAGAGAGAGAGAGAGAGAGAGAGAGAGAGAGAGAGAGAGAGAGAGAGAGAGAGAGAGAGAGAGAGAGAGAGAACGCAGAAGGAAAGATAGAAATAGATAAAAACGGGAGAAAAGGAGAGGACCAGGGAGAGAGCAGGGCAGACAGGAGAGAGAGAGCAGTAAAGACAGTCTCAGCCACCATGAGCCCGCAAGCCTGTTGTCGCGTCAGGCAGGGCTTCCTCAGTTCACAGGCTTACAGTCAAACTGCTGCATTAGCAGTTAGCGCTGCGCTAGCACAGCCCCGGTAAACAAGCTCCATTCAGAAACAGGATGTGTACACAGGCCAGCTCTCCGTGGAGCAGGCCCCGGCTCCTCCAATCCCTGCCGTCTGCCCCGTGCCCCTCAGCCAATCACGGCGCAGCGTTTGACTCCCCCCACCTCAGCCAACAGGCAGGCGGCCCTGCGGTATGTGGGCCAATGGGAGGAGGCGACAGCCTGTAACCATGCAACAGCAGTCGCCCTGGTTACATTGTGGAGTGTGTGAGGGTACTGGAGCGACCACGCCCGTTTGAAACAACCGCTGGAGTACATATGTGTACCTGGAGACTATACTCCTACACCTGGATAAAATATACACACACACCTGGATAAAGTACACACACACACACACTTTATACCCCTACACCTGTATATAATATACACACACACACCTGTATAATGTATACTCCTACACCTGTACATAATATACTCACACCTGTATATAATATACACACACCTGGAGAATATATACCCTTACACCCGTACATAATACACACACACACACCTGTGCATGTATAATTTAACACACAAATAAATACATTTACAAATATATATGTGTAATAAACTAATTGAAACATTGTGTTTGGAAAGTGCTGCACCACCAACAACAAGCATTTGTCGAAATCTGCATTACTGTCTGAAAGCTTTTAAAGCCCACCGAGTGTAATGGTATTAACGATGCCTCCGGGAGTTTGGACGATTGTTTGGAGTGTAGAATCTGGAATTCATCTCGAGGCATCTTTTAGAAACTAGGAGCAGAGTGCAGAGTTGTGCTACGGACGCGCCCAGAGTCTCCACTGGGTGAACGCCTCCCCGCCTTAAGTGAACCGCCAAAGTTCAGCAGCGTGGTCGTTTTTCCTGCAGGGGAGCGTCAGGGCGTGGCCCAGAGATATCACACAGCCAATGACAGACCATCCGCTCGGCACCCTGGGGCCCCCGCAGCCTCAGACACCCCCCTAATCGATCTCACGCCTGACAGGAGAGAGGTGCTCGTGTTAGACCCCAAACTCGCGGTCTAGGAGAGTCCGTCGTGCTGTTAAAGTACCGCATGTTTTTTATTCCTCTCTCCCCAACGCCTCACTTCTATACCTCACCCTCTCCCTCCCTCGCTCCCCCCCCCCCCCCCCCACTCTCTACACCTCCCCCCCTCCCTCCCTCCCTCCCTCTCTCATCCCTTGTATTCTTCCTGTCAGTCCATCTCCCACAGCCTGTCTCTCTCCATACCAAACCCCCTCTCTCCCTCTCCCCTTCTCTCCCGCAGCATCTCCCACGTGCTAAAATCCAAACTCCGTGGCGCCACTCTCCCGTCCACCCATTGGCCGGCGTCCTACACCGATCCCGGCGTCCGATTGGTTGTTGCTAAGCAGTGAGCGGCTGCCAGCCAGCAGGCGGCGCCCCGCGCGGTCCTAGTGCCGGGTGCTTTAACCAACTGTTGTTGTCACCGGGGGGGGTGGACTCTTCTTGCAGCACTAAACATCTCCCACCTTTCCCCTCTGCCCCACCCATGCCGCAGCACTGCAGTGGGGGTCCGCACCGACCCCAAACCAAGACCGGGCGCCCCCGCGCGCGTCCCGCCGTCTCCCTGTGATGACCTCACACGCCAGGAGACTGACGGAGCTGTCAATCAACCCATCGATCCCCCCCCCCTCCGTACCTGTTCTCGTCGGTGATGGACACGAGGGTTTTTTTCGAGCGTGAGGTCTCGGCGCCCAGGCTGAGCTGAATCCATTTTAAAGCGTGTTCTTATCCGCAGCTGCACCGCTAATGTGCTCATCTATTTTCAATGTTTAGTGATCCTATTCTGCGTTGCTCTTATTACCTTAGTTCTCTTTTTATTTGGGGCGGTTTGTAAGCAACTTTTTCAATTTGTAGGCAATATCTAGCCGTTATGGGGGGGAAAGTGCTCTATGAATAAATAAAATAAACAAATTGTTAGCTATAGGGCGGTGATCATGTTGTGTGCATTAATACGTAATATCACACCAGCAGCAGCCGAAACCGCTCCGGCGGCCCGCCTGCTGACGGGCAGTTTGTAAACAACGTCGTCATGGCAACAGAGGAGCGGCGACGACGGCGGCGGCGGGGCGGCCCAGTCCTGCTGCAGCAGCAGCATCCTGCCGAGCGTCCACCACGCGGAGGAGGAACGGGTTGGTCAGCACATTCACAGCCACACAGGAGAGAGAGAGAGAGAGAGAGCAGGATGAGCCCGCTACCCAGAGCTGGAGGCTGGGTAAGACTCTCTGAGCCGACTAAACCCGAGCCGGCTCAGGTCTGGTGGTCCTAAACCCCCCACCCCCCCATCCCTAACTCCCCCCTCCCCTCCCTTCCCCCACCGCTCACGAAACATGCGTCAAGAAAAACATAAGGCAACACCTTTTTTTTTTTATTATATATTTTTTTCACACTTACTCCAAAACTTTACTCAGCCAAACTTTCAGGTTTTCCCGCGTGAGACGGAGAGCTGGGGCCACGCCCTGACTCCACTGGACTCCCCCGCATGTTGGGGACCGAGTCTATTAATAACCTGCATCTCTCCCTGGTTACACACTTCTTCACACAACAAGGACATGAACTCTCCCCCCTCCCCAACAAAACACCTCTCCTCTCCTCTCCTCATCCCCTCCTTCACTTCTTCCTCCTGTTCTCCCTCCTCCTCTTCCTCCTCTTCCTCTTCACCTCCTCTAGGCCGGTCGGGGTAGCCAACTCAAATTCTGAGCCCTACCCCACACTCCAACGCCATTGGCCGACGAGCTGGCTGGCTGGTCCCAGCTGATTGGCTGTTGCTAAGCAGTATGCTGTAGGAGCCCACAGGAGCATCATGTTCCTCCTCCTCCTCCTCCCCCCCCTCCATCCCCCGCCACCTTCTTCCTCCTCACCTGCCCTGAGGGGGAGAGGGGGAGGGTGGGGGGGGCCCTCTCACCTCCAACTTCTCCCTAAGGTGACCAGGTCCCCCACCGGGGCTGATGTGAAGAAGGCATCAAAGCAGACCACTGTCAAATCACACACACACACACACACACACACACACACACACACACACACACACACACACACACACACACACACACACACACACACACACACACACACACACACACACACACACACACACACACACAACCCCCTCCAAAAGAACACACACCTTATATTCTCTACATCTGTAGAGGGGAACTCAGGGGAACAGAGTGTAACGTATAGGGAGAGTGAGTGAGCGTGTGTGTGTGTGTGAGTGAGTCTGTGAGACGTATAATTCTGACAGCCATCATCTGAACTCCACCTGCAGCTCCGACTCAGTGTGAGCCTCGACGTCATCAATTATTCAAACAATTATTAATACATCAAATACACTCAGACAGTCGGGTGTGGGGCTAGTGTCCACGAGGGGAGCAGCAGGTCTCCAAGAGGTCTGGACTCTAACACAAGCAGCACTGACCCTACGCGTGATGTTAACATGTATTCACAGAGAGACTGATCAACATGTGGTATAGACATGAACTTACTGAGACTTTACATTTTTGTTATTAACATGTATTCATAGAGGGACTGATCAACATGTGATAGACAAGAACTTACTGAGACTTTACATGTTTGTTATTAACATGTATTCACTGAGACTTTACAACATGTGGTATAGCCAAGAATTTACTGAGACTTTACATGTGATGTTAACATGTATTCACTGACTTTCCGACATGTGATAGTAACATGAATTCACTGAGACTTTATAACATGTGATATTAACATGTATTCACTGAGAGACTTTACAACATCTGATATTAACATGCATTCACGGAGAGACTTTACAACATGTTATATTAACATGTATTCACAGAGAGACTCTACAACATGTAATATTAACGTGTATTCACTGAGAGTTCACAACATGTTATATTAACACGTTATTCCCTGAGAAGGTCTAAAGCATGTCAGGTGTGGACATGTAATTCCATGAGATGGCCTGGAACATGTTATGTTAACATGTTATTCCCTGAGATGGGTCTAGAACATGTTACGTTAACATTGGCTGCATGGATAACTCGATCGACAGAACATTGATTGAAACATATTTTGATTATCTAAGATTTGTTTAAAGTGCTTCATAAAAGAATAAATACCAAAACATTTGCTTCTCAATACTACAGCAATTCCAATATTTGGTTCATTCATAATAAAATGATTACTCTTTCTCGGCTGCTTGTCAGACAAAGCGATTCCCATGTAAGACATCACTTTGCGCTGTGACTTATGATTAGCATTTGCTATTATGTGTGACATTTTATAGACTATTACATTCAAATATTCGAGAGATTATCAATCTTAATGCGGATATAACGACAAGGGTGGAAAGACGTACACTGATCAAACAGCGGAGTTAAACGTTTAATCTTCCTTCAAATCCTTGACAAGTACAGAGCCATATTACAACTTTTGTCCCAATATTAACATAAGCAAGTCCCAAGACATTTACACTGCTTATAATTACACTGCCTTACATAAAAATAATTTGTTAACATTATGAAATAGATTCTTCAATTAACTCATTGTTAATTGTCATTTTTTATTGTAAATAACTCATTTGAAACGTAGCAAATAAGCCCAGTTTGCCCTCTATCCTAGTCGTTGAGTCAGGTATCATGGTGGGGGTCTATTAGCCATTGTTCCAAGGGTTAAAGGGGTGGTTTAAATCTAGGTGTCCTGCTTCTATCAATACAGCCTGCCCCGTTATCGCAGGAGGCCCTGCGTCTCCACCCCACAGAGTGTTTGGTCCAACTACCGCTGTAGGTCACCCCCTGAATGCCTTCCAATAACAACACTGATAGGGTTGGACCAGTCTAGTGTTGACAACCACAGGGTCAAAGTTCACCGCCTCGCAGAGAGAGAGTTGGCTTTGCCCTCTGGGGGAAACTGAGGGCAAAACATCGGTGTGTGTGTGTGTGTGTGTGTGTGTGTGTGTGTGTGTGTGTGTGTGTGTGTGTGTGTGTGTGTGTGTGTGTGTGTGTGTGTGTGTGTGTGTGTGTGTGTGTGTGTGTGTGTGTGTGTGTGTGTGTGTGTGTGTGTGTGTGTGTGTGTGTGTGTGTGTGTGTGTGTGACAGAGACAGAGGATGGGAGAGAGAGTGAGACAACAATGGCCATGTAATTATGCACAAGACAAAGAGAGAGAGCAAGGGAGCGAGAGACAGAGACGGAGGGGTAGGATCACCTAGTGACATATAGAGAAGAGAGGGGGGAGAGGGAGAGAGAGACAGGTAGAGGCAGAGAGAGCACGGGGGGAGCAGGTGTCATCCTGGTTCGTATTCCCATCAGATGTTTACGTAGCGTCTCGTTGTGACAGAACTGGGCTAATTCACAGCTAGCTCGACAGCAGCTGTTGTGTTGTGAGATAATGGTCCGAATTAGCGCACCTATAGGTTAGAGTGCCGCGGTGAGCCAAGCTTTGTTAGCATGGCTAGGTTAGCATAGCTAGGTTAGCATAGCTAGGTTGGACGGGATCAAATGGTGGCCTGCGCGTCTCAAGTGAATGATTTAAAATGTCTTGGTGTGAGTTCACTTGAGGCACGCGCACACATAAATACTAATGTGAAATATGGATTTGTTTCTTTAATCGATTCTGCTTGATGTAGATGTTTACATTCAGAGTACATGGTTATAAATCAATAGCTTGACGTTGGTACGTTGCCTAAATGGTTACTTTGGGAAATGAATTTGAAAGAAGATTTATTGCTGTGATTTCCTTTGTAACTTTCTGATCATGAGGTAAACACATGGGAGGTTATTTAACATATTAGAACTGGTCTGAAATATATTGAGCATGTGAATCAACTCCAAAGCATTCTTAACCACAGCGTATCAATTAAAGAAATATAGAAATAAAAAAACAGACTAAGACTAAATGAAGAGAACAGGGAAGGACGAGGTAAAAAGAAACAACTGAAAACAAGAAATAGGGAGGGAAGGAGGAGAGAGAGAGGAGAGGTAATTAGAGAAGGATCAGGGAAAGAATAGTTTCCCTGGGGCAGTGGAGCGTGGCATGGAGTGCGATGGTAAACAATGTATATTTGATTTGAAGTGTGGCTTCAAAAAAAACAACATAAAACGCTGGTAAATACTTGAAAGTGTTGAGCACATGTTTCTTAAGTGGACATTGACGTTAAAAGACGCACACAGTCAATCACATGTTGCACAGTATCCCAATTTCCCATCCAATGTGCCCTCATGCTTATAAAACTACAGTTAGATAAAAAAGGGTTTTCGTGATACAATAATACTACATTCAGGCCTAAATAGCGTCTTTCCTTAGTCTAAATGTACTTATTTTATGAATTTTAAATGATGGAAATGCATTCTGTGAATAATTACACAGTAGAACAAAGCTATAGAAACGGCACCTCCTTTAGTTTCTTGACAGAATGCTGCGACCCCAATCCATTTAATCTATCGATCATTTAGTTAATTAAGTAATCACTTTGTGTCAAACGGCCAATGTTGTTACAACCCAAAGTGATGGATTAAAGCCGTTTTTCTGTCTGTCACGCAGCCAAGAGAAATAAAAGTATTACATTATTACGGTACAACATGCACAAGCAGGATCATTTGCATTTCTATAAGCAGCCACTCTCAAATTATGAATTAATTATTAACATTTAATTTATAATGGATTTATTTTCTATCCATTTTAATTGACATGAACTAATCTTTTAAGCATGATTTTACACTGGTTACTGCTAATGGGCAAAAATGATCGGTTTAATTGATTTAGTCGGCAAGTCGTACAGCTCTTGATGTGTTAATGAAGTCATGTTCTTCTTAATTAGCTTTCTTAACGACTTATGATGAACACCTGATTCAATATTACCACAAGAAAACCATTCCCTGCGTTACTGTGACTAAAGAGGTGTTTAAAGCACTTTAAATACAGTTGAACATTTTATATTTGTATAGAATGTCACAGACCATTTGCACTGTAAATCATTTGAGTATTACAGCACATCACTCACTTCAATAAGACATGTGTACTCATTAATTAATCAAACTGCAGGCACGTCAGTCCTTTTGTTCATTTTCCTTGTACGGTAAACAATACATAACAACTCGTCTGAACAAACAACCACACCAGAACCAATGCTTAATCATAATTGAAACTTGTTATAAGAGGCATGACAGAGACGCTTCTCCAAACCCTGTTTATCTCTTACCGTAAGCCAATCAACTCAGTTAAAGGCGCACGACAGGGCAGAAAAGCAGGAGACCAACATGCTCATTCAGACCCTGAAGGAGCAGTCCTCGACAGCGTGCCCCAGCAAAACCAATATTAGCATCAGGAACAATGCTGATGACTTTGTCAACACCTCATGACCTCCTGCTCTTGAACAGAAACCGACCGCGGAGGAAAAGGGCGGGCCGAGCACAAGTCTCTGAACACGCCGTCAACAGAAAACAGATGTCACAGCCTTCACATTAAAGTACAGGTTGCGGTCATATACAGGAGGGGAGTGGCCCACCTTGTGAATCAGCTGAGAATCGAACCCACGCTGGGCCGTTACTTTACTTCCGATACAAACAGCATTGCGACACCCGACAGGGAATCGAACAGACGCTGTGTCGTTACCTTACCACTTATACAAACGACGGCATTATGAAACCTGACATTGAATCGAACCCACGCTGTGCCGATACTTTACTAATGATACAAACAACAGCATTATGACACCAGACAGGGAATCGAACCCACGCTGTGCCGTTACTTTGCTAATGATACAAACAACAGCATTGTGACACCTGACAGGGGATTGAACCCACGCTGCATCGATCACAGTCCATAGACCCAACAAGGTCGACGCGAAACGGATTCATTCAGAAGTCCGCGCAAACGTTGTGATCACAACATGAAGGAGCGGCGGGGTTGTCGGGACAGGAACCAGCATTGAAGCTGCCCAGAGGGTACATGTATTGTAGACCGGTTTCCCAGCCCAACTAGCGCGTGTTTTTTTCGTCTCCGCACAGCCTTGACGCGTCAGCCCAGACACCTGACACAACGCTTCAACATGAAACACATGGCTACGGGCGCACATGTTTTTCGGAAGCGGAACCATTTATAACTAAACGTGGACGTCGGCGGTAAACAACACGCCTCTCCGTTTTGCCGCACAGTGCTGCAGAGTAAAGACAACAACATTCCCAACTCAAACATCCCCCAATAAACACACATTAATATAGCCCGGTTGTGGAGGGATATGCAGTATTCTCTTTACTGTTTATCAACCGTGCTGTCGATGGACGTAACGTATCCTGCTGTTTAAATACCCCGCAGGGTGGGACACACACACACACACACACACACACACACACACACACTAGGGCTGCAGGATATATCGGCTATGTACGATATATCGATATAATTTCCAAGGGGATACAAGATTTGATAATATCGTTTATATCGATATGCGTTAAAATGGTCAGTTTCCCGCTCAAGCGTCTACAGCATTTGCCTTGGAGACTGTGAGCGCGACCCCTCCCCCTCTCACTCTGTCTTTCCGAACGTGCCGTGTGCAAAGACGCCTCATTCCCACCCCCGCCGCCCCCTCACAACACAACAAGCATGGATGATACCCGTAAAGAAAACGAGACGGCGGCGGGAGACGAAATTGTTTCAAAGAGGAGAAACAACGGCTCCATAATGTGGAAATAGTTTGGGTTTAAAAAAAACAGATGAGCTGCAGCTGCAGGTCATCTGTAGAGAGTGTAGCAAAACCGTTGTGACTAAAAGTGGAAGCACGACAAATCTGTTCCACCATTTACAGCAGCGGTACAAAGTGCTGCATCACCGGCCGCGACAGTTTCTTCTGCCCCGAAACCAGGGCCGGCGCTCGGCAAATGTGTTGGGAGCGCCCTCTGGTGACGCTCTTAATTAATTAATTAAAATATACGAAACAAGCGAAATGAAACCAAACATGTTCCCAAATGGAACGGAGAAGGGAGGGGGCGGGGGATTAAAGTTACTGCGCACTGAAACCCTCACCGTAGTACGCAGGACAATGCGACGAAGCCAATGCTCTTATTGGTAGCTAATGTGTGTAACCTACAGCTTTATAATGTTTTGCATAGGTGATTATTTTGTGAAGAAGGTGAAAAACGTCCCTTTTTTTTTTAACATGTTCACTCTATTCTGTTGAAAATAACGATACAAAATCACATGTTGCAGTCATACTGACCTATGTTTTAATAAAAGTGCTTGCAACATCTCACATTTGGCTTTTGACTTAGAAAAAAAACATCTAACCCGCTCTATAGAAAATATCGAGATATATATCGTATATCGCCATTCAGCCAAAAAATATCGGGATATCATATTTTGCCCATATCGTGCAGCCCTAACACACACACACACACACACACACACACACACACACACACACACACACACACACACACACCAAGAGGAGGAGATGGAAGCTTCACATCCGTGTCCATACATCCCTTTACTGAAGTTTCCACTGCTCATCTGCATGCAAACAGCGGCGGATTCCTCCACCAACCACAGCGGTCCGCATGCTCGGACTGGGTCCATTCAGGTCCCTTCTCACATCGACTCACTTCCAAAGTAGAGGAAATTGCCTCTATATGAATGGGTTTATAAGCAGTGTAACGTTGGTTACACTGAAGACATGAGGGGGTTTTGCGAGAAGTAACGGGAGGAAACACTAAGCGAAAGCACTCACACACTTAATAAGTTAATAAATAATCAGACGGTACACTGAACGTCAAGTACTTGTCATTGTAGTCCGCACTAGTAGTTGGGACACAACACGTTTCAATGTCAGCCTGCACGTTTGGACAGCGACCGCTGAATGATGCAAGCCCCCCGGGTTGTTCCAACACTCTCCAAACTTTGAGAGCGCAGAGACGCGCAGAGGAGCGCATAGCAGCGCAGAGGCGCGCAGAGCAGCATGGACCCCGCGACGCGCCCGGGCATGTTCCCGTCCCGCGGCGGTGCGGCGGAATAGACTGCCCGCGGCGGCGCGGAAAAAAAACACCCCGAAAAGTGAGCAGCGCTTTACCTCGACTGTCGGACGGTCTCTTCCCCGTCCGCGTACGACTCGTCACCCTCGGTCGCGGCCCAGTTCTCGTCGTCCTCCACAGTCACGTCTCCTCCTCCTCCCGCCCCGGTGACCAGGGCGCCCGGGTGGCCGTAGTGCCGCTCCATCACCCCGTCGTCCCCGGACGACGAGCCCCCGGGGCCCGGCGCGCCGGACGGCGGCTCCCTCCAGACCGTGGAGCCCGGGCAGCCTCTGGAGGTCCCGACGACAGCCTCGACCCCCAGCAGGAGGAGCAGGACCAGCGAGACGCTCACCTGACTGAAGAGAAGCCCCCTTTCCATTTGTAAAACTGGCACATTAGTGAACATGCGATTCACATGCCATGGGCGGCCGGGTAAAAGTGAAAGTGAACCAAACGTTGAATAAAAGTCAAAATTGAGTTTTTGCTTTAGTCTTGCTCGACGCCCTCTGTGCGATTTTCTTTAAGGAAACATAAACAGCCGCTGGGACTCCATGTTGTTCCCTTTATGCGTGGCGCCTTGGTAACGCCAGAGCCCGCCCTGTTTCCACTCTGCTGTTGGTCCGTCTGCCGCCTCGTGTCACACATTCAACACGGTGAGGACGGCGATTGGCCGTCGCGCTGTCATTCACAGGAACCAGCACACTAAGCACAATCCGACTGGATCGTGAGGTTGGCACTCACGAAGGAGGGACCCGGAAAGACCAGCCCCCCAAACATTCACTCCCATTGGTGGAATGTCGCCTGGTGACTGTCCGTCAGAGCCGCGCAGGCGCAGTCACAGACGTTCCGCACTCTGAAAAAAGAATGACGTAAAATAATCCCCAAAGGCGGCTCTCGCAGACAACACGTGATTGGTGGACAGTCGCGCACAACCGCAAATAGAAACTCGGTAACGGTAACGGGACACGCATTGGCCTGTTTGCAGAGCCGCGAAAACATCGAATGCTTCCTATTGGCTGGTCCAGCTGTCACTCAGGGGCGGTTGCCATACTCTGAGGAAATGGCAAATAGCCGACATAAAAACATCAACGTGGCGCCGAGTGGTTCCTGTTTCCGAGTTGGTCGGACTTTCTCTGACCGCAAAACTACAAACATTACATAACGGCAGGATACAGTCCTACTGCTTCAAACACAACGTGCAAGAATATCACAAGTGCAGTAATATATTATCCATCGAACAATAGAGATTATGATAGGATGTTGGTACATTAGTTTTTTTGAGTTTTCATCACGTGGGTGTTTACGAAACTCGGCTTGTTCCAGAATGTTTTGGGGAATCACTTCCTACATAAATCAGCGGTGCACTTCTTCCAATCACGTCAATGTATGCCGTCTCTGGCGCCCCCCTGTGGCCGTTCAGGTGAACACTGCGAGGTTCTGATGACGAGTCACTCCACAATAACAAACCACGAGGACGTACAACGTCACGTGTTACTCCAATGCCCCAACCCCTGTGTGTACTGCATATTTTAAAACTCATCCCCATTCTCTCTCGCACACACACACACACACACACACACCGTTTTTAATTTCACCCGGTTTGTATTTATTTCACACAGTAGTACCTCAACAGAAAAATAATCACAGTCTTATTGGCAAGTAATGTTTGACCTAAGTGCTTGTGGGAA
Source organism: Gadus chalcogrammus (assembly GCF_026213295.1). Lineage (NCBI taxonomy): Eukaryota > Metazoa > Chordata > Actinopteri > Gadiformes > Gadidae > Gadus > Gadus chalcogrammus. The sequence goes on from NC_079416.1 coordinate 21,180,210, forward strand.
ACTGCCCGACCTTCACTTAAACCCTGACTTAAGAACACATGTGGTGGTGCTTCTAGTGGAGTAACTAGTCTGTGTTACACACAGACACACACCAATGCACTGGTTTAACAGCTCCAGAAAACCAGTTTAATAGCATAAGTGTCCTTCCTGGTCGTTGTTTACAGGAAGAACATCCCTCAGACTCAGCTGAACTTTAATTTAAGTTAATTAAGGCAATAAGAGTTCCAGGCAAAATAATGACTAATTCACAGGATGGAAAACAAAGAAAAAAGGAATGCATTCACTGTCATCACCAAACAAACAAAATCTGGTTAGTACAAACTGAGATGATATAGTACCATACATATCTTTGAGTTGAGTTTAAAGGGCTGGTTTCACTCGTTAATATCAGAACCTCACAGTGTGAGGAAGTCATGACGAAAAAAAAAAAAAAAAAAAACAGTTCAGCACGTCGGTCACACGGCTGTCAGAAAACACACAACCACAACACACAAGGAGGGGAACAGGTGTCACAATGCGAGGTAAAACCTTTACTGTTTACGCAACACACACACACAAATGATTTGATGATAATGTTATCTTGGTATAAACAAGGCTATATATGTCTGAGGTCAAAGTTGAGTGTTAAGTGGTTTGCTTAGTTTAAAAACCACGTGACAGTTGTTTACAAGGAAGCCGGCGTCGCCAATCGTACAAGAGTCTCCAAAAAAACGCAGGCTCACTCAATTAAGCACTAGTTGAATAGTTTACAAAGGCTTGACTTTAAACCTAATTTTCCCAGAGAAACCAAACAAGAGCAATCACACCGCAGCAACAGCACCCCCCCTGGTTAAAAACCCGTCACTGCACCTTGACTTTTCTGATTGGCTGGAATATTTGAATGCCCAGGTCACCATGACTTGCTCTTACTCTGCCACGGTTTGGATGGTGGTGACCTGTTGCTTGGCCATCATAACATCAGCCAATCAGAGTGGGTAGAATTCAGGGGTGACTCCCGAGATGTGATTCTATTGGTCGGTTTCCCCGTCAAGGCACACAGAGTTCACTGTGCAGTGGTCTGGATCGGCTCGCTGGTCTGAGCCTCTGGATCGACGCGCTGGTCTGAATACGGTATGACTACGACCGTTATTCCGACACGGCGCTACGATACATCGGTGATGAAAGGAGGAGCTACCGTCCCACCCTGAGAACTAAAACATGGTCTGGACACCGGAGCGGGTCGGTGCGAGCAGCACGGGAACTTCGCTCATCAGGCACTTAGAATACACACAGAGAATCAAACACACCCCCACCTGGTGGCGGGAGTGAAAACAATGGATCATGTAATCTCAGATAAATTGGTCTCGCCGTTTGGGAAAAGGAGAGAGAGAGAGGCACTTGTGGGAGGAAGTGAGGTCTGATTGGCCCGTCGGTCTTCATTGGCTGGGGGCGTCTCGCACCTGGACCGTTCCGTCCTCCATGCCGAAGTAGGCCCGCTCGGCCATGCCCACGAACAGCCCGGTCTCCACCACACCTGGAGCGCAGAGTACCACCGTTATGCTAACGCTAACATCACGCTAGTGACCCAGATAGGCCCACAGCACTCTTGTGAAACAGAACTTGCTAATGCTAATTATTTTTTTTTTTTCTTAACTAGGACCTATGAACTCTTAAAAGAGATCAGTGAACGCAGAGACGCTATCATCACCGGTACACTGTTATGAACACAATAGTGTGGTGAAGGGGTCATGCTTAGGTTAATACCATACTAGTTGCCGTTGCTACTTTTCCTTGGGTGCATTTACTCCAAAATGTGTTTTTATGTCAATGACGGCGGCCTCCGGCTCATAAGCATGTGACTGAACAGCGTGACCACCTTATTATACGCACATACAGTACTGGCACTGAAGAGATCCAGACATACAAAAGCTACGGCCACGTTTAGAAAAGTGAAATTAAACAAAAGATCAAATGGGATTGAAACTCACCTGGGATCATCTTAATGTCCCTGTTCACCTCCTTCCAGTTCTGGACGCCCTCAAACTTCCAGTCCAGGATGAAGTTCCCGTTGTCCGTGACGACGGGACCCTAATCAGACGGGTGCATCATTACTAGTGATCGACCGATACATCGGCCGGCCGATTTAATTGGCCGGTCGGTATCGGATATTTATTTTTGGCAAAAAAATGAACATCAATAGATGTTCATTTTTTTTTTTATTGAGACATTGTAACATTTGTTATCATACCAATAGATAAGACTCTAATAGATAAGACTCTCTTTGTTAGCTAACCAATAGATAAGACTCTTGCCGTATCCGGTCGGTAAAACAGCAACGCTTTTGGCCCGCCTATATTGATACATCGATGTGATTGGTTAATGTTCTGGGCCAGGGGAGGCCCAGAATATACACGAGTATATCGCTCGTTCCCAGAGTGACTCGCTGAGCAAATTCAAATTGGGCTCTCGCAAGAACTCTGCATTTCCAGGGTAGTATCGGCTCCAAATTTCGGCTCAAGAAAATCAGTATCAGCGTATCGGTATCTTAAACTACAAACAAACGGCTCAATAAGAACTACAAATGAGCCATGAACGGATCAGCTCTTCTATCATCTTGTGTTTCTCTCTATGATTTGAATCGGTCGTGATCGCACGCAGATGCATTTTTTTAGATTTGTTAAATCTGAGAATCAAAAAATTATATCCACATATAAAGTAGACGATGCATTAGACTCACAGTAGGCCTGAAACCAGCCAACCAATCAGAGCCTGACTCACTGCCTTGCTGACGGCCAGCCCACCAATCAGAGCCTGACTCACTGCCTTGCTGACGGCCAGCCCACCAATCAGAGCCTGACTTACTGCCTTGCTGGCGGCCAGCCAACCAATCAGAGCCTGACTCACTGCCTTGCTGGCGGCCAGCCAACCAATCAGAGCCTGACTCACTGCCTTGCTGACGGCCAGCCCACCAATCAGAGCCTGACTCACTGCCTTGCTGACGGCCAGCCAACCAATCAGAGCCTGACTCACTGCCTTGCTGACGGCCAGCCCACCAATCAGAGCCTGACTTACTGCCTTGCTGACGGCCAGCCCACCAATCAGAGCCTGACTTACTGCCTTGCTGACGGCCATCCCACCAATCAGAGCCTGACTTACTGCCTTGCTGACGGCCAGCCCACCAATCAGAGCCTGACTTACTGCCTTGCTGACGGCCAGCCCACCAATCAGAGCCTGACTTACTGCCTTGCTGACGGCCATCCCACCAATCAGAGCCTGACTTACTGCCTTGCTGACGGCCATGCGCAGCACGGCCTCGCCCCCGAAGCAGCGGGCGATGCGGCGAGCCACCGGGACGTAGGCCATGGGGATGACCTCCACCGGGACCCCCTTCTTCCACTGCTCCCCCAGGGACACTGAGTCCTTCCTGGGGAGGGAGGCGGAGGAGGAGAGAGAGAGGGGGAGGGGAGAGGGAGGGGAGGAGGGAGGAGGGAGGAAAGTGGGAGGGAGGGGAGGAGGGAGGAAAGAGGGAGGGAGGGGAGGAGGGAGGAAAGAGGGAGGGAGGGGGGGAGGGAGGGAGGGGGGGAGGGAGGGAGGGAGGGAGGGGGAGAGGGGGGAGGAGGATAGAGGGAGGAGAGGAGGGGGGAGCAGAGAGGGAGTGAGGAGGGAGAGAGGGAGGGAGGGAGATAATAATAATAATACTCTTATCGGTCTTCTCTGCCCAAGAGCAACTCCTGGAATGAAAGTTTGCACACACAGACACACACACACACACCTGTAATCTGCGATGACGATGAAATGCTTGGCACATCCTGCTACAATCTTCTCCTGAGTCAGACAGCCCCTGAGCGAGAGAGAGAGAGAGAGAGAGACAGAGCGTGAGAGGTTGAAGTTCTCTTTGGAGATATTTTACAGAATGTTCCCCCTCAGCATTGAGGGAGGGGGAGGGACAGAGACTCACCCCCCTCCTTTGATCAGAATGAGCCCAGCATCCACCTCGTCCGCGCCGTCGATTGCCACATCCAGCTGTCAACGGTCACATGACATCATCACATGACCACGCCCCTTAGTGTTAAACCACGCCCTCTCAATTTTAAACATCTTTCAGCCTTCTGTTTGGCTGTTCTACAGATCAAACAACCTACTGGCGTTGACCGATAAGGTGAGAGGAACTTTACCGATATATAAGGCGAGAGGAACTTTACTGATCGATAAGTTGAGGGAAGACTTTACTGATCAATAACAATAGGGAAGACTTTACTGATCGATAAGTTGAAAGGAACTTTACTGATCAATAACAAGAGGGAAGACTTTACTGATCGATACGTTGAGAGGAACTTTACTGATCGATAAGTTGAGGGAAGACGTTTCTGATCACTGAGGTGTGAGGAATTTTACTGATCAATAAGTTGAGCGGAACTTTATTGATCAATAAGGTGAGAGGAACTTTACTGATCCCAGACAGGAAGTGAGAGCCGGTTGGGGGGGGGGGTGTGTGTACCTCAGGGTGGCGGTCCAGGTCTGACAGGATGAGGCCGTGCTTCAGGACCAGCTGACGGGCCTGGGGGGGGGGGGGGGGAAAGAGCGAGAGAGCGAGAGAGAGCGAAAATGTGTTCACAGAAAGTACTGCGGGACAGGTTGTCAGGCAGTTGTACTGTACACTTAAGTTGGACCAAAAGAAACGGCGAAAAGGAGACGTCTGGTATGAAACGTATGATCTCTCCCTTCCTGTTGAATCCAACGCTCACCTGGAAAGAGGTGGGGACGCACACGATGTTGAGCTTCTCCAGGCGGACCCTCTCGGCTGAAAGGAGGACACATCTGCACTGTTAGAGACTCCTCCAGGCTCAGCTGGGTCGCTTAATGATTGACTCGACCCTCACCTAATCGATCCACAGCATACACGATGGTGGACCCACTGCCCACTCCGACCACCTGGTTGTTCTGCAGAAGGAAGTATTTTATACTACTTTTTTTTTATTGTTGCTTTAACTTTTAGTCTTTGTGCAAACAGGAAACATTTATTGTTTCTCCATTTCCTGATAAGATCAACCAAACGAGGAACTAAACAGGTTGACGAGAGATAAACAAAAAACTTTTACCGTACAGGAATACACTGTTAGTTCAGAGTTAAACCATTTCTACTGAGTTGTGAGGGGAAAAAAACTACATAAAAAGCGTTTATTTAGACTACAGATCTTAAATCCGTGTTTACATGTTGAGCCAACATGCTGCACACCATGCTGGACCCAATCGAGGTAAGTCACACACTAGGAACACTGATAACACACTCAACAGAGACCCCACAGCCGAACACAGGAATCGACCACAACCAGATAACACTACTCCACGGGTTCAGAGGTCAGATGATAATCCAGCGCCACAGTCACAGGGCAGCATGGGTAAAGCTGCACACACACGCTAGCATGTGGACGCACCATGCGGCTTATCAACGAGAGAAAACACACTTCATAATGATATGGAAGGCGGCTCGCTTCAAACTTCCTACCTGGACGTGGTTGTCCACCGCGGCGTACGCTGCGAGTTTCTTAGCCTCTTCCGCCATGATGGGACAACAACCAGCAATACTGCGACCCCACACACACACGTGCTGCTGGGATGACCCGGGACAGAGCGACAGAAACCTCGGAGGGATGGAGACCAATCCAGATGTGAGCTTGGAGCAGATCCCCACCCACCTCTTCAGTCTCATGACACGTCCCACCCACCCGGCCGCGCAGATACAAACGATACAACCCCGTCGCCTCAAGGAAGGGGGCGTTAGTGGCGATAGTGGCGATTGAAGCAGAGCAGTGCCGCGCTGCTATCCGCTATACTACGGTAACTGATCTTCATAGCACCGGACGAGGTGTACGGAGCAGAAGTACTGTTGGTCAAATCACGTCGATGGTTTGGAGATTGAGGATTATTTCGGCGCGGACGGATGACGTAGAAAGGCTATGTTCCAAATCCAATTTTTTGATAGTTTAAGTATATGAACAGTGAAGATTATATTTTTAATTTACGTTTTTTGTCTCTTGTAATTTATCACTCAATTTTACTATTAGCAAAATAGATTTTGAGATTTTTCTCCGAAACATATGAAATACACATTCATTGTTATTTTACGTATTTCATTGAACTGTATCTTATTATTGATTTATTTATAATTAGTTATTCATTAAATAGGCTAAGATACTGCAGTCCTTATAATTAATGAGAAGATAGGGATTCAAAACCAGGACCTTTTAGCTTTGTGTCGATGAATATCCAGTAATTAGGAATCTATAATAATGATTATGTTGATCATCTTAATAAAACACACAGATTGCACACAATACTGTACATCACTACTACTCTTTATTTGGCCAACAGCTTGAGATAGTCTCTTTTCAGTGTACAGTATATATCTATACTATAGTAAACCAACACATTCTGTTTAATAAACATTTCTTATCTTTACATGGTACAGCTTACAAATATAGCTGATCTTTTTGACAAAAGTACAGTTCTGTTCCACAACTAAATTAGTATGCTATATAAAAATCCACACATTGTACATTCATGAATAGAAAAAGTAGGGCTATATGAACACAATACGCATTTTCAAACAAACCATCGACTGGGAAAATCAGGGAACGACGAAAACCTTTCACTCGGATTGAGGAGAACTTCGGAGATACTGAGAATGACGACAATACTGTCACGTAAGAGCAAAGTCTTTAAGTTACAAGCTAACGGCCTTGCCATGGGGTTATAAGGACAGTCCATAAAAACTATACTTTGCATTGCAAACTGTACATATTTCTTCATACCTCACACACTCTCCGTCTCTCTCTCTCTCTGTCTCTCTCTCGCCAGTGCTGGCTTTAAGTTATTTGATTTTTAATACTCTGGCCACACCTCTCTCGCCTGTATACTCTACACCGTATACTCTGAGTAAAGTATGAGTTCTGTCTGCTCTCTCTGTACTCTGAGCAGAGTGTCTGAGTACTGTCTATACTCAGTATGCTCTGAGTAGTGTCGGAGTTCTGTATACTCTATCTATACTCTGAGTTCGGTATACTCTATCTATACTCTGAGTACTGTATACTCGTATCTATACTCTGAGTAACTCTCTGTACAACTGGAGTGAGCTGCCGTTGAATTTAGAGAAACCAACTGAACTGTGAGAAAATAGTTTCTTTGTCTGAACGCCTCGAGCGGGCAAAGAAGGGTGGAACATTAGTATGTGATTATATATCGAACGTGTTCTGTTGCACACCAAAAAAGTCACCCCAAGTTTCCGTAGTTACCATAGTTACCCCAGTTACAATTTTAAGCCGTTAACATAGCTACCATAGTTACCGGAAGCTACCGTAGTTACCATAGTAACCCCAGTTCACATAGTATCCAAACGTAACCACAGCTACCGTATTTACCAGTTAACACAGTGAAGTAGTTACCATGGTTACCTTAGTTACCCCAGTTACCATAGTTTCCCCCAGCTACCGTAGCTACCCTAGTTATCATCATTACCCCAATCACCATAGTTACCCTAGTTGCCCCAGTTACCATTGTTACCCCAGTGACAAAAGTAACCCCAGAGAGGTTGTTTCTACAAAGTATTGCTGAACGTCTCACTGCATTTGGTTTGTTAAGAAGTGGGACATTTTTTTATCGAATGTATGCACTTGTGTGTGTGTGTGTGTGTATGTATACGTGTGTGTGTGTGTGTGTGTGTGTGTGTGTGTGTGTGTGTGTGTGTGTGTGTGTGTGTGTGTGTGTGTGTGTGTGTGTGTGTGTGTGTGTGTGTGTGTGTGTGTGTGTGTGTGTGTGTGTATACGTGTGTCTGTGTGTGTGTGTGTGTGTGTGTGTGTGTGTATACGTGTGTGTGTGTGTGTGTGTGTGTGTGTGTGTGTGTGTGTGTGTGTGTGTGTGTGTGTGTGTGTGTGTGTGTGTGTGTGTGTGTGTGTGTGTGTGTGTGTGTGTGTGTGTGTGTGTGTGTTTTGGATGCATGTCCACTGCAGCACACTATATGAGAACTGTTGATTGATCATGCTGTTAGGTTTCGGTCTTCTTAACAATACAGAGCATCAAAAACAGTGCTAAGGATTCAAACATTTTTTTGTATATTTTCAATTTTTTCTCAATATTTCGATACAGGATAATTTTTTCCAGGTGTTCTGGAGTACATGACAACATCAGCAAGCATTGGTCTAACCATAACACCAACATAAGAAACCCAGAACAGATTATATTAAAACTCTTTAAACACAGGTTCCTGGCTAGCTTCACTAAAACATTTTCAGACTTCAACACGGTGTTGGGCGCACTCCTTGCGGACCGCGGGGAACAGAGACGCTAGTACTAACGCAGAAGGGAAAACAAAACAGAACACAGAGACGGAACAGGACTCAGTGGTCATGGAATGTACAACAGCTCACTGGAAACACACCTTCCAGTCGCCTGGAAACACACAAATAAATACTCTTTTTCAATTTCCCTTCAAATATTTTTTGTATATTGCCCTAATATAACTTTATTTAATGATTATATTAAACGTTAACTATGTTTTGGTTTGTGCTGTCATGTGAAATAACAACAACATTGTGTATCTCTGTGGAATGTAGTTATTATTTGGCATGAGTTGGTTTTTAAAGAGGGACAGTAGCACTTTGATTAAACCGCAGGGGTGGCGCCCCCATGTGGTCAAACTCGGGTTACTGCAATTCTATTTTCTAATTGGTTCATATTAGCTAAAGGCCGATTTAGGGTCGTTTTAGACGCAGAGACGTAAGCACATAATTTACACAAGGGACTTGTTTTAGACAAGTTTTGATTTACGGTTCCTTTAAGGTTCCTTAAGGATTGCGCGTGTTGCAAGGGGATTCTAACAGTAGGTGGAGCAACGAACGAATCTGTGGGCGTGGAAGTGGAAATCGCTGGCTTGTTTATATTTATAATTATCATAATTCGTTCTTGTGTTTTCTTCTTCTCCTTCTTCAAAATTCTTCATTCGCTTCTGTCACGGCCTTTTAAAAATGGCGCTATTATGCTGTAAAACCGGAAATGTGAGACTCCTGAAAGGATGTGGTTAGCTGTCCAATCACAGTCTTTGCGAGCTGCGTAGGGCCGTAGTGTTTTAGTCGCATAGTCAGGAATTTTGGCCGACGCACTTAAGCACGTAAGGGGGGATATTTTACCGCGCAAGGGGGGGTTATGTATCTTACGTGCTTACGCGTTACGTCTAAAACAGAGCATATATCGGCCTTAAGCCGCAATCAGACACAGTTACGGCAATATCTGTTTGACCACAAGGGGGTGCTGTCCCTGCGACTCGACGTTCAGAGCAGTGTCTCTTTAAAGAGCTGGCAGATCGGTGGGAGGAGAGTAGAGAAGGTTGGTCTCTGCGAAGCCTCGCCCTCTTCCCGTTCCCATAAACATTAACACCTTCGGAATGATTCGGAAAAAAACAATATGCTCCACACAGCGCAGCGCTCTAGCAGCCAAACACAACGTAAATAAATGTTTGTTTTTAACACGGCAAACCCAGGTTGGCACAATGACAAAGTGAGCCATGGTAATACTTTTTTGTAAAGTGACCGTATTCCCGTGTGCTAGCCTGCGTCTTTGTCAATAGGAACTACACAGTGGAAAATAAGTATTGTAGGCACGACGATAACACAGTTTTGCTTAGTTTTTGCGTTACATTGTGTTGTTAAACTCATGCAAGCACGCGGTTTCTTTAGCGGAACTGTTTTAAGCACATAACAGTATATACCTGGGTTCCTAACTATTCCTATCAGGTCCCCAGAATGCTAGGGTCCCTTAAAGACGAAGGTCCCCAGAATGCTGGGGTCCCTTATAGACGAGGGTCCCCAGAATGCTAGGGTCCTTTAAAGACTCCGGTCCCCAGAGGGGTTAGGGTCGAAGACGCTAACCCCTCTAAGACGAAGGTCCCCAGGATGTATGGTCCTCACATGGCTATGTGACTTGAATATGGTCACTACAATGTTAACCAGTAAACAGCAGAGGTGGCTATAACACTTAAAAATTGTTGACACGGTCCAAAACGAAAACATACCTAAACGGATTCCTGGGAAGGTCCTCATCTGATAAAAACCATTGTTGAAATTATTTATTATATTTTTTCTTCCTTTTCGCAAGAAAAATGGGAGTCCGTCCACGCCGGTTAAACAGTTGTCATGGCTACGACCTCGTGTTGACCCACCATTCCAGTGCTTTTTAACAGTGCTCCTCTCCGGTACAAAATAAATCAGTCAGTACTTTCTCTTTTTTTGCTACCTTTCAGTTTTGCATTTGAAAAATACTCTTCTGTGTTTTTCTTCTCAGAGGAACGTTAGCTTGTCTTCGCTGGTAGCTACATGTGTTGGGCGTCCATGATGTCCAGGTATTTAGCCTCGATGACATGAGGAAGCACATTATTCCTATACAAGGAGAGAGCGTTAATATCCGGCAACAATACTGTGCGTGAAAATCTCAGAATATAATGCAATACAATAATATTTTACGGTAATAAACAGTAACAGTAACAATGTTAACACCATTCAGAATAAACAGTAAATGTACTTTATAATGCTAACACTGTCCGGTAATAAACTCTACTCTACTTGATACACAGATATGTATCCAGCTGTTCTGCCCTGTCTATAAAACATTTATAAAAAATAAAAATCGAAAAAAACTATTATGTTAATTTTGTGATCGTTTGACGGAAAAATCGCGATCAAAATTCGATGAATCGCCCAGCCCTACAGTAACTTTAATTTGAGATGCTAACACTGTCCGGTAATAAAAAGTAGGCTAACTTAACTTTACGATTCTAACACCCTCCGATAATAAACAGTAACTCTACTTAACGATGCTAACACAACTCATAATAAACAGTAACTCTACTTAACGATGCTAACACTGTCCGGTAATATACAGTAACAATGCTTTGCGATGCTAACCAAGGCCGCCCCAAAGTGGGTTACCTGATGGGGATGAGCATGATCATGAGCAGGGGAAAGATCATCTTCATGTAGGGGATGGGGTACATGCCGAAGGTGCACAGCACCCCCAGCTGCATCATCTGCAGGAAGGTGAAGTAGTGCACCTTCCTCTGGGGAACCTTGCGGATGTAGTGGGTGGGGGGGTAGGACGTCTGAGAGAGGAGGGGGGAGACGAGGAGGGAGGAGGGGTCAGAAGTCTCTATAGAAAAGTGTGCATGAAAACAGTTCAAACATGTACATGCAGACACATAACGACTCTCTCTCTCTCTCCCCCTCCCTCCCTCCCTCCCTCCCTCCCTCCCTCCCTCTCTCTCTCTCTCTCTCTCTCTCTCTCTCTCTCTCTCTCTCTCTCTCTCTCTCTCTCTCTCTCTCTCTCTCTCTCTCTCTCTCTCTCTCTCTCTCTCTCTCTCTCTCTCTCTCTCTCTCTCTCTCTCTCTCTTCAAGGGCTTTTTGGCATGGGAGAACTATATTATGTTCCCTAATTACATTAGCATTAAGGGATCAAGGTTTTTATTTCAGATGGACACTCTTTTCTCCCTTTCCTTCTTGTCTCCTCTTATTACACAGTCGCGCAGTCTCCCTTTCTCCCCAGGTAAACCAACCCCCTCGAACCACACACCTTCAAGTAAGCCACAGCCCTCCAGATAAACCGCACCCTCACAAACCACACACATTCAGTAAAGCCCCCCCTCCACCCGCTAAGCCACACCCAGCCCATCTAAACCACTCCCATTCTGACAACAAACCACACCCCTCCCCTGGTAAACCACACCCATTATGGAGGTAAAACCACACCCCTCCCCAGGTAAGCCACACCCATTATGGAGGTAAAACCACACCCCTCCCCAGGTAAGCCACACCCATTATTGTGGTAAAACCACACCCCTCCCCAGGTAAGCCACACCCCTTCTGGTAGTAAGTCACACAGACCCAGGTAAGCCACACCCCTTCTGGTAGTAAGTCACACAGACCCAGGTAAGCCACGCCCCTTCTGGTAGTAAGTCACTCAGACCCAGGTAAGCCACACCCCTCTCCCGGGTAAGTCCCGCCCCCCCCCCCCCCCCGGAGGGCCCCGCCCCACCTGTTCCTTGAGCAGCAGGGCCATGCGGTCGCACATCTGGTTGCCGTCGATGGAGGTGAGGGCGATGTAGAGGAAGAGGCCGTAGAGGACGGGCTTGGGGATCCACTGCAGCGGCACGGGCAGCAGCAGCACCGACATGCCGATGAAGATGTTGGCGACCAGAGAGGTGAGCCGGGTCTCCTTCACCTGGACGATGCTGAGGGCCCGCGCACACACAGACATGTTAACACACGTTAACACGCACACATTGATACACACACATATACATACACACAAATACATGTACATACACACACACACACAGCAATACACACATACACACACACACACACACACACACACACACACACACACACACACACACACACACACACACACACACACACACATATTAACACACATTAATACGCACATGGACACACACACAGCAATACACACACACAAAAACACACACAGACACACACATTATACACACGTATTTACACACATTAATGCACACACATTGACACAAGTATACATAAACACACATGTATACACATTTACACACACACAGACATTAATACACACACATTTACACACACATCAATATACACAAATACATAAACATACACACACACACACAACAATACACATATATACATACACACACACGCATCACTACACACAAACAAACGCACATACAAACAGACATTATACACACATATTTACAGACACATACATTGACACCAATACACACACATTGACACAAATGAATACACACACACATCAATACACACACATTGAAACACATACATACACACACAAACGCATATACAGACACACATATTAATACACGTATAGTATTAACACACGTATACACAAATACATAGACACACACACACACACACACACACACACACACCACACACACACACACACACACACACACACACACACACACACACACACACACACACACACACACACACAAGCTGGGTGTGGGTCCAGGCGGTAGGGAGGGGAGAGAGGGAGAGTTTGAGAGGGTGAGGGGGTGAGAGGGTGAGGGGTGGAGTCGGCGGAGGTGTGGTGGGGGGGGGGGGTACCCACGTCTCATAGAGGTGCCCCCCCTCAACACGTTGCTCCACGAAGGCCAGCTGGCGCACGTGGAGCGTGGAGTGGGGGAAGGCAGCGTGCATCCACGGCAACCCCAGCACAGACATCAGGATGTTGATGAGGCCCGACAGCATCAGGTCCCAGTGGTAGGCCGTCCCCTTCAGCAGCCTATAGACACATTAATATATACATTAATATATACATTAATGTACTGCATACACCCAGACAGCATCAGGTGGTAGGCCGTCCCCTTCAGCAGCCTATAGACACATTAATATAAACTACTGCTGTCAGTTAAATGCGTTATTAACGTTGTTAACGCAAAACAATTTTAACGGCGTTAATTTCTTTATCGCGCGATTAACACAATTATTATTATTATTATTATTTATTTTTTCTTGGGCTCAAAACAAAGAAGCAGAAGCCCGACTGCTATGTTCAAGGCAGTATGTTTGTATGTTCATCCTTTAATTGCACCATAGGCTTTTTGTTTGCATCGTCCTGTTTTGATCAGTATATGCCAATGTTGTTATCAATAAAAAAACATTTGCACAAGGCAAGCCGATGCACTTCTCCATGTTGATGAGAGCATTCAAATGAGAAAAATGAAGGGGGTCCCCTTCAGCAGCCTATAGAAATATGCATTCATGTATACATTCATAGACTGTATACACCCAGACAACATCAGGTCCCAGTGGTTGGCTGTTCCCTTCAGTAGCCTATAGAAACATACATTCATATACTATATGTATGCATACAATTTCCAAATATATATACACACACAAACCCACACTCACACGCACACACACACACAAACACACACAGACACAGAAGGACACAAAAGACCAGACAATCGAAATCCCAGAAACTCATGCATAAATATACAAAAACACACACACTCACGCACCCACAAAAACACACACACCAAAGCACCTTCCCCCTGTTATCATTTGCATAGAGCAAACTTCATAAATATGCGCATGTGGGAGCCCCCAGACACAGAGGCTTGTGCGTGCGTGCGTGCGTGCGTGCGTGCGTGTGTCCGTGTGCGTGTGTGTATGTGTGCAAGTGTAGGTGATTGTTTTTTAGTGCAGTCAAAGGGCATCAATTTCCTAAGGTTGACTGTGCCCTTCAACACAGCCTGAACACACACACACCTAACAAAAACACACACACACACACACACACACACACACACACACACACACACACACACACACACACACACACACACACACACACACACACACACACACACACACACACATTCCAACACACAGCTCAGACATTTATCAAGCTGTTAAAACAAAAGGAAGCGGTTCTAAAGATGATCAATACTATTATTGATCACTCCATCCACAGCCGTCTCTTGTCCGGGGCAGACAAAGACAGCAGACGTGACCTTTCGCCAGCAGAGTGTTTCAGCTGTGAGGCGCCTGTTCACCACCTCTGACCGGCCCCAGGGGGCGCCAGAGAGCTGTCACGGGGTTGGTGGTGGGGGGGGGGGGACTTAACAGAGCCCTACAGAGACAGCATGGCCCATCTTGGTACTTTTTGACCGAAGGTGTGAGAATTCATTTGTCTTTATCTTATCTTATTCACCCAGGGGCCATCTTGGCTCCATCCTGGGCCGCCATCTTGTTTTCAACGCTTGAAACAAGATCGCTACAGGGTGAATAAAAGGCTCGTCGTCATGGTGACACGGCACCAAGATGGCGGCCGGGTGGATAGTGCCCATCGTCACGGTGACAAGTCACCAAGATGGTGGCCGGGCGAATAAAAGCCCGATCGTCATGGGCTGTGTCTCAATTCAGGGGACGCATCCGTCGACGGCTGCATTCGAAGGCCGATTGCGTCACTGCGACGCGTCGAGGCCGTCCCATTTCGAAAAGGCTCCTTCAAATGCGGCCGACAAATGCAGCCTTCTTTTCCTGGATTTTGATCCACCGGCTTGATCCTTCAGGGCCCAACGTATCCCAAGATTGATTGCGTGTTGGATTTTTTTCAGAAATGGTGGCGGAGAGAGGCGGAAGCGGCAGTTGCAGCCGATTACATTTCTAATGACAAAACGATGTGAACATTTTTTTTTGGATTAAAATAAAGTTGGGACTATTTTCAAATTTGTATCTTTATTGTCAAAGTCCAATGACATTAACACGAGCCGTATAACGTTAAATTAATTAACATTATATTTTAGATCATTATTATATAACGGCTCCACATTCCTCCTCCGCCGTCCGGTTTGAACCGCAGCTGTCAGGGTTGCTAGGTGACAGGAGCGGCGCGTCACGCCCGCGTCCTTAGAAGGACGCGGCCGTCCCCTGAATTGAGACACAGCCATGGTGACGCGGCACCAAGATGGCGGCCGGGTGACCTAAAGGCCCATCGTCATGGTGACGCGGCACTAAGATGGCGGCCGGGTGACCTAAAGGCCCATCGTCATGGTGACACGGCACCAAGATGGCGGCCGGGTGACTTAAAGGCCCATCGTCATGGTGACACGGAACCAAGATGGCGGCCGGGTGACTTAAAGGCCCATCGTCATGGTGACATGGCACCAAGATGGCGGCCGGGTGACGTAAAGCCCCATCGTCATGATGACACGGCACCAAGATGGCGGCCGGGTGACTTAAAGGCCCATCGTCATGGTGACACGACAGCTAGATGTGGTGTAGGCCTGTGCGAGGCGGACCACGGGTGTCTCTGACGGCCGCACCTGTTCTCCGGAGCGTTGGTGAGCGACACCACGATGTTCTGGTCGATGAAGATGAGCACGGCGAGCAGGAAGCCCAGGCCCATGGCGCTGATCACGTTCAGCAGCGACAGACGCTCGAACGGAGCCACCCGGAAGATCGGCCGGTCGTGGACCTTAAACACCGGCACTGGAGGGAGGAGGGGGGGGGGGGGGGGGGTGAGGAGGGAGGAGGGGGAGGGAGGGAGGGGGGAGGAGGGGAGGAGAGGGAGGTGACGAGGAGGGAGGGAAGGAGAGGGAGGTGACGAGGAAGGAGGAGGGGAGGAGAGGGAGGTGATGAGGAGGGAGGGAGGGAGAGGGAGGTGACGAGGAAGGAGGAGGGGAGGAGAGGGAGGTAATGAGGAGGGAGGAGAGGAGGTGGGAGGGAGGGAGGTGATGAGGATGGAGGCCAGGAAGTTAATGTGGAAGGAAGGAAGGAAGGAAGGAAGGAGAGGAAGGAAGGAAGGAAGAAAGGGAGGACAGGGAGGTGATGAGGAAGGAAGGAAGGAAGGAAGGGCAGACAGGGAGGTAATGAGGAAGGAAGGAATGAGGGAGGAGATAAGGAAGGAAGGAAGGTGGTACGGTAGGAGGTAAGCAAGTAAGTAAGTAAATAATTAAGTAATTAAGCAAATAATGAAGCAGGTAAGAAGTTAAATACTCTGAATCCCGTAAGTATTAGTCCCCAAAAGAACTTTGATGTGGGATGCGTTCAGACGCCCCCATTGGTCAGGGCGTCTCGACTCCGGCTCACCGCTAGCTCGTTGTTGTTAGCTCTTTGCAGACATTAGCATTAGCAGACATTAGCATTGACAACGGATCATCACAAGGTCGCTTGTTCCCAGACAGCGGAGGGGGCGGAGACAAGGCATCCGAACGTCTTAACGACTTCACTCTAATGACTACATGGAGCTGAGATGTAAATCGTTGTTTACTTTGTTGTCTAATTCCCTCCCTCCTGTCGACTCAAGCTGCCCTCCCTCCTGTCGACTTCTGTTCCGGATTGTTTTATATTTTTCTTTTATAACCCAATCAGCCGAGCTCCCTCTGAGAACAGCTACTAACACAGTTAAGGCTTAGTTATGGTTCCACATTGACGCAACGCAAGGGGGTTACAGACCCGTTAAGCCCCTCCTCGCGTCCTCCGCAAGGGCCTGACGTGCGCCTCCCAAAGAGTGTAACCTTGCGTCCAGGAGACGCGGCAGCCATGGCTGTGATTGGTCCGGTGACGTAAACCCGACCTAAACCCGACGCAGAACCAAAAGAGGTTCACGACTGCGTCGAAAGCGACTGCGTGGTCATTGCGTCGCGTCAACGTGGAGCCATAACAAAGCCTTTGTGGTCCGACGGGTTTGAGAGCCCACCCAGTGGGAGCAACACCTCCTCCCTGATTGGCCAGGAGACAGTGGGGGCGACCAGGAGGCGCAGACAGAGAGATGAAGATGTACTCACACTCGATGTCGTTGAAGACGTAGGAGCCGATGAAGGAGAACATCAGGACGGAGATGGGCAGAGCGCAGTCCGACAGAACCTCCCTCACTTTGGCATGCAGGAACGGACTGGAGAGAGAGAGAGAGAGAGAGAGAGAGGGGGGGAGAGAGAGAGAGAGAGAGAGAGAGAGAGAGAGAGAGGGGGAGAGGGCGAGGAAGAGTCTTAGCCAAGTACTTTTGCACTTTTGCATAACATGCATTTTTGGATTCTTACTGAATTGTACATTTGACTTTTATCTAATGTTTCTTTCTGTATCTTATTTTACTTTTTCATGCGTTGGCAATGTATTGGCAGCGTTTCCCATGCCAATAGAGCGCTTTGAATTCAGTTGAAAGAGAAAGATGCAGAGCGAGAGAGAGAGAGAGAGAGAGAGAGAGAGAGAGAGAGAGAGAGAGAGAGAGAGAGAGAGAGAGAGAGAGAGAGAGAGAGAGAGAGAGAGAGAGAGAGAGACATGGCTACACAGTGAGAGATCTACTGGAGAGAGAGAGAGAGAGAGAGAGAGGGGAGCAGTGAAGGTAGATTAAAAGGTAAATGATGGATGAATATTCTTCCTGAGCGGGAACAGGATGATGGTGTAATCTATTCTGTCCCCCCCCCCCCCCACACTACTCCCCACCACCACCCACTCATTGGGGGCCTTTTTGAGGGTGATTAGATTAGGGGCCACAAACACAAGTGCAGCAGTTTCTCCTTATTACATCCCAGCGCGCCGCGAGAACATCTGCTGGAACATTGTAGCGTCTGCTGCCTTCGCTCCAGCAGAGGACCGGGTCGCCTGCCTCCACCCAAACCTGATTTAGACCCCCCAGTGGGCACACAGCGGACGGGGGGCCGCACCTCCTGCTGGGTCGGGCTGTACCCTACCTCCTCGTGCCCTACCTCCTACTGGGACAGGCTGTCCTACTGCTGGAGACCGCAGGACCCACCTCCTCCTCGGACAGGGTGCACCCTACCTCCTTGTGTCCTACGGCCTCCCTCCTGTTGAACTGGTGCCGGGTGTACCCTAACTTCTTGTGTCCTACCTCCTACCTCCACTTGAACTGGTGCAGGTTGTACCCTACCCCCTACCTCCTTGTGTCCTACCTCCTCTTGAACTGGTGCAGGGTGTACCCTACCTCCCTGAACCCTACCTCCTTGGGTCCTACCTCCTCTTGAACTGGTACAGGGTGTACCTTACCTCCTTGTGTCCTTGACTCCTACCTCCTTGTGTCCTTGCCTCCTACCTCCTCTTGAACTGGTACAGGGTGTAGCCTACCTCCTTGGCTCCTACCTCCTCTTGAACTGGTACAGGGTGTACCCTAGCTCCTTGACTCCTACCTCCTTGTGTCCTTGACTCCTACCTCCTCTTGAACTGGTACAGGGTGTAGCCTACCTCCTTGGCTCCTACCTCCTCTTGAACTGGTACAGGGTGTACCCTACCTCCTTCACTCCTACCTCCTTGTGTCCTTGACTCCTACCTCCTCTTGAACTGGTACAGGGTGTAGCCCATCCAGAGCGTTCCCAGCATCAGCAGCAGACACAGCAGGGGTCTCTCGCGGGTGCAGTGGATGATGGACTCGGGGAAGGCCGTGTACTCCATGGCCGCCGTCACCGCGCCGCTGGCGTTGCTAGGCGCCGCGGAGCCCTGCTGGCCTTGGCGTGGGGGGAAGGCCGCCATGGTCCCGTTAGAGAGCGTTGGCGCGCTGTAGTACCGGTGAAATACTGCAATCACACACAGTTAGGCTGTAGTACCGGTGAAATACTGCAATCACACACAGTTAGGCTGTAGTACCGGTGAAATACTGCGATCACACACAGTTAGGTTGTAGTACCTGTGAAATACTGCAATCACACACAGTTAGGTTGTAGTACCGGTGAAATACTGCAATCACACACAGTTAGGCTGTAGTACCGGTGAAATACTGCGATCACACACAGTTAGGTTGTAGTACCTGTGAAATACTGCGATCACACAGTTAGGTTGTAGTACCGGTGAAATACTGGGATCACACACAGTTAGGCTGTA
>NC_079416.1:21204579-21209579 GCF_026213295.1 Gadus chalcogrammus
AGTCTCATTAAATCACCTGATTAGGCCAAATGAATCAACTAATGAATGAACTAATGAATGAACTCATTATACCCAGCCAAGCAGTCTGTGGTCTTCATTACCGCTCAGAACAGTTGTTTGGCTTTTAAAAAACAACGGCGCTCACGGCCTCTGTGATATTTTTAATGAGCCTCCCTTCCGAGCCGAATTAAGGTCACAATACGTGTAATTTGGATGAAGCGAGCGCATCAAGACTATAGGATGTTTTCATCCGCACGCGGCTACACGGGCGCCATCGAAGGACTGTTGTTCTGCTGGCCTTGAACCGCGAACACAAACAAACCTTGGAGAAGTTAATGCATTCACAGAAGAGCCGAGGAAAACAGTTCACTGCCTGCTTGGTCTCCCCCTTCAGGCTGTGTGTGACCTGCTTTACACCTGGTTTACACCTGGTCTACACCTGGTTTAGGACTCGATGGTTTAGACCTGCTTTACACCTGGTCTACACCAGGTTTAGGACTCGATGGTTTAGACCTGCTTTACACCTGGTTTACACCTGGTCTACACCAGGTTTAGGACTCGATGGTTTAGACCTGCTTTACACCTGGTCTTCACCTGGTCTACACCTGGTTTAGGACCGGATGGTTTAGACCTTCTTCAAACCTGGTCTACACCTGGTTCAGACCTGGATGGTTTAGACCTGTTTTGTACCGGGAGGTTCTTGACCTGATTTAGGCCTGGGTAGCTTTGATCTGGTTTAGACCAGCAGGTTTTAGACCTGATTTAGAACGGGATGTTTTAGACCTGGGTTCAACCGGGCTGGTTTCGACCTGGTGTAAACCTGGTTCAAACCTGGTCTGAACCTGTTTTAAACCGGGAAGGTTTCGACCTGGTTTCAACCTGGTTGGGACCTTGATGTGGTTTACAAGTTACCAGCAACAACCCGGCTGATAGAATAACTGTGATTTCAAGCAACGCACACACTCAAATACACACACAAAGAGAGGTGTATGCACACCCAACACATACACACGTACAGATAAAGATTTGGACACACACACACACACACACACACACACAAACACAGTAAGCAGACATTGAGTGAAAACCACAAGAATGTCAGAGTGCCCTCCTGCTGTGAGGAGACAAAAAACATGATTGACTTTAACTTGGACCAGCAGGGAGTCTGGCCAGTCAGTCTGATGGCCTACTCTCTGTACAGTCTGATGGTAGCCTGCTCTCTGTACAGTCTGATGGTAGCCTGCTCTCTGTACAGTCTGATGGTAGCCTGCTCTCTGTACAATCTGATGGTAGCCTACTCTCTGTACAGTCTGATGGTAGCCTACTCTCTGTACAGTCTGATGGTAGCCTACCCTCTGTACAGTCTGATGGTAGCCTACTCTCTGTACAGTCTGATGGTAGCCTACCATCCGAGGTCTGATGGTAGCCTACCGTCTGAGGTCTGATGGTAGCCTACCGTCTGTGGTATGATGGTAGTCTACCGTCTGAGGTCTGATGGTAGCCTACCGTCTGAGGTCTGATGGTAGCCTACCGTCTGTGGTATGATGGTAGCCTACCGTCTGTGGTATAATGGTAGCCTACCGTCTGTGGTATGATGGTAGCCTACCGTCTGAGGTATGATGGTAGCCTACCGTCTGAGGTCTGATGGTAGCCTACCGTCTGAGGTCTGATGGTAGCCTACCGTCTGAGGTCTGATGGTAGCCTACCGTCTGTGGTATAATGGTAGCCTACCGTCTGAGGTCTGATGGTAGCCTACCGTCTGAGGTCTGATGGTAGCCTACCGTCTGGTATAATGGTAGCCTACCGTCTGTGGTATAATGGTAGCCTACCGTCTGAGGTCTGATGGTAGCCTACCGTCTGTGGTATGATGGTAGCCTACCGTCTGAGGTCTGATGGTAGTCTACCGTCTGGTATAATGGTAGCCTACCGTCTGTGGTATAATGGTAGCCTACCGTCTGTGAAGTCTGAAGGGTAGAAGGGCAGTCGGCGACACAGGTCCTCATAGATACCTCGGCCGACGCGGAAGAAGTCTTTACACTGCAGGAGAGAAGAGGGTCAGACCGGACGCCACGCAGAAGAGAGCAGTGGGGGGACGAAATCACGCCCAGAACGTTCACTGGTACTGGGACTACTGGGATCGATGGTGCAAATGAACTGGAAAGAATGGTGGGAAGGCGTGATGGAGCAGTGCTCTGTTGAAACAGAACAAAGCCCAGTGTGACGGTTCCCATTTAAGGGATGAGAACGAGTTGGTTTAGGGATATCAAACAAACATTACTCAGGCATGAAACAATCCCGACAGCCATGGTAAAACCAGTTCACCCTCTTTAACCCAGTGGGATGGTGCTCCTCCGCCACGATGGAACGTTCCCCGTTAAATCCAACCTGTTTTAGGGGAACGGGCTCTGATTGAATAAGACCTGTTTAATGTAATATACACAGATGTAGGTTTCATGAATCCCATAATCCCGAAGACAGCTGTGGCGGGGTCAAGATCCACAGGCTGTTTAGACAACAGCCGGGGTGGTCGCTGCGTCTCCTGAATCAGAGGGAGGGGTTTGACGTGGCTGGAGCCGAGACATGTCAACAGCTAGGAATGCTCCGACAACAGATGTTGATGTGTTTATTCGTGTTGATGTGTTTATTCATGTTGACGGGTTTATTTTAAGAACACACGCTGCTTCTTAACGCACCCCTGCTGAGGACTCGTGTGTCATAAAATGTGTTGTTTTGTAGGTCAGAGTGTGTGTGTGTGTGTGCGTGTGTGTTTTATTTCTGTGCATATGGATTGGCGGTATGTTTGTTGTGTGGGTTCGACATACAAATCTGTATCATGTGTTTGTTGTTTGCAGGTTGGTGTGTTTGTATCTTTTAATTTTTTTGTGCGTTTCCGTGTGTGTGTGTGTGTGTGTGCGTTTGCGTGGGTGTGTGTGTGTATGTGGCCCTAGCCAGCTATTCTTCCCCAAAAATGTGTGCATGTGCGCGTTTGTGTGTGTGCTTGCGTGTGTGTGCGTGGGTTTGTGCTTGTGTGTGTGTGCGAGGGTTTGTGCTTGTGTGTGTGTGATGTTTATGGTTCGCTCAGAGCACACGTTAGTGTGAGGGCCTCTTGGAGACAACAACAGAAACATTTGGTGCCATGACAGGAAGTACAGACACATGGAACTTCCTGTGGGCGATCCCAAGGCATACTGGGATACAGGAGGGGAGGGGGGGGGTGCTGGGGATGTCCCCAGAGACAGGTAGGCAGACTCTCAAACACACAGACACACACACACAGCAGACAGACACACACACACAGCAGACAGACACACACACAGCAGACAGACACACACACACACACACACACACACACACACACACACACACACACACACACACACACACACACACACACACACACACACACACACACACACACACACAAACGGGGCAGACTATCAAACACACAGACAGACACGTTGACAGACAAACACACAGTCAGACAGACAGGGAGTGAGGCAGGAAGACAGAGAGACAGAGACACAAATAGGCCGGCAGAGTTGGGGATGAGAATCAGACAGACCAGCAGACAGACCGTCCGGCAGACAGACAGACAGACAGACAGTCCAGTCCTACAGACCATGAGGGGCTTGTTGCTCCGGGGGTCCGTCTCCTCCTCCCCCAGGGCGGTGGGCTGCTGGTTGGAGGCGGTCAGCTGGTGCCTCTGGAAGACCAGCGCCTCCTTGAACTCCTCCTGGGTCTTGGTGTCCAGCAGCTTCTGCCTGAAGGAGATGTCTGAGAACAGGGTGGCGAACGTCCGGCCCAGCTCCATGGACGTCTTGGTGCTTTTCTGGGGGGAGAGGTTCACGCTTCAGCTGGGATGGACTTCATTTACATTTCACTACAAGGATATACAAATACAAACACAGATGAATGAAATGAAATGAAATCTAATTAAATTTAATGGAACTAAATTGACTTCATTATAAAGATGAATGAACACACATCCAATGCTAGTGGAATTGTCCGGTCCAACTTTATTTGAATTGAATCGAAACCAGGTTTGAACCAAAGTGATGTACAGATATACGTTGTGCGTTTGTGTGTGTGCGCGCGTGTTTGTGTGTGTTTATGTGACTCTCAAACACATCACATACAATATAAACCAATACACATGTACTGGAAGCAGTGGACTGCAGTCAGGGTCAAAGGCGATGGAATAGAAGAGAGGAACAGACTCGTTTCTAGTCTAGTTCTAAAGACGCCCACTGTGTGTTTTTTTATGCCGGATGGTAGGCTCCTTGTTCCAGGCATTGGGAGCTGCTGTTTGAGCAGAAAGGGTGTCCTGAGGCGAGAACGTGGGATGAAAGAGTCCCAGCTTCACCTGAGAATCCCTGCTAACTTCTATATACTCTTTCCTCCCCGTTTTCATAAGCTTCTTGTACTATATTGCATTGCTTGCACTATATATGAAGAGGTTAGCAACAAGCCGATGGGAGGACAAAGGGCAGAAGACGGTTCACGCCACCATCTTGGTAGGCTACTGCTTGACCAAACCCTTTATATATAATAACCAAACAACCAGCGCTTTTGGGATTATAATGGTGAAAAAGTATCACGATGGTGGTTTGGAATGGACTTGACATCATGTGAAGCACTCCTATGAGCAACTGTAGCATCAGTAGCTAATCCAAAACGGTCCCTCCATCCATTCCCCCTGCGGGAGGACTAAAGAACCAATCCAGTCTAATCCGTTCCTGGAGTGACTCAGAGTGGCTCCGGTTATCTCCGGTCAGCTCCAGGTTGTCCATGTCGCAGTCGGCGTTCTGCATCGACCACAAAAGAGCAGCGAGCACACGGTAAGTGTGGCGACAGGGTCAACGGGTGGGGTCCTGGGGTACTCCCCCTCCCACCTTCTCCTCCTATCACCTCCCTCTCTCCCTCTCTCCTCCTCCTCCCCCATTACTCCTACCCACCCCGCCTAGCCTCCACCGGGCTGAGTCAGACTCTGAATCAGCCTT
>NC_079416.1:21214579-21247925 GCF_026213295.1 Gadus chalcogrammus
AATAACAGACAGACAGACAGACAGAGAGGTAGAGAGAATAACAGACCAACTGACAGACAGAGAGGCAGAGAGAATAACAGACCGAGAGACAGACAGAGAGGTAGAGAGAATAACAGACCGACAGACAGACAGAGAGGTAGAGAGAATAACAGACCGACAGACAGACAGAGAGGTAGAGAGAATAACAGACAGACAGACAGACAGAGAGGTAGAGAGAATAACAGACAGACAGACAGACAGAGAGGTAGAGAGAATAACAGACCGAGAGACAGACAGAGAGGTAGAGAGAATAACAGACCGAGAGACAGACAGAGAGGCAGAGAGAATAACAGGCCGACAGACAGACAGAGAGGCAGAGAGAATAACAGACCGAGAGACAGACAGAGAGGTAGAGAGAATAACAGACCGAGAAACAGACAGAGAGGTAGAGAGAATAACAGACAGACAGACAGACTGAGGGGTAGAGAGAATAACAGACAGACAGACAGACAGAGAGGTAGAGAGAATAACAGACAGACAGACAGACAGACAGACAGACAGACAGACAGACAGACAGACAGACAGACAGACAGACAGAGAGGTAGAGAGAATAACAGACCGACAGACAGACAGAGAGGCAGAGAGAATAACAGACCGAGAGACAGACAGAGAGGTAGAGAGAATAACAGACAGACAGACGAACAAAGGAAGAAAGGCGATAGACAGACAGAAGGACATAAAGATGAAGAAAGGTATTAGACAGACAGAGAGAAAGAGACACAGACACAGAGAGCAGAGAGAGAGAGAGCTGATCGACAGACAGAGAGATAGAGAGAGAAAGAGAGAGAGAGAGAGAGAGAGAGAGAGAGAGAGAGAGAGAGAGAGAGAGAGAGAGAGAGAGAGCGAGAGAGAGAGAGAAATAGACCCACTGGTTGAGAGAGAGAGAGAGAGAGAGAGAGAGAGAGAGAGAGAGAGAGAGAGAGAGAGAGAGAGAGAGAGAGAGAGAGAGAGAGAGAGAGAGAGAGAGGGAGATAGAGCGAAATGGAAAGAGAGAGAGAGAGAGGGGGAGAGAGAGAGCGAAAGGAAAAAGAGAGAGAGAGAAAGAAAGAAAGAAAGAAAGAAAGAAAGAGAGAGAGAGAGAGAGAGAGAGAGAGAGAGAGAGAGAGAGAGAGAGAGAGAGAGAGAGAGAGAGAGAGAGAGAGAGAGAAGGTGAAATGTGAGGGGCAGGTACCCCTGCAGACACGTCATGAAGATATGAGAAAAAGCAAGAGAGGAATAAATAACTAATGTGTAGGATGAAACGGTATCTATAGACCAGGTACCATTCCGTCTTTTATGAGTTCATCAAATCTGAGGTCTGTCAGAGAGCGGGCCACTACCGCTAACACCCAGAGGAGTTCAGCAGCCACTGAGCTTCAACTACCAGCCCGGGCTTCACACAGCAACACCACAACTCATTTACACCAACACAGACACACTCACACTTATTTAGCACCAAAATATACAAAATTGACAGCAAAATACATAGAATTCAGAGTGAAAACATTTTGAACGAAACACTTTGGTATTTTGAATTCACACCAAACATACTGAATTCAATTCAGACACCATAACACGTTGAATTCACACCTAAACATACTTAATTCAGACCAAAAACATACAGAATTGACACACATCAACGCCACACAGCATAGTGAATTCAAACCAAATCCACATGCTGAATACCTCAAACCAAAACACCAAATCATACTAAATTCCCAGCAGCAACACAGACAGAAACATGCTGAATTCACAGCAACCACACCGACAGAAACATGCTGAATTCACAGCAGCGACGTCAACAGAAACATGCTGAATTCACAGCAACCACACCGACAGAAACATGCTGAATTCACAGCAGCGACGTCAACAGAAACATGCTGAATTCACAGCAACCACACCGACAGAAACATGCTGCATTCACAGCAGCGACGTCAACAGAAACATGCTGAACTCACAGCAACCACACCGACAGAAGCATGCTGCATTCACAGCAGCAACGTCAACAACACAGGCAGAGTAACACAAAGGCAGGTTTACATCAGAAGGCTTGCGGTATGGAAGGGGACCAGGAAGAGCATGGGGATGGGGTGAGAGAGAGAGGGAGGTGGGAACGCCCAGCCCGGGAAGCCGTTTGATGTGCGGCTCAGACGATGAATTCTCAGAGTGAATTACCCACACGGCTCGGCACGGAGAAAAGACTAAATAATGAAATGTTTCTCCAATTATTGTAGAACAACACGTCGGTAATGCAAACTGTCACACATATGGTGAGTGGGTAGAGGGTGGCCGACGTACGCACACACACACACACACAGTGTGTGTGTGTGTGTGTGTGTGCGTGTGTGTGCGTGTGTGTGCGTGTGTGTTTTGGTTGCGTTGCTCTGTGGCTGGTAGATATAGAAGTGGGAGTCCAAGCATATGCGCTGAAACGTGGAGTTTGGCAAACACTTTACTTGTGAGCTCAAAATGGCGTCCCATCGACCAGGTAAAGAGCGGGAAAGAGCGGCTTCTTTTTGGAGGAGGTGGGGGGGGGGGGGGGGACGACGACTTCTGTTATTAAGAAACGCTTGAATTATGCTCAGGAGTGACCTCAACATCGCTCAATTTGCACTCGTGATCTCACAGTGCGCAGGGGATCAGCCGGCCGGCACAACCCGCCGATCTAGAGAGGTTGTGGGTTGTGATCCCTGCCCAACGGGAGTAATCATATCAATACACAAGCCGTCAATGTCAAGAGACCGGGAGAGGTGGGCAGGATGAAGAGGGAGAGCCATCACTGTCCCCGACACGGAGAAGAGAGTGATGGGGGGCTGCAATCATTTGATGACTCAATGGATCGGTGTTGCACTCACCACACACACACACACACACACACGCACTAACACACACGCACTCACGCGCACAAACGCATCACGCAATCACACGCAAACACAAAAGCATACTGATGGAGGGGCCTGATGGGGTGCCGAGGCGCACACGCACGCACATGCAACACCACTGATTACGGCGTCACGACAACCAGGCGATGCTGACATTTTCGCCCAATTAGCAGGAGCTTACCGTCGTCAAAGAAAATAAAACTCTGAGGCTTCTCTGTGCATGGAGAGAGAGAGAGAGAGAGAGAGAGAGAGAGAGAGAGAGAGAGAGAGAGAGAGAGAGAGAGAGAGAGAGAGAGAGAGAGAGAGGAGAGAAAGAGGGAGAAAGAGAGAGAGAGGGGAGGAGAGATTTGGGTTAGTCACCTACAATCAACAGGACAGGAGACAAACAGTAATCAGCAGTCAAGCTGCACACATGTGTCAGTGATACACACACACACACACACACACACACACACACACACACACACACACACACACACACACACACACACACACACACACACACACACACACACACACACACACACACACACACACACAGACACACACACACACACAAACCCACTCCCACAAACCCGCAAACAGCGGTGGAAGGTGGGCCCTAATTTCCTGGTGTGCTCTGCCTCATGCATATTAAATCCCATCTCTGAGAGAATATCCCTGCCCGTTTTAGTCTTCATCAGGCCGTGCTTCCTATCTTCATCATCAGCCAGAGGCTATTAGCACAACTCTGATGCTATCGCCCACGGCGCTCCCAGCAACGCATCACAGCACCACAACGCTCACGTAGAGCACTGCAACGCCGAGAGAGAGCCGCCTCACTGAAACAGAGCTCTGGAACAGTTAGAGAGCACGGAGACACTTATCGAGCACTGAAACAATCATAAAGCACTGAATCAGAGCTCTGGAACAGTTAGAGAGCACGGAGACACTTATAGAGCACTGAAACAATCATAAAGCACTGAAACAGAGCTCTGGAACAGTTAGAGAGCACTGAAATAAGTATAGAGCTTATAGAGCACTGAGACAAGTATAGAGCACTGCAACAATCATGGAGCACTTCAGCACCGAGATAAAGCCCTCCACTGCTGAGATAGAGCCCTTAAACACTGACATAGAGCACTCTCAAACATTGAGAGCGTCACAAGTTAGAGCTCTACAATATTGAGAAAGAGCTCTGTAACACGGACATAGACCATCTGAGCTGGAGCTCTGCAACACTGAGACAGAGCGACCGAACGAGTCCACAACAACGCAACGTGGGGACGACCGCACAAAGGGAGATCACGTCTAACAAGGCGCTGCTCGCTGCTCGCCGGGACCAGATCCATTATTTAAACAGAGAGATCGATGCATGGAAACAAACCAGCCTGCAAATACCTTTAAAAGCCTTGCATGTGCGAAGGAGGGAGCGGGTGTCAGAGACACAGTTGTAACCAAACAGAGTTATGAAGAGGTGGCTCACCTTCACATTCATGTATGAAGGAAGTAATTAGGTGGTCCATTATTTAAAACAGCGGCATCAAAATATAGCCTTTGTCCCATGCTCTCTCATGAGGCAGATGGCAACCTACCAACCACACGCACACATACAGGCACACACACACACACACACACACACACACACACACACACACACACACACACACACACACACACACACACACACACACACACACACACATACAAAGACACACACACACACACACACACACACACACACACACACACACACGCAAGCACACACACACAAACACACACACACACACACAGCACAGATGTCCTTGATAGAACTCGCCTGCAACTATGCTGTACTCCAGGAACAAAAACAAAGTAATTAATTCGGTTAATTTATTATTAATAAAGAGTTTCTTTGTCTCTGTGTTTTTACTTCACCAGTGGGTTTCCAATGCCCCCAAACTCTCCCTTGGCAGCAGCTCGGAACAGGATACCAACGAGGTCAAGGAGAGCCAGTGCGATGTTCTCTCCACCCTGGTTATGTGACGCTCACGTAGCCTTGGTGATACTTTATCGCAAACAACACGTCATTCTGATGCAAGGTGATTAGCGATTTGGGAGGCGCGTTTACCATTGTCATGATGTCGCTGACGTTGTTATGAAAATAATGTTGTTATGCAATACATAACGGTATGCGACGCTATTTCAAACTGCACATGCGTCCTTAACCTCATGATGGTATGAATATGTTATTGATTGAACATGTGACCACTATGCCTTGTTATTTAATCCTGCACCGACATTATGACATCATTGTGGATGTTATGAAAATGACGGTATGCCATGTTATTTAATCCGCACAGCATCACCAAAATTAGGATATTAATGTGAATGTTATGAATACGACGGTATGCCATGTTATTTGAACTGCAAAGCATCCTCCATCAACATTATGATATTAATGTAAATGTTATGAATATGACGATGTGACATGTTATTTAATCTGCAGAGGGTCCTCAGCCAGCATTATGATATTAATGTGAATGTTATGAAAATGACGGTATGCCATGTTATTTAAACTTCAAAGGATCCTCCACCAACATTACGATATCAATGTGAATGTTATGAATACGACGTCATGACATGTGATTTAAACTGCAGAGGATCCTCCACCAACATTATGACCTTAATGTGAATGTTATGAATACGACGTCATGACATGTTATTTAAACTGCAGAGACGCCGTGGTGGTGATATGAGACTCTGAGTCTCACACATTGTCTTTGGCACCGTTCCGTTCTGAACGTCAGGCTGTTACGTTAGATCACATAACATAACACCAGCTGACGTTAATCCGCACGGACTCCTCCACCGTCATTAGGTGGTGTAAAGGTTACTGTGATGACTGTGATGTTATGAGCGTGTGATGGGGGTGCAGTGCGGTGCAGGGGTGAGGCAGCAGAGGGAGGGGGGGGAGGGGGGGGAGGGGGGGAGGGGGGCAGATGGCGGACAGACAGGCAGGGGGTGCGGAGATCGATGGGAGCTGACAGCAGTTTAGAGACGAGTTATGATACAGCCATCACACTGCTACGCCCCCCCGCCCGCCGCAGCCCGGAGGGTGGGGGGGGGGGGGGGGGGGGGCTGAGCATCCACACCACCCTCCTCTTCCTCAGCACCCTCCTCTTCATCAGCACCCAGATACCCTGTCCAGCGAGCGAGGGGTTTATTCAAATGACGAAAGATGAAAGAGAGAAGCACTAAATCATCGCTCATCACAACGGGAGCTGACCCTGAGCTACCCTGTTACTCTACTATAGTCTAAAGTCATTAACAGCCCTCAGGCCAGTTCATATTAACACTTCCAACAATACGAGCGCAACCGCTATTAAAACGTATTATGTTCAGCGAGCTATTATTTGTCATTATACGTTATATTATTAATGCTGTATTTGTAATGGATCATTATTATGTCCCATTAATACCGCTTCTATAACAAACGATAATAATGAGGGATCGTTCATGATAATATGAGTGGTGGTGATGATGATGATGATGATGATGATGATGATGATGATGATGATAATGATGATGAGTAAAGTGTCATAGCAGCCGGGTTCACAAGACGAAGAGGGGGAGGCGCGGTTGGCCTTGAAGATGGCTGCTGTGCTCGCTGGAGTAAAGGACTAATTATCTCAGCTCGCTTTCATCTTCCCGCCATTCTCTCGCTCGGTCGCCCCCCCCCCCCCTCTCTCTCTCTCTCTCTCTCTCTCTCTCTCTCTCTTATAATCTGGGACAACTCTCTCTCCCTCACACAGCTGGGCTGTATTACATCCAATAAATGAGCTGCCCTTGGCTCATCCCGCTGATCGCCCTGGCAACGCCGCCTCGAGGCTGGTCGGGGAGAGCCCGGACCCCGTGGCGACATGTGGCCGCGTGAGGGTGTCTCCAAACGGGTGGGCGAGAGACACAGAGAGGCAGAGAGAGAGACACATGGTACATATGGACGAGAGACACAGAGAGGCAGAGAGAGAGAGACACAGGGTACATATGGACGAGAGACACAGAGAGGCAGAGAGAGAGACACAGGGTACATATGGACGAGAGACACAGAGAGGCAGAGAGAGAGACACAGAGCACATATGGACGAGAGACACAGAGAGGCAGAGAGAGAGAGAGACAGAGCACATATGGACGAGAGACACAGAGAGGCAGAGAGAGAGAGAGACAGAGCACATATGGACGAGAGACACAGAGAGGCACTGAGAGACACAGAGTACATATGGACGAGAGACACAGAGAGTCAGAGAGAGAGAGAGAGACAGAGACCACATGGACGAGAGACACAGAGAGGCAGAGAGAGAGACACACAGTACACATTACACATGGACGACAGATAGAGAGGCACTGAGAGAGACAGAGAGTACACATGGACGAGAAACACAGAGAGGCAGAGAGAGAGAGACAGAGACCACATGGACGAGAGACACAGAGAGGCAGAGAGAGAGAGACACAGAGACCACATGGACGAGAGACACAGAGAGGCAGAGAGAGAGAGAGAGAGAGAGACAGAGACCACATGGACGAGAGACACAGAGAGGCAGAGAGAGAGAGACAGAGACCACATGGACGAGAGACGCAGAGAGGCAGAGAGAGAGAGACAGAGACCACATGGACGAGAGACACAGAGAGGCAGAGAGAGAGAGAGAGAGACAGAGACCACATGGACGAGAGACACAGAGAGGCAGAGAGAGAGAGACAGAGACCACATGGACGAGAGACGCAGAGAGGCAGAGAGAGAGAGAGACAGAGACCACATGGACGAGAGACACAGAGAGGCAGAGAGAGAGAGAGAGAGACAGAGACCACATGGACGAGAGACGCAGAGAGGCAGAGAGAGAGACACACAGTACACATGGACGACAGACAGAGAGGCACTGAGAGAGACAGAGAGTGAATATGGACGAGACACACAGAGCGGCAGAGAGAGAGAGAGACAGAGTACATATGGACAAGAGACACAGAGAGGCAGAGAGAGAGACACAAAGTACATATGGACGAGAGACACAGAGAGGCAGAGAGAGAGAGAGAGAGACAGAGTACATATGGACGAGAGACGTAGAGAGGCACTGAGCGAGTCAGATGCTGTGTTCGAAATCGTTCCCTATCACGGATATAGTGCACTATATAGGGTGCTCGCCATTTTGTCGTGGTGTTCGAATTCTCAGTGGTTAATTTCATGCAGTATATAGTGGACTTAAAACACCCAAAATTTGAGTGAACATACGATGTTCCCTGCATGTTACTCCCGTATACCACAATGCAAT
The DNA here is from genome assembly GCF_026213295.1 of Gadus chalcogrammus. Lineage (NCBI taxonomy): Eukaryota > Metazoa > Chordata > Actinopteri > Gadiformes > Gadidae > Gadus > Gadus chalcogrammus. The sequence continues at coordinate 21,222,762 of NC_079416.1, forward strand.
GCGGCCGTAATTTTTTTCCGGAGGAGAAGAAGAAGCTGAATAACCGCGAAAACATATACATTTAATGATGGAGTCTAGAAATGTCAAGCATTTATTTGGGATTTAACAAAGAAAATGTAACATTCAAAATTAATTAAAAAAATTGATGAATACAATACAACCTCCAGGTATTTGTGTGACGCATTTTTCTGCGTCACACAAATACCGTTTAGAAATGTTCAGCTTAGTGTCCGAATTCTCGTTTGTTCGTTCCCTATATAGAGCACTATATCATAAACACTATATAGGGAATAGTGAGTGAGTCAATAGGGAACGATTTCGAACACAGCTAGAGAGTACATATGGACGAGAGACATAGAGAGGCAGAGAGAGAGACAAAGAGTACACATGGACGAAAGACATAGAGAGGCAGAGCAAGAGAGAGAGAGAGAGAGAGAGAGAGAGAGAGAGAGAGAGAGAGAGAGAGAGAGAGAGAGAGAGAGAGAGAGAGAGAGAGAGAGAGAGAGAGAGAGAAGGAGAGAGAGAGAGAGAGTGAGAGTGAGAGTGAGAGAGAGAGAGAGAGAGAGAGAGAGAGAGAGAGAGAGAGAGAGAGAGAGAGAGAGAGAGAGACAGAGAGAGAGAGAGAGAGAGAGAGAGAGAGAGAGAGAGAGAGAGAGAGAGAGAGAGAGAGAGAGAGGGAGAACATATGAACGAGAGACGCAGAACTGTTCGGACTGAGGTCACATTGACAAAACATCGGGGATTCAGGACCAAACAAATGAAAACGGCCCTGATCAGAATTGAAAATATCAGATTCAATGGGATTTGTGCTGTAAACACTGTAATGAAAGAATCTGATCTGAGTCACATGTGAGCAAATTTCTGATTTGGGCCACTTGTACTTGCAGTGTGAAAGAGGCCATAGACACAGAGAGAGAGAGAGAGAGAGAGGGAGAGAGAGAGAGAGAGAGAGAGAGAGGGGGGGGGGGGGGGGGGGAGACCTATGATACATACAGATGGAAGAGACGGGGACGACGGGGAGAGAAAGAGAGACGTGGGGAGAGAGACAGAGGGGGAGTTGAAGTGAGAGAGGAGGAGAGAGAGACAGTTACAGAGACAGTAAGAGACAAGAGATGGAGGGAAAGGATAACGAAAGGAGAGACACAATGGATGGCTGTGTTCATCCAACGGAGATGGATGAACACAGCGAGGCAGTACGAGAGAGAGAGAGAGAGCGGGGATCGACAGTTAGAGCGAGAGAGATGGCGAGAGTGATGGAGAGAAAGAGAGGAAGGAGGGAGGGTGAGAGGGGGAGGGCTAAAGAGACAGCGATAGAGAGAGAAGATACCAGAAGAATGTTATTTAGGGAGGAAGAGAGGGAGAGATGGAGAGAGAGAGGGGGGAAATCCAGTGTTTACAAATCCACACTGCCATATGTCCAATAGGATCCATTGAATGAATAGTTAATTGCTTCATGTCAACTCAGAAACGCAGCCTTCTGAAGTCATTCCACATGGACTTAGTAGCATGAATTGATTAAACTGGCTTTAATGAATCTTATGATAGTCTCCCAAAATGTAGGACAGTTACAGTTCGTTAGGGACCGCGGACCTCTGAACAAACTGCCGCAAATGTCCCCTCACTGAAGACGTCGTGTCGTGTTCCAGAATTTAAGGAGGGGACTTAAGTCGCCTGCTTCCCAAACTTTAAGTCTGTATTTTGATTTTACATTTAGCTACATTCAGCCTGACGCTTTGATCAAAAGCGACTTACAATACGTACAGTTGTCAGAAGAAGGAGAAACATCAATATATCGATGCCGGTACAATAAGGATGTTCATAGAACCGAGCACTTACAATCACTAGGTTTACCCATTCCCCGTACACAACAAAGACAGCTAGGATGAGATGCTACACAACTACTATTACTAAGTACTTAAACAGCAATCATTGTACTAAGGGACTAAGACGGCAGGACATCTGTTTACTTGGATTCACAAATCCACAACTTTCACCACCTTGGAGCAATGAGCAGCTTCCTTTCGGATGTGTGTGTCTAAAGAACAGTGTGTGAAAACACAATTAATGACTCATCCCTCATTTACACTTCAGCTAACGCTTCGGACAGCCGGCTCGTCAGAAGCAGTCAGGGTGAGGTGCCTTGCTCAGGGACACCTCGACCCTCAGCTAGGGGCACCCGGGGATCAATCTGGTAACCTTCCAGTTACCAGTAAACCCGCTATACCATTGGTTCTCAAAGTGCGGCCCACGGGCCAATGGCGGCCCGCGGAATCATTCCTGGCGGCCCGCAATGACATACATAATTATGTAAGTTATATTAAAAAAATATATTTATATATTAAAAAATTTAAAAAAATAACTTTTTTATTTTTATTATTATATCAATGTTAATTTAAATAAAAATAAATGAATATAAAGAGAAAAGTCGACTCTCTCTAGCTTTCAATTAAATTATTTTACATTTGTTAATTTGTTTTAATCCGACAAAGTAATGTACATTACTTTGAAAGGGTGAACCTTAGTTTCGTGATTTAGACCTCACTCCCAGAGGTCTACTGTGCAATGTTTTTTTGACCACTGGGATGCTGGCAATTTTTTTTTTCATTTGGCGGCCCTCAGTCAAATTTTGGGTTCCTAAATTGGCCCTCAGTTGTCAAAACTTTGAGAACCCCTGCGCTATACCTACTGAGCTACTGTCGTCCCATAAATAAAACTCATTAGCAAACACTGCAATGTGTTGAGTTCCACCACATGGACCCAGTAGAACATCTCTAGAGGGTCCGTTATTGGCTTCCGTTTTTGGATGGTTTGCGTTGCTTACAGAGACGGTGGAGTGATGGTGTTGGGGTGTCCTATACCTTCCCACGCCCGAGAAGACCCCGGTGTCAAGGAGAACATGGAGCCGGTGCATTCTGGGAAACGTGGTCAGGGTTCAGCGGTGGCAGCCACTTCAGACCCGCACAGAGCCGGAGCGCTGCAATGTACGCTATGCGATCGATGACACTAGTCAATTATCACCTCCCACGTCTGTCAGAGGAGGCACACACACACACACACACACACACACACACACACACACACACACACACACACACACACACACAAAAACATAGATACACACACAAACAAACACACAAACACAGATACACACTCGCATACATACAGACACGCACACACACACACACACACACACACATAGATGCACTCTGACACTAATCGCCACTGTCTGCTCGCTGACCTAGCTGACCCAGACACGTTAAGATATAGGTGAGAGGCTGAGTCAGAGTGGCGCAGTCTTCCTACACATTGCTACACATAAGAGGCTACTGCTAGCCGCTAGCCGCTAGCAGCTAGCAGCTAGCCGCTAGCCGCTCCCAGCCCTCAGCTCCCTGCACCGCCAGGCATTCAGCTGCTACCTCCACTAGCCAATTAGCATAATTACCCTCGAACACAGGAGACTCCACCTCATTTGGTCATTTCCCCGATTTAAACTGACAGGGTAAAACATTTAGTGTCGGAGCTTGAGCTGCGAGTGTGGGGTTTACTCCCCGCGCATCACCCAGGGAGGGGGCTGTTCTCGCAGCCCCCCCGGGGAGAGCACCGGGGGGGGGGGCTGTAGCAGAGGCAGAAGCGGGAGCTCCAACCGCGGGTCTCAGGAGTTACGTAAGCAAGGCCCCCCCCCCCCCCCCCCCCCCCTTCTGAGCTGATGGTGACGGTAGAGAGGCCTTCACCTGGTGCCTCCACCCAGATGTCTCCACCCAATGTCTCCACCCAATTTCTACACCCAGATGTCTCCACCCAATGTCTCCACCCAATGTCTCCACCCAATGTCTCCACCCAGATGTCTCCACCCAGATGTCTCCACCCCGCCGCCTCCACCCAGCCGCCTCCACCCAGATGCCTCCACCCAGCCGCCTCCACCCCAGCTACAGCAGCTCTTGGCTCCGCCGGGCTCCCCTGGCTGACTGCCTCATGGATCCGGCTCGCCGACAGCGCCTTCAATTACTTTTTAATTTCAAAAGCAGCTTCACTTAATACCTTAAGTACCGTTGTATAACCCCCCGGGTTCCTCAGTCTCAACGTCTGAAGGAGGAAACGTCTTCCTCTCTCCGCCATCTCTTGTGTTTGGTTAACCTCTGATTGCGCGCGGTTCCTCCATTGTTGTCCCAAATATATTCACCGGCTCCACAAAGAGGCGGTGAAGCCTCAGCGTTTATGCAGCAATCCCTGTTTTTTTTCCCGAAAGAGCCTCGGATGATAAGTGAGCAGTCTTAAAGATCTCCTATTATACTACTTTTCTGGTCTTCATTTCTTATTAATGACTCCTATAGCGCAACCTGACACGAATCACAGCACAAAAAAATGATGTCGATTTTCGGGAAACTCTTCCTCTCATCTGGGCGCTTTCAGCATTCTCTGTCAACACTCCGTTGTGATTGGTTACCTTCCGGAAGACCTGCGAAGGGCATTACCATACATGGAAACACCGGATAGTTCTACGTAGATAAATCCCGGAAATGTGAACAAGTGAATGGCGACCGGCCTCCCTAGTGTTTAGCGCTCTGCACAGCCACCCCAGACTGTCAGCAGGGAACACGTCTAAATGCATGTACGTCATTATTTGACACTTTAGTATGGCTAAACATGACTATAAATCATTATAACAACGTTTATAGGTCATAAAAGTCGAAAAAGCATAATAGGTGCTCTTTAAGGACAACACTGGCCAAGGTAAGAGGCCTAGCTACCCCGGACAACACGGAGGAAAACACTGCTCCTGTACGTGACGTCAAGGGGCTGCTAATAAGGAAAACAGCAGTGTCCTTTAGATGACCTGCTGCTGGGAAGCACTCCCCCCTCTCCCCCCCCCCTCTCCCCCCTCTCCCCCCTCTCCCCAGGAACCCAATCACCATAACCATGCCTCCATTATAAAATAAACACTTCTTTCATGGATAAATGCGTTGTTGTCACAAAAGGCACTGTCAATACGCCATTCTGTCCTCCCATCACTAGGACCCCAGCAGAGGCCTATTACCTATTACCTATTTCAGGGAAACGTGAACGTTTTGACGTAATGGGTCAATAGTTACATCGGTGGCAAACAACCACCCGTTTTACAACAACAACCCGTGCTTCGGGAACCACCACGGAACATTGTTCAACTACACGTGAACACTCCGGAACCACGGCGGAAGGCTCCGGAGTGAGAGCGGAACGATGTGGCACAACGTTCCGGAACGATGATGTTAAATCCCGGGAACAACGGCGCAGCATTCCTGAGTGTCGGCGGAATTGGACAGATTGCCGGCGTTACAGGGAAGACTTTTCGGCTTGAGTGTGCTGAAGTATGAGAGGAACACATGCGCTCTGTACATTACGTTGTGTGTGAGCGTGAATACTGTTCTAATCGGTTCAACCTCCTTTTTCTTTTATTCAAAGAATTAAAAAAAAAGCTAGTTTTACTAAATGCGGACGATGTTCAGCGTCATCATCGTAAGTGTTAACATGATAGTCAATTAGCAGATGATTACATCCTAACCGAATGAGCTTAATTGAACAACCCTTGCCTGATGTAATTAAGGAGCAGAGGCTACTTGCTCTAGGATGCCTATAGGTGATGCTGGGTATCAAACCCAGTACCTTTATGTACTGGGCGTGAGTCCCTCCATCTGCTGGAGGCCAGGCTGTCCTGCCATCACATGTCTAGCCAAACGCTCCTGATTGAACTGCTGGCCGCCCCTGGAGGGAGGGGTCTCTGTCCTGGGGCCTTCTCATGGTCTCTTCTCTCTGGGTTTGGGGGCTATGTTTTCCCCCGGGGGAGCAGTGGTTCTCAACTGGTCTAGCCTCAGGACCCACATTGGTCATTGAGTCTCCCAAAAAAGAAGAAAGGATGCCTTCATGTTCTGTTAAAAACATGGAGCAGACAAAAAGCTGCAACCATTGGGGCGCAACTCGGTGAAGAAGCGAGCCTGAGTTCGCTCATCGACTACTTTCTAAACAATAAGGTTCTCGATGCTCTGCCCCCCCCACTTGATACCGTCCAGGTAGAGGAGGAGGTAGAGGAGGAGGAGGAGGAGATAGAGGAGGAAGAGGAGGAGGAGCAGGAGATAGAGGACCAGGAGGAAGAGGAGATGGAGGTAGAGGAGGAGCGAGAGATGTTTGAATCGTTAAGTGTGTCAGCTCCCGCCCTCCCCAGCGAAGACCCGCTGAACGAGGGGGCAGAAGGTGGTGGTGTGCTCAGGTGTGTGCCTGTGAAGGCCCCTTGAGCGCCCCCCCCCCCCCCGCACAGAAAAACAGACTTGACTTCCAGGGCGTGTGGCGCCGGGCCTCACCGCTGACTTCCTGCGCTCCGGCGTCGGTGAACAGCATGCTCATCACCTCCTCGAAGTTGCAGCCGGGCTCGGCGGTGTGGGGGTCCTGCGCCACGTGGGTCAGCATGCGCTTCAGCACGTCGTCCAGGGACGCGGCTGTCTCGTCCAGCAGGATGCTGGCCCGCGCCAGGAACCCGTCCAGGTCCCGGTGGGCACGCACCTCCTCCTCAAAGTTCATCAGGGTCACATACTGGAGGTGGAGGAGGTGGTGGTGGTGGAGGACGTAGAGGGGGTAGGGGGTAGAGGAGGGGGAGGAGGAGGTGGTGGTGGTAGGGAGGGTGGTGGTAGAGGAGGAGGTGGTGGAGGAGGTGGTGGTGGTGGAGGACGTAGAGGGGGTAGGGGGTAGAGGAGGGGGAGGAGGAGGCGGTGGAGGTGGTGGTGGTAGGGAGGGTGGTGGTAGAGGAGGAGGTGGTGGAGGAGGTGGTGGTGGTGGTGGAGAAGGAGGAGGTAGAGGAGGGGGGTGGTCGTAGAGGAGGAGGAGGTGGAGAAGGATGAGGTAGTGGAGGTGGTGGAGGAGGTGGAGGAGGTGGAGAAGGAGGAGGTAGAGGAGGTGGTGGAGGAGGAGGAGGAGGAGCAGGAGGAGGTGGTGGAGGAGGTGGAGGAGGAGGTGGTGGAGGTGGAGGAGGTAGAGGAGGTGGAGGAGGTGGTGGTGGTGGAGGAGGAGGTGGTGGTGGTAGAGGAGGAGGTGGTGGTGGTAGAGGAGGAGGTGGTGGGGGAGGTAGCAGAGGGGGAGGAGGAGGTAGAGGAGGAGGGGGAGAGGAGGAGGAGGAGGAGGAGGAGGAAGAGGAGTTTGGGGAGGAGGATGAGGTGCAGGAGAGGAGGTGGAGGAGGTGAAGGGTGGAGGAGGTAGAGGAGGTAGAGGAGGTGGAGGAAATGTTTTAATGGTGTGTCAGCTCCTGTACATTCTTAATTAAGTGCACATTATGGAGAATAAGTTGAACGTTTATAATATCATATAACATATTTTGTCCTAAATATCTGGATGAAATTTCTGAATCTTAATTTTTAATTAGGTTTTAATTAAAAAATGAATTAACATCTTTGTAAAATATGGATCAAATCAGATCTAGGCTAAAGAAAGGCTTTATAATTTGTACTGTGAGTAGTCAGCACACTGATAAATAAAGTGATGGAGGATTAGAAGATGGTTATGATTTATAAACATCTGGGATTTGTGCTTGCATCGCATATGTTTTAATGCGATGCAAAATAATTAATGCAATTTAAACAAATCACATTTAAAGGACACGCAAAATGGACATCTGGCAGTTACTTACTATTTGTAAGAAAACAAATAATTTATACAGTCTGGCACAACACAGATGGGGATATGTAACCTTCCATCATAATCATAAATACATATTCACAATAACCCAGTGTCAAAGTACTACTCTGCAAATAGTCACAACATCATAACAATTGAACAATAACAATGAATATTTCATCAAGATAAAGTTCTGTTATGCAACAATACTGTACGGTGCATTTTTTTGCACCTCTATTATAAAACAGAGAACTTTTACGACGACAGAACTTGATGCTCTTACCCTTCTGGAAGTGTTCAGTAACACACAGCCTGAGTCATCTGGGTCTGGGGGACAGAACAACAGTTAGAAGATGGGATGATACTGATTAAGCCGGGCTACATGGCTGGTGTAGCTAGGGTATTTAGCTAGCTGTCACTATTATTGAAACCTCATTGCTGGGATTTGACAGCAGCATCTGTCTACTCCATTATAGGCAACAGATTGCATGTTCGCCATGTGTTGCTCTTGAACACGCGCGCTTTGCTACATGTTACGCATCGCTACGTCCCTAGCACCGCCACATGCCTAGCATTGCTATGTGCTTGGCAGCAGCGATACATGGCTAGCATCACTATATTTGATTAGCTTAGATTCCACCTCATCATATTGCCTTTTGATACAAGCTTTTCAAATCTTTGTATTTTTCTTCACTTCTTTCCGTTAATCCTGATAAAGACCTGTTGAAAGTGAAAATTGCTTGTTTCACAAATTTCATCTCATTCGTAACGCAGTCAAACTCAGGCTGCGATCGCTGATGACTAAGAGAGTAACAGAGGCGTTCCAGCAGGGATGAGTGATAGATCTCAGCAGAACCGGGCGGCATGGTGTGGCTCAACCCCCCTAGTGGTTTCTAACAATGTAGTCAGTAGGAAACCCAGCTGTGGACCTGCGCTACACGTCAATACCTCTCCCCTATAACACGCCTTCCTGTCTCTAAACACTGTCCTCTCCACAGAGGCATAATACATTCAATGAGCTAGATGGGAATTAGCTGCAAAAAAATGCAAGAGCTCAGAAGGTGAAAATGTATAACGAGGATATACCTCCAAAGATAATTGCCACTGTAAGTATGTTTCAGGCAATTTACAGTGGTTGTACTCAAGTTTGCATCTGTTGCATCTGTCATCTGTCACATGCTCTCTTCTTCAAACAGTTCCCCCTTACCAGCAGAGGTATCCTCTAGTAACCTCTAATACAGTACAGTGAGCCCCGGAGTAGCACAATGGGCTAATTCAACCCACAGTGAGAAGTTACAGAGTGTTAACCATGGGAGAAGCAAATGATGGAATAGAGATTAAAGGCGGCTTGAGGAGAGGAAAGTCGAAGAAAGGAAATGTCAAGAGCCTAGTCTCTGTAAGCTCCTAGTGAAAGAGGAGAGGAGTCCTGATAAGACCTGAACACTCTACTAACGGGGACACTGCTCTGGTCCTCAGATAACACATACACACTCTACCAACGGGGACACTGCTCTGGTCCTCAGATAACACATACACACTCTACTAACGGGGACACTGCTCTGGTCCTCAGGTAACTCATACACACTCTACTAACGGGGACACTGCTCTGGTCCTCAGATAACACATACACACTCTACTAACGGGGACACTGCTCTGGTCCTCAGGTAACTCATACACATTCTACTTACGGGGACACTGCTCTGGTCCTCAGATAACACATACACACTCTACTAACGGGGACACTGCTCTGGTCCTCAGATAACACATACACACTCTACTAACGGGGACACTGCTCTGGTCCTCAGATAACACATACACACTCCACTAACGGGGACACTGCTCTGGTCCTCAGATAACACATACACACTCTACTAACGGGGACACTGCTCTGGTCCTCAGATAACACATACACACTCTACTAACGGGGACACTGCTCTGGTCCTCAGATAACACATACATACTCTACTAACGGGGACACAGCTCTGGTCCTCAGATAACAGACTGAGGTCCTTAACAGGACAAGGTACAAGGAGAGTACCTGCCTGCACATACCCACACACATAACTACCCGCACACACATACACACACAAAACAATATACAGACACACACACATCCAGAAACATTCCAAAAGCGTAACACACAAACCCCCCCTGGGGTCATATATTTATTGCACAGCCTTTCATACCGGAAAAAAAATCCGGTGACCAAAAGAAAGAGAAAGGTTTTCATTCAGCTAACCCCCACCCTCGTAAAGCCCTGACATAACATATTTATCAATCTGAGCAGAGGGGAGCCCACTATTGGTTTACAGCGGGCTTCCTTCCACTGAGTCCCCACTGGACTACCCACAATGCACATTGTTGTTCAGTGTGTGTGTGCGTGTGTATATACAGTGTGTGTGTATAGACTGTAAATATATATATGTGTGTTTGTGTGTGTGTTTATACAGTGTGTGTGTGTGTGTGTATACAGTGTGTGTATATACTATATATATATATATATATATATATATATATATATATATATATATATATGTTTGTGTATTCAGTGTGTGTATATACTGTATATATATATATGTGTGTGTGTGTATATATACAGACAGTGTGTGGATACAGTGTGTGTATATACTGTATATATAAATATATATATATATATATATATATGGGTGTGTGTGTGTGTGTGTATATACAGACGGTGTGTGAGGGAGCCTGGATCAAAGCGCTGCCTCCCCTCCGCCCCCCCGCTGACGGAGGTTCAGAGGTGTGGTGCACACGTGCCGCGATGCGATCGCGGGAGGTGCCCGCCGCCACGTGCGCTCGGATCATCAAAAGCCTCGCTATCAAGCGCCCCCCAGCCGCGCTGATCCCGTCCCTCAAGAGGGCGGGGTACGGTGGCGGCCCCGGGCAGATCTTCATATACATTCATATAGGATTACCTCGAGCCCCGGCCCCATCCCGGGGCCACGGAGAGCCCTAATATAGGGCTTAGTGTTATCGGGAGCGCTTGGAGGGAAGGATTAGACACTCCCTTACGCCCAACTCATTCTCACACCACTTTGTCCGCTTAAAGGGACAGTTGGTTGCCAATGTCGGTATCGCTGGGTATCGTTGGTTTGTTGAGGGTTGTTTGGTATCGCTGGGTATCGTTGGTTTGTTGAGGGTTGTTTGGTATCGCTGGGTATCGTTGGTTTGTTGAGGGTTGTTTGGTATCGCTGGGTATCGTTGGTTGGTTGAGGCTTGTTTGGTATTGTTGGGTATTGTTGGGAATTGTTGGTTTCGTGAGGGTTGTTTCGTATCGTTGGGTTTTGTTGGGTATTGATGTTTTTTGAGGGTTGTTTGGTATCGTTGGGTATTGTTGAGCATTTTCGGATAGTGTTGAATATCGTTGAGTGTTGTTAGGTCTCGTTGAGTATTTTCGGATATTGTTGGGTGTCGTTGGGAGCAGGTGGATATTGTGGCGTATTTTTCGGTATCGTTGATTGACTGTATTGTTAAGTATATTGTGAGTACTGTGGTGTATCGTTGAGTAGTGTTAAAGGGGACTTATTATGCCACCAGGTGTGAGTGTGATTAGCCTTACAAGCCGTTTCAAAAATCGGCCTAATATGACACCACTAGTGGGTGTGTCCACCTAGATCTGTGCTGGATAGATCTATCTACCAGCCTACCCAGTGGACTGAAGTAAACATTGCTCATCTATCCAGCACAGATCTAGGTGGACACACCCACTAGTGATGTCATATTAGGCCGATTTTCGAAACGGCTTGTAAGGCTAATCACACTCACACCTGGTGGTATAATAAGTCCCCTTTAAGTATGGCTGGGTATTGTTGGGAAGAGTAGATTATTGTTGGGAAGAGTTGAGTATCGTTGAGTATTGTTGGGAGTAGGTGGGTATAGTGGAGTATCGATGAGTAGTTTTGATTATCACTGGGTATGCTTGATCATAATTCAATAAAGAGTGATTGTGGTGTATTCTTGAGTATTGTTGAGTATTGTTGGGTAGAGTTAAGTACGGTAGAGTACTGTTGAGCCTAGTTGCGTGATGCTTTTGTTTTGAGTATCACTGAAGGGGAACTGTCCCCTTGCGTTGCTGTGCTCAGGGAGGCGAAATGACAAGGAAAGTTCAGGTCTTCCAGTTGATTGGATGCTTGGGAGGCAAATGGACGGCTGCAGTAGAATAACTGAAGAGTTTCATTTCATCTGTGACAATGCACAAAAAAACAATCATCCTTTACTTGTCATATCTGAACAATCCCTTATTTTTTTTGCAATACTTTAGTTTCTTAGATTTTGTGAGTGCCTTGCTGCTCAGCGTCGCTGTCTGTTTGCTTGCGTTGTCGAGTGTTGCTATGCTGTGTTGCATTGCGTCGTGTTGTGTTACGTGGTGCTGTGTTCCGGTGCTTTGTGCGTTAGTGGTTTCTGTGATCGTTTATCTTTATCATGACACCAAACATAATTTCACTGAGCAAACAGAACACTGTGTTCTCCACAGAAATGCTTCTGTTCCTTCGATTGGATCATGCAGTTTGGCCCTTTGCTAGCCGGCGGTATACATCATGTTATCTGCATGGGGGTTTTTACACGAGGGAGGGAAATATTACTTGTCATGTGATCGTACGACAGCGGTGGACAATATGTATATGGTCCAGCCCTGTTTAAAACTTCAAGAAGCTTTCAGCCGTGTCCTGAGGAATCCTCCACTCCTCTTCTGTAGCCAGTCTTCTGTTTGGTTTTCTTCTAACGTTCATCTCCAAGGCTTCATTTTCTTCAATGTCTTTCTATTGTCAGTCGCTCACAGTTTTCTCCCCTCCCAAGACCTTTTCTCCTCAAAAAGCTTGTTTCATCGAGAAGAATGTTGCAGAAGAACCGCTTCGTGAAAATAAAGAATTAAAGAAACCGTCGGAAGCTGTCTAGAAAACACAGGGAAGGCCGACGGGCTGGTGCACGGAGCAAGGCTCTCTGCTGCGCTGCGTGTGTGGGAGTGTGTGTGTGCGTGCGTGCGTGAGTATGTGTTTGTGTGAGAAGTACGCGTATGTCTGTGTGCGTGCATGCGTGTGTGCTTTCGTGCGTTCGTTTTTGGTGTGAGTATGGATGTTCTTGCACGAGTATGTTTTCCTGTGTGCCTGCGTGCGTGACTCGTGCACTGTGCACTGCCTCTGGTTACCGATGGAGACACATCTCAACTGTGTGTGTGTGCGCGTTCGTGCGTGAGTTTTTTGTGCGAGTATGTATGTTCTTGCAACGAGTATGTGTGCCTGCGTGCGTAAGCGCGTGCCTTTTTCAACCGTGCACTGCCTCTGGTTACCTATGGAGACACATCTCAGCGCGTGCGTCCGGAGACGGGAGAACACACACGCCTCGACCTGCATCTCACCAGCGCTCCTCCGGCTTCATTACCTCGGGCACGGAGTACCTCCACGGGTGTTGTTGTGACAGCGCCAGACGCCAGGGGGTGCCGAGTGTCGGCACAGAGCAGCTAATGGAAACCACGGTCTACGTGCCGGAGCCATATGCTGGGTGAGATGTCACGCATTAGCGCCTACGTTCCACAAACATCCCGTGTGTGTTGTGGAGGTGGAAGCAGATATTCTATGGGAGCAAGGGGGCATCTCGCTCAAGGGAATCCTACAGGTTAGGCTGTGGGCATCGGGGATTGAAGCCAGAACCTGTTGGCTGGCAGTCCTTTATCTATATGCCCTATATCTTCATCCCTTACCTTAACCGCAGAGAGCAGAAATCTGCACTCAGGGTTAAATGTTCCTCCCGGAATTCAACTTGTGCGAGAGCTGTCTGGTAGCACGGAGGAGATGAGAGGTGCCAGGCGGAACTAAGTCTACCCTTAACAACTAGCCCTAGCTAGGACGCCATTGCCACAGTCCCTAACCCTAACCTTAATCTACCCTTAACACCTAGCCTTAGCTGGGCTACCAAAGTATCTAACCCTCATATAAATCTACCCTTAACACCTAGCCTTAGCTAGGCTACCAAAGTATCTAACCCTAACCTTAATCTACCCTTAACACCTAGCCTTAGCTAGGCTACCAAAGTATCTAACCCTCATCTAAATCAACCCTTAGCAACTAGCCTTAGCTAGGCTACCAAAGTATCTAACCCTCATCTAACAACCCTTAACAACTAGCCTTAGCTAGGCTACCAAAGTATCTAACCCTCATCTAACAACCCTTAACAACTAGCCTTAGCTAGGATACCACAACCCCTGGCCCTAACCTAAATCCATCTTAAACCACATTATCAAAAGGATGCCTACCAAAGATTCAAGTACACAGTAAAACAAAACTACTTAACGAAATCCACTTTAACCATTTTAATTGAATCGATGGTGGTGGTGGCAGCAGGGTTCAGGGAAATGTCCACGGGGAGTTGAGCCAGAAGGCTGAAATTAAAATCTAGGAGATTGGTAGAATCACAGATCAAGTCAGCTAGCTTGATGAGAATGTTTGTGATGAGTTTCGTAAATGCAGAATTATGTTCATTATGAAAAATGTTTTTGTAAATGAGTTTGAGGTGGGAGCTATTGGACGTATCTGGAGGGATCTCTGAGCTTCGTGTCTTTTAGAACCAGCGTCCTGTTAAGTCAAATAATAAGTTGGGGAAGTTGGGGATCTTCAAATTGATTTGATGTTTGAGATCATGCAAATAGTCTAGATGGTTGCAGCGGCAATAACTGAAAGAGATTTTTTTTAAACTTGTGACAAAGCAAAAAACGACGACAGCTTGAAAGACAGCTTCAGAGTCATAAAAAGCATTTTGTCTTTTAAGCAATCATTTTTATATTAGCTTTCGTGATCTTCAAATCAAGATGAACAGACATCAATCTGGTGAAATCCATCATTGCTCATTTAATAGTTTGTTTACCTCGGCTTATGAAACACCATTTCGCTGCATTTCAGAGGCTGTTATTCAAAGTGCCTCAGAGTGAATGTGTGTGCAGATGATGGAGCAGCTGACAGGGGGGGATGTCTCGCTCCACGACGCCTCGGAGCGGGCTGTGGACAGGGGGACTGCAAGCAGAAGCGTTTGTAGCGGGAGGGTTCCTGGCCACGACACAATCGTTGCGGTTCGGGAGAAAAACTAAAAAGACCTATTCTGATCTTTCATGGTGCAACAATGCACCTCTGACAGCGCCACCGCTCAGAGGAGCCGGGGGGGGGGGGGTGATGGGGGGGGGGCTATAGTGACACAGCCTGCGGGGGGGGTAGGACCCTTTGAGTTCTCTGTCTCCTTTTACCTTCAACTTAGTTCCGCCTCGCACCTCTCATCTCCTCCGTGCTAGCAGACACCGTGAGCGGTGCGACGCACGGGGACAGCACCCCCACCCCGACACGATCTGCTGTCACCCCCGACAACAGCACGGATCTCTCCGCGGTCTCCCCCTCACCTCCCTCCCTCCTGTCTCCCTCCACTACATCACTACAGCTCTCCTTTCTCTGCCTTCTCTCCTCTCTCCTCTCCCCTCTCCCTTTCTCTCTTCTCGCTCCTCCTCTCTCTCTATTATCTACTCTCTCTCTCTCCCTTCTCTGCTCTCCCCTCTTCCCTCTCCCTCGCTCTTCTCTCTCCTCTTCCCTCTCTCCTTAACCTTCCCTCTCTCTCCCTTATCCTCACTCTCTCCTTCCTCTTCACTCTCTCCTTTCTCTTCTCCTCTCTCCTCTTCCCTCTCTACCTTATCCTCAGTCTCTCCTTCCTCTTCACTCTCTCCTTCCTCTTCACTCTCTCCTTCCTCTTCACTCTCTCCTTCCTCTTCACTCTCTCCTTTCTCGTCTCCTCTCTCCTTTTCCCTCTCTCCTTAACCTTCCCTCTCTCTCCCTTATCCTCACCCTCTCCTTTCCCCTCTCCCTCTCCTCTCCCCCCTCTCCCTCCCTCCCTCCCTCCCTCCCGACTCGCAGCGGTACACACCTGTGACTGTCACCGTGGCAACACTAACCTGTTGACCCCTGGGGTCTGTTTGGACGGGGGGTGTAAAATCCCGGGCACCTGCACTCAGGGGGCCGATAGTCACCGTGGCACCTGCCGCCCGCACACCTCCTGAAGGGCGGATTAACTCATCCTCAACCTCCGCCCAGAGCAGCCTCGTCTATCGATGAAGGCTCTCTGGATGCATGGAGCTTCGTGAAAACAAATGCTTTGAGTTGAAACAAGGGGCGGATGTTGTTGAGTGTTGTGTGTTTGAGAGTATTCTGAGCATTATTTAGCACATTGTTTAGCCGCGGAGTGGGGCTTGGTTACGGAGCGTTTCCGGTGAGGGACAGCTTTCATAGCGTAAGAGTAGGCCTGCTTCCAATCATCACAAAGCAAATAGGTGGTTTTGAACATTGAGCAAGTTGGAGGAAATTGCACAGCAGGACTAGTGCTTTTCACCTAGATAAATCACACAGCAGCTATTGTGGAAAAAAGGGAAAAAGATTGCTTCCTGTTCTATCCATGATTATTAAATGACCGACTCGTTATTATGTGGAGCTTTTTGGTATCTTTAGGCCTCGTTCAAACATTGAAACGGCTGCTAAACACGTTCAAAAACCCTCTGAAAACATTAACCCACGCGCCCCCACCTCTTGTTTCTATGGACACAACTGGGCAGTGGGAGCAGTCGGTTCTCCATGGAGAACTTAATCCTGGGGAGGACCCTCGAACGTTTAACAAATAGTACTATGAGGAAAACCAGTCGGTTCAACCTTCTCAATATGGCCAGACATAGACATAAAATAATGACGAAAACAAAGCACTCTAATCCTGAATTGATATTCAAATACCTCCCAAACACATGTGTGGATACCGAGGCTGAGCGCTAGCTAAGTATCGTTGAGTACCCTGGTGTCATGAGGGACATGAGTACGGAGTATAACTCGGTATCAGGTCGGAGTGTAGCGCTGTGTTTCTGTCCGGCGGTCTGACGTTCTGCGGACCCATTCTCTGGGTTTCTCTAAAGGATGTGGTCCCAGCTTTAACAAGGTGACGAGCCGCCAGCATTCCTGCGATGGGGGGGGGGGCAGAGGACTTGGGCTGTAGCGTGTCAGCGGGCAGACAGGCCGTCAGAAGCAGTCTCCGGACGCCCAGATCAATACGGCCCAGCACGCCGTCTCCCAGACGCTCGGGGGGGAATCAAACGCTGGCTCTCGAAGGGCTCCCACCGCCGCCGCCGACGGCACCAATGAGAGGTCTGTGGCTCACCATGCAGGATATGCTCACAATTAAAATGCTCAACATGTGCTCAATAAATCTTTGATACAGGCTACACGCTAACTATTTGCTAATAAATACATGCCCAATTTAACCTTCGTATAAATGTTGTGGAAGGCTCACAGTTGAGTCAATGCCGGTCTAATGACCGGTAATAAAACAGCTGGAGCCACAGGGCAATCTCAGGACTTTAAGCGAAACCAGAGGCAGGCCCGGTGCTCTGTCTCACTGCCCGCCTGTCTGTCGGTCCACCTGTCTGTCTGTCGGTCCACCTGTCTGTCTGCCAGTCCGCCTGTCGACACGTCTAGCAACCTATAGACCTGTTTCTCTGCATGTATGTCCGCTTGTCTGCTGCGGTACCCGTCTCCCTGCCATTCATCTGTGTGTCTGTCTGTCCGTCCGGCCAGCCACCCGTTTATCTGCTCCCCTCATGGTCTACCCGTCCCGCTCTCTGTCTTTGTATTAATCTGCCTGTCTCTCGCCAACCTGTCGCTCCATCCGTCTGTGTGTGTGTCGGCGCTGACCTGGTCCGGGGATGCTCTGGTTGTCATAGAGATGGATGTTGTCACTGCAGGCGATGGGGGATTCCTCTCCCTTCTCCTGGCTCTCGCTGCCGTCCTCCTGCTCCGCCTCCCTCTGCTCTGGGGACACAACCGCACCGCGCCGCCGCGTTAGCGCACTGTTAGCATTACGTTAGCACCCGTAGCACCGCGCCGCCGTGTTAGCGCACTGTTAGCATCACGTTAGCACATGTAGCACCGTGCCTGTCTGTTGGCGCATTGTTAGCATCACGTTAGCACATATAGCACCGCGCCGCCGTGTTAGCGCACTGTTAGAATCACGTCAATACATATAGCACAGCGACGCCGTGTTAGCACACTGTTAGCACAGCGCCGCCGTGTTAGCACACTGTTAGCATCACGTTAGCATATATAGCACAGCGATGCCGTGTTAACGCACTGCTGGCACAGCGCTGCTGTGTTAGCACACTGTTAGCTTCACGTTAGCACATATAGCACAGCGCCGAAGAGTTACTGGACTGATAGCACAGTGCTGACATGTTAGCACACTGTTAGCATCACGTTAGCACATATAGCACAGCGTCCTGCCCGAGAAATGCTGGGGCACGTCCAAACAACTTCTCGAATATCACGAGTAGGAACTAGACAATGACCAGAACACCTTGACAACCTTCCTCTGCTCCTAAACCACTGTCCAAACGAGGCCGTCAGTACATTTAGGGGATTTCGCTGACGGTTTTATCCAAAGCGTCACACAACCATTCATTCACACATTCACGGCGGAGTCAACCAGACCACCTCTGCTCCAGACAGCCAGCTCGCTAAGGGACACCTCGACACTCAGCTAGGAGGAGCCGGGGATTGAAGTAGCAACCTTCCGGTTACCAGTCAACCCGCTCTACCTCCCTCAGCCACGGTCGCCCACAGATCCCCATGTGACGTCACGACGCCCGAAGCCCTATCGCATCGGGTCACCGTGGTTACCGACGACTGAGGGCCGCGGGGAGGGTTCAGGGGTCAGTTACGCACCTCACTGCCATCACCCACGACAAGCGCGGTTAGCGTGGTTAGCGCAGTTAGCCGTGGCCTGTCAGCGATCATGTAATGGCAATAGGTGTGCCGCTGCCCGCTCCTAGTGGGCGGGGAACACCTCTTCAGCCGGCGAACGGAGAGAGAAAGAGCCGAGACCCATTCATCACCACCGCCGCCGCCGCCGCCGCCGCCGCCGCCGCTACCGTATATGGGCGCGGAGTTAGCAGAGGAAGTAATTGGCCTGTGGAGACGCGGGGATCCGGCGTGGGCACATTCTGTCCTTGCAGCACACATGCTAATTGGGTGCTTCTCTGCGCGTCTCGGAGCTAATGGAAGTTCCGTTATCATAGCAGCCGGAGCAAAGTTCATTATTTATATACGAGCGAGGCTCCGGTGTGTGTGTGCGTGTGTGTGTGTGTGTGGGGATGGCTAGCTCCCTGGTGCTAGCTGCAGGGGCCTGGGGGACTTTTTAAAGTAACGGCTGGTGTTCATGGTTTATGGATACATATTTTTATATCTGTGACAATGTTCTTTAAAGTTTGGGGCCGTATTGTTATCTGCTACTACACCAGAGGGTCACCTTTAATACAATAGAATGGGTTACATTACATTTTTATATGGGGCCTTTTTTTTTCTCCACACAGTGCCTTTCTAAGCACCCCTTACATGCACCCTAAAATATAACGTACCATGAGATCTTAAGTACCTTGACATACTAATATGCTGGGTACCCTGAGATATTAAGTACCTCAACATGCTAAGATGCTATGTACCATACGATCTTAAGTACCTTGGCATGCTAAAATGCGAACTGCCCTAAAATACTAGGTACAGGTACAGTCATTTAGCCAACGCTTTTATCCAAAGCCACACACAAATGAGGCTTATGTCCACCAAAGCATACAATCAGCCACATGGAGGGGCATAGAGTAAGCTATACGCTGCAAACATCCAAACATCCATGACCTGCATGTCAAGATGAAGCCCGACGTACAAAAGTGAACAGGAAGCAAAAGCCCCACAAAGAGAATAGATGCACACAGAGAATCCCCCAGTGGGATTTCAACCTATAACCTTCTTGCTGTAGGTACAAACCACCAAGCCTTTGAGCAACCACACTGCCACAGGTTGTGTCACTCGTGCTAGCTCTGACAGTAGAGACACCTGCACGGAGCTAGTTTGCTAAGATCCACAAACGCTACAAGCAGCCCAATCACATGACTAGACAGTCAACGGCTGCTACGGCTTAAAGAGCTAAACACAGCTAATGATGACCAAGGGGTAAGGAGGCTAGCTAGGTTGTGTTGCTGTGCGTGAAGTGCGCAGACAGCCCAAACACGGCCATGTCGTCTGTGGTCGTCATCGGGCCCTAATTGGTGCGGATGCGTAGTCCCAGCTGTCTCTGTCTCACTCACTCACTCACTCACTCACTCACTCACTCACTCTCTCTCTCTCTCTCTCTCTCTCTCTCTCTCTCTCTCTCTCTCTCTCTCTCTCTCTCTCTCTCTCTCTCTCTCTCTCTCTCTCTCTCTCTCTCTCACTCTCACTCTCACTCTCACTCTCACTCTCACTCTCACTCTCTCTCTCTCTCCTCTCTCTCTCTCTCTCTCTCTCTCTCTCTCTCATTTGCATGCGAGGGTCGTGAAGACGTCCTACTTTTGTTTGCACCGGTTCAGGCACAGTTCAAGCATGCCGCCTTTGAATAAGGATTAAGGAGTTTCTATTGTTTTACTTTTTGCAGAACAAAAACTTTAAAAGCAAAAGATGCTTGAAAGATAATAATCTTTAGTTCCTCTTGAAGTGAGCAAACAAAATGGCGTCAATTGTCTGTTCAATGATTGGTCAATGATGGAACTCACCCATTTCCTGGAAGAAGTAGCCGTTCTTGGACCTTCCAGAGGGAGGGGCCTCTGAGAGAGAGAGAGAGAGAGAGAGAGAGAGAGAGAGAGAGAGAGAGAGAGAGAGAGAGAGAGAGAGAGAGAGAGAGAGAGAGAGAGAGAGTTAAAGTCAGGGTTAAGGGTATTTCACTGGTAAAACAACAAACTATGTAACGTAACTTAAAATAAAGACAAAGCCAATGGAGCGATCGGGAGGAATACATAAGGATCTGATTAAGTAGGAGTACTTAAGAGTATTCCCCAGCTATGATATCAATATCACCTGTGGTTAGAATATTAAGCCTGGGTATCCATCTCCTCTTGCACTGCAAAACCACTGCAGACCAATTCATTACAATCAATAGCAGAGTGGATCTGTTTGTGGGCAGGACAGTCCAATACATCAGAACACTAACTGGCTTTACTGCAAGGAAGTCAGGCTCTTTCAGAGCTATACTGACAAGGAGACAGCAGCTAGCCTCTACTCTATATGGACAACATGATACTGTATATATTTGAATATATACATATAGATCTACCCAGTGTATCTTTACAGTACACACACAGGAATGGTACAATTCATTCAATGTCAATTTTCCATGTGTTAAAATGCAGAGGATGAATGGTGAAAGGTATTTCTACCAATCTTTCTGGTTATTCTGCTTCCCTTCTGCACTGCGGAGGCAAGAGCAAAGACACACGGCTTCACTGCTGTCCGGCACCGTAAAATCTATTCACCGTCTCAGTTCTCAGTTTCAGTTATTTTATTCAAGTTTTCACCTTTTGGCTTTACTTTTCCCTAAAAGAAACAGTGTCTGCGATTGTGTCCATATTATATTCTGTACTATACTGAACTACCCAAAGAATCATAAACTACTATTTTGTCGTTTAGTATATCAGACACTTAGTATATCAGACACACCATTTAGAGACAATTTAGCGACAGGTCATTAAGGAGCAGGTAGGGGTTAGACAGTACAGAGACCGGTCATTAAGGAGCAGGTAGGGGTTAGACCAGGGGTGCCCAACCTTTTTTGACCCAAGATCTACTTTTCAAGTAGCCAACCTCCCGAGATCTACCAGCAAACCTACCTTCAAGCGGGGGGGGGGGGGGGTAGAGAACAATTGTTGACGGGGGGGGGGGGGGGGGGGGGGGGGGGGTGGGGGATTGTATCGTGAACCAACGGACTTCAGTGGGGGTTTCATTCCGTCTGCGCACGGAACCTTCTCAACGATAATCAATAATCTTCCTCCCACTCAGGGTGAAAATGGTAGGTCTTAGCTTGTTTCCCCTCAGCCATACCAACGTATAGGAGTGTGTAACTACTGTTGACGGCTTTCAACTGCTGTTAACAGCACATGCGCTACCGCGCGTATATGTCCCGCGCAAATTTAATTTCATTAAAAAATAAAAAAAAATAAAAAAATTTTTTTTTTTTTTTTTCTTCACCCCTCGCGATCGACTTGGGATCTGTCGGCGATCTACTGGTAGACCGCGATCGACTGGTTGGGCACCCCTGGGTTAGACAGTACAGAGACAGGTCATTAAGGAGCAGGTAGGGGTTAGACAGTACAGAGACAGGTCATTAAGGAGCAGGTAGGGGTTAGACAGTACAGAGACAGGTCATTAAGGAGCAGGTAGGGGTTAGACAGTACAGAGACAGGTCATTAAGGAGCAGGTAGGGGTTAGACAGTACAGAGACAGGTCATTAAGGAGCAGGTAGGGGTTTGACAGTAGAGAGACAGGTCATTATGGAGCAGGTAGGGGTTTGACAGTAGAGAGACAGGTCATTATGGAGCAGGTAGGGGTTTGACAGTAGAGAGACAGGTCATTATGGAGCAGGTAGGGGTTTGACAGTAGAGAGACAGGTCATTAAGGAGCAGGTAGGGGTTTGACAGTAGAGAGACAGGTCATTATGGAGCAGGTAGGGGTTTGACAGTACAGAGACAGGTCATTAAGGAGCAGGTAGGGGTTTGACAGTAGAGAGACAGGTCATTAAGGAGCAGGTAGTGGTTAGGGCATCTTGCTCAATGATGCATAACGGTAGGCAGTGGACATTGGGGGATCGAACACAGAATCTTTGGGGCGGTAGGTAGCAGAGAAACTCTCATGGTACCTAACAGTACGGATGATATATTGTTATCAGAGCCGGGCCCATCTGAGGGCTTATTCTCTGCTTAAAGAGGGAATTAACCCAGCACTGCAAAACCCCCTTAAGTCCTCTAACTGTCATTAGCCATTTCCCACCTCAAACACCTTTAAAACTAAGACTTCATTATATCAGGGTCAGTGCACTCATAGTTAGGGTGTTTGACTTCCTGCCAAAAGGTGTGGGATCAATACCGAAAGCCCCCAGCCTACCTGTAGGGCCTCCAACAGCAAGCCGCCCCCCCCCCCCTAACCCCTACCTGCCCCTGATGACATGTATCTGAATTCGCCGCAGGTCATTCTGGATTAGAGACTAGCTGAAAAGCACACGTCTGTTTGGGATTGAGTGTGAGGCGTCATTAGCCGGCAGTGACAGCCACGCGGCGGCCATGCAGAACCTCGTCCTGACTGGATGTCAGCCCCGGTGTGTTCGGAGCGGATGTGTGCTGGTAATGTGTTTCTGTAGCTCAGGGCTGGCTGTGTCATCCATCATTTATCCAACCGACTGTCTCCGGTCGTTAGGTAGACGCGGCACGACGGCCCCGGGGGCCGGACTGAAGGTACGGGGGGGACGTTTACCATCAGCTGTTCCGTGCACAGACCACAGAGCATGTCTTTAATTAAAGGGGAAGGGGTGGGAATGTGGCGGCTCAGATTCAAACACACAACGGTCGGGGATGGGAGCTCCGGCGGGGGGGGGGGGGGGGGGGGGGGAGTGATCCCCATGGTTACGACACACGGCGACTTTGAGATACTTGCTTTATGAGGACACGTTGTCGAGCGTGAGCGTTATAAGGCGCGGTGTCGTCGCTTGACATCGCGTTACACTTAACGTGTCAGGAGGAATCACTCATGTCATAGATTTAACAATATATTTCATTAAATGGCAAGACACTTTAGTCTTTTCTGGTGCTCCCTGCTGTAGGATCTAAGACATGACATACAGATGTCAGATACAGAATACCAACAGCATACCAACATTTGACCACAGGGGGCACTAGATCATCCCACGATGGGGTCAGATATCTCAGCCCATCCTTTAGTTTACATACAATACGGATCAGAACCAAAGCAGGTAGAGGCTGGGGTGCCGGTGGGTTAAATGTTGCTCCACACACTTAACTTTGCAGAGTGTGCGTTTGAGAAGGTCTTACTGTGAATTGACCGCCGATCAGTGCACATGCGTTTGATTGGACCGCTTTGGCCGTCACCTGGTAGGTGGGCGCATGACCAGACTGTCCAGCCAGAACTTGCCACGCCCGTAAGCCCGTGGGGCAGCAGTACCTCAGGTAACTCGGGTCGGACGGTAACCGCAAGGTTGCTAGTTCGAGTGTCGAGGTGTCCCTGAGCAAGGCACCTAACTGTTCCTGACGAGTTGGCTGTCGCCTTGCATGGCTGGCGCCGCCGTCGGTGTGTGAATGTGTGGATGAATGGGTGAATGTCAGACAATATTGTAAAGCGCTTTGGTTGGCCACTGGTTACAAAAAAGCGCCATATAAATGCAGTCCAGTCCATACGTGTCAGAGAAGCCTTACCCTCTCTGGGATGTGGCCAACTAAATCAACAGCTGCCCAGACCCGGGCATGAGTACCCTGGTAGTGTCCCCAAAGAGGCTCTCCTGTGTCTCCTACAGAAGGGGACCTGAGGTAGCAGAGTAGAACAGTAGAAAATAAACCATTTGACACCAGTTTTTACTTCACTGCGGGGTTATTTTTGTAACAGTGAACAAGATACCAGAGATGACTATGGTCCTAGAAGATTAAGAAGACATTAGGGGTTATCGATCTGGGCGATGTTTACGTCCGATATTTGCCATGTTTTCAATTATCGATAGCCGCATTTCCATGCCGATATCTCCGCCGTTTTTATTAACATCGGTTTCTTTTAGAATTTTTTTGTGATTTACGTTCTTCCGATTGCCGCCCACCGCTCCCAGAAAGGAGCAGTAAGCACTGAACCAATGGAGACAGCTCTTTCAGGGGCCAGCCGGTTCTGGGGGGGGTAGGTCTCTGAGGAGCGGCGAGGAGGAACAGAGCGCACGGCGAGGAGGAACAGAGCGCACGGCCTCAGAGTAACACCTCACGTAGTAGGATCAAACGGAAGCAGAGATTACACCGGAGAGCGCCGTGCGCTTCCGGAGCCGCTGTTCTACCTCCTGTTGGACTCGGCTCTGGACTACCACTGTAATGAAAGACTTCCTACTGAGACGTGCGCCTCGCGCGGAGAGCTCATTCGTAGCGTGAGAAAGATAAACACGAGTCCCCGCGGCCTAAACCGCTAACGGATTAGTGCCAGCAAAAGAGGAAGACCACACGACTTATTTGAAAGAGTTGGCTTCTCGTTTCTGCCTCCACCCATCTCGCTTCCTCACACACCTCCCCCCCCCCCCCCCCCCCCCCCACCATCTCTCTCCCCAGGAGACAGATGTACTGGTGGATATCCTGGGAGAGGATGTTCTGGTTGGATACAGTGGTCATTTTACTAACCCTGTTTGGAATGATTTTATTTTTTGGGATTTATTCCAAATTAATGTGGGCTATCGGTGTCTGTGATGACAGGAGGCCAAAATGAAATTGGTCGCTCGCTCCCTAGAAGACACGCAAAGCAGGTTTAAAACAAATTAAAACCACAGAGTCCCCTGGCACTTTGGGAGGATTGGTGTCCAGACACACACCAGGACAGAGGACAGAGGTCCACCGGCCCTGGGGGTCCAATCAAGAGACCCCCTGCTGCGCCGAGCCCACCACCTGCT
>NC_079416.1:21248025-21263025 GCF_026213295.1 Gadus chalcogrammus
AGAGAGTCAGATAGAGCGAAGGAGAGGGAGAGAGAGAGAGAGAGAGAGGGGGGAGAGAGAGAGAGGAGGTTCAGCCGGAGACAGCGACAGAGAGGAACAAAGAGATACAGAGAGAAGAAAAATAGAGATGAGGGTTCTGCAAACAGGGGAGGAGGAAGACAGGGTGAGAGCGAGAGAAGGCAAAAGAGAGAGAGAGGGAGACAGGGAAAGAATAAAGGAGAGAGGGAGTAAGAGAAAGGGGGAGACAGAGAGGGACAAAGGGGAGAATGGAGAATAGGGACAGATAAAGTAGTGGGAAGAGAGAGAGAGAGAGAGAGAGAGAGAGAGAGAGAGAGAGAGAGAGAGAGAGAGAGAGAGAGAGAGAGAGAGAGAGAGAGAGAGAGAGAGAGAGAGAGAGAGGGAGAGAGAGAGAGAAAATGAGAGCCAGAGGGAGAGAGAGACAACAAGAGAGAGTCGGTGACAGCTAGAGAGAGAGGCAGCGAGAGAGAGAGAGATTGAGCAAGAGAGGGAGAGAGAGAGAGAGAGAGAGAGACAGCGAGAGAGAGAGAGAGAGAGAGAGAGACAGCAAGAGGGAGACAGCGATAGCGAGAGCGAGAGAGAGAGAGAGAGAATCTCCTCCAGGGACTGTGTGGTGTCTGTTTTGTTATATTTGTTAGCTTTGAATTAAATTCACTGCAGTAGACCAAGTCCTCCGGTGCAGTTTGTTAGTCTGACAAACCGGGATTTCGATTTCCATATCACACGTGTGGTTGCGGACAAGCTCAAATCTTGGTGAACGCGGAGCTGCACTGTCTACCTGCTGCCTGCAGAGGCACCCGTTGGATCAACAGGATCTGACGACTCATAGGTCGGCCTTTGACCCACAGGAGTTGCTGTTGAAATAGCAGCTCTTTCAGCCGCAGAATGCAGTCATTGTGGTATGATCGTCGGGCTTGAACGTGATGATAGGAAGGCTTTAGTGGTGACCTTATCCGGATGCTTGATCAAGATACGGGCTAATTAACATGGCCAATTTGTCTGTGCAAATAATTTCAGAGGACAAAGACACAAAGAAGACGAATAATACATTTTCTACTACAATTGGATGATGATTGGTATGAATGGTGTGTGTGTGTGTGTGTGTGTGTGTGTGTGTGTGTGTGTGTGTGTGTGTGTGTGTGTGTGTGCATGCGTGTGTGTCTGTCGGCAAGCATGTATGCAATCAGATAGATTTATCATTGTAACATGTTTTGGTACTTTAAATATAAATATGGATTTTAGGGGCTGATGCCGATATTAGGGAGTAAAAAATGACCAATATCCATATACCGGCTGATAATCAATAATATCGGTTGGGCTCTAATCAGGGTTACACATGAATCATCAGCCCAGTGAAACACCATTCAGCTCGGGTGACAAACACACACTCATACACACAGACACACACAAAAACACACTGGCCTACACACACAAACATACGTACTAACACACACAGGCACACCCATTTTCAAAAGTGCCAAGTGTGTGACAGATGAGGCCATTACATCAAATTGGTGTCAGTATATGGAAACATGTATGTATATATATGTCGATATACAGTACATATGTACAATGCATGTACCTAATTATTCGTGATTATAATGCATAACATAGTGTACAAAACTGTACATGTACAAAGTCTGATCAAGAAGAGGCCTCCAGGGTGTTCTGTGAGAGAGAGACTAGCTGTTGGTGTTAATCCTAATCCCGACTCTACCTTGGAACATTTATTAGGCACTGGATTAGTCACAGAACCCACACTGTTGAAACGTCAGGAAATATATATCAACTAGTTCATGGTAATGGTCCTGAATATATTGGAATAGTCGCCATGATGCCACGACGAAAGGAAGTAGGACCAGTTGTAATAGCAACGGAATTATTGGAAGTAGTTTTCGTTGTACGAGAAGAAGTCAGTAAAACCATCAGTATTTTCACTAAGTAGCAGTAGCAACATTTAGCTCTGAAGTAGCATATTAGCATCAATGTTATTATCTGTAATATTAATCAGCCAATGTGGAAATCAATCCAGCAATAAAGACTGCAACATCTAGCAATGTGTGTATGTAGGTATGTATGTATGTGTGCATCTTTGTATGTACACACACATACATACTATGTATGTGTGTGCATGTGTATGTATGTGTGCTTGTGCATCTGTGTATGTATGTGTGTGCATGTGTATGCATGAGTATATCTGTCTTCATTGTGTGCATGTCCTCTGCCCAAACAGCAGTGTGCTCTGAGCTTTCTGAAATCTGTCACCAGCTGTGAATACTGAACAGATATCACTGTCACACTCACACTCAACACAACACAGACACACACACATACACACACACACACACACACACACAAAGACCCACACATACGCACAAACACACCGCACACATCCAGGGCCATCACTCCATCCTATGGCGGGCAGCAGGGGAGACTCGTCCTCCGTGTTGATGACCCAACATCACACACCATGCGCCTCTCCCGGCGGCATCCCATCATAACCCGCTACGCCGCTTTGCTCTCTAAACGTCGGAGTCCCTGTTTGCGCTCCCTGTTTCAGCGTTTGCACAGTTGCACCCGTCGGTTGTAGATCCTGTATCCGGTGTCTGCCAAGCGATGCCGTGTGTGCACATCGAGCACACATCTAATTCTGGTCTTAAGAGTTTTGAGTCTAAATGACGTATCATGTTTGGACTGTCACACTCTCACATTCATGAGAGATGAGAGAAGTTTGAAAGATGACGGGCGAGCCAACGTTAAGTTGAGTGTACTATCAGATAGGGCGACTGTACAAACTGAATTTTGAATCAGTGGACATCTTCATATTTCTTTCTTTTGTGTAAAACTTTATGGATGAGGTTCTTCTGATTCCTTCTGTTCTGATCAACCCAGGCTGCCTCATCAATGAGAATATCATGATAACAGTCTATAAGAGCCTCACTGACATGAGAATATCATGATAACAGTCTATAGGGGCCTCAGATATGATAATATCATGATAACAGTCTATAGGAGAATATGTTACAAATTTAGTTTATTGGAATAACATGAATGAAGAGAAATGCAAATCTGTCATTCAGAGCATTCTGTGTTGGAATAAACGCTCCAGGGAGGACCTGGTATGGCCCTCCATGACAAAGTTAGCCTTTCTTTGTGTGTGTGCGTGCGTGCGTGCGTGCGTGTGTGTGTGTGTGTGTATATGTGTGTGTGTGTGTGTGTGTGTGTGTGTGTGTGTGTGTGTGTGTGTGTGTGCCTTTGTGTGTTTAGGAGAAGATGGATAGTAAGAATTAAAAAAGTGGCATCTTATTTATTTATGCCATATAATAAACCCACAACAAAAGTGGCTTGTTTATCTGTGGTCCAAATATACGTGACAAATGTGGAACTTGAAATGAGATCTCTTCCTTTGCTGCGTCTAAATGTGCGCCTCGTTTTGTGTTTCAAAATGCTCTGTTTGGTGTTGAAGTTGGTGGAGGGTACTTTGCCGTGCAATAATTGCATCATGCAGTATTTTAATTATGAAGAAAGTCCCAGAAGCTGAGGCAGAGAATTAGAAACACAATCGCACAGAAACACGGTCCTCTCACCAATCACAACACACACACACACACACACACACACACACACACACACACACACACACACACACACACACACACACACACACACACACACACACACACACACACACACACACACACACACACACACACAGACACCAACACACAAACACCCTAACACCCCCCAACACACACCAACACACAGACTGGACTCACAAAACCTATTTAATAACAGACACACAAAGTCACGACACACGCACACACACACACACACACACAGACACCAACACACCGCCACACACACGCAGGCCCGGGCACGACTCAGACGGTTGGACGGAGGGAAGAGCAGCTGTGTGATGTCGGAGCAGATATCACATCGGACCGGAATGAGTCAGAGGACGGCCCGCTGACTCAGACACGACCCCCCCCTGGCTCACCGCCCCTCTCATCAGGGCCATCCCGGGGTCCTGGCGTGGTCACCGCGGCGACGTCTACCGCCTCAGTGGCCAGGGGTTATGGTGGAAAGGCGAGGATGGAGAAGGAGATGCTAAACATATGTATATGTTCAGTGTGTATCTTTGTCGACGCTGTTATCACTATCATCATCATCATCATCATCATCGTCAGCATCATCATCGTCATCGTCAGCATCATCATCCTCATCGTCATCATCATCATCGTCATCATCATCATCGTCATCGTCAGCATCATCATCGTCATCATCATCATCGTCATCGTCAGCATCATCGTCATCATCATCATCATCGTCAGCATCGTCATCGTCAGCATCATCGTCATCGTCAGCATCATCATCATTTGCCTCATCATTGATAATTGATTGAACAACTCTAGGACTATATTTCCACCAGTAATACGACGACTCGGTCTATGTTCTGGATCGTCCCCCCTCCCCCACACGGCACCTTATTGAGATGCACCTAAACATCCCCAACCACTGTACATCTCTATGGAGGAGAGCGTCTTCCTGATGACTTAACGTTGGCACAACCGGCAGCACTGGTAATGATGATTGGTGCCGCTCCATCCTGGACCTTCGATCAGAGACGTCTGAGAGCTCTCGGCTGGAGCTAATTAAATATGAGTCCTGCTGTTATTGATCCTTCTCCACTCCTCATCTCCCCGAGCCAGGACCCCCTCCCACCACCACAACCAATTACACCCCCCCCCCCACCCCCCCCCCCAGCTGACCACCAGCCCCACAGCCAATGGGAACGTGTGTTCACCTCACAATCGTCAAAGACAGCCAATAGGAGCGTGTGTATTGTAACAATCATCAGAGACAGCCAATAGGAGCGTCTGTATTGTAACAAACCTCAGAGACAGCCAATAGGAGGGTGTGTATTGTAACAATCCTCAGAGACAGCCAATAGGAGGGTGTGTATTGTAACAATCATCAGATGAGAGCCAATAGGAGGGTGTGTAATGTAACAGTCCTCAAAGACAGCCAATAGGAGGGTGGGTAATGTAACAGTCCTTAAAGACAGCCAATAGGAGGGTGTGTAATGTAACAGTCCTCAAAAGACAGCCAATAGGAGGGTGTGTAATGTAACAGTCCTTAAAGACAGCCACATAGCGGAATCTACTCCAAGGCGGGCTCCATTGTAAATCTCCTCCGTGCCCAGAGCTCATATATAAGCCGGTTTACCTGAACAAGAATGAGTGATGCAGTAGGTGAGCTTATGTGTTCTGTTAAATGGAGATGTTTTAGACATATTACCGTCTTACACATGATATATTCTTGTGGATGTGCTTCTGTTGTACTATCTGAGCATCATGGATAAAGCGAGGCAGGCCCATGTGCTGCTAGTGGAGTTCTGTTGGACTCCGAGAAGACCAGCACTCGCTGTACTCACTCGCTGTCTTTTTCAGTTAATTCACATGAGTCTAATTCCAGTTTGTGCATTTAGCAACACTGCTTGTATCGTTGCCAAAAATGATTGCTAAGTTACGTGCGGATTCAGCTTATTTATTTCAAGTGCATGTTTTCTTTGAAAATGCTCAATAAATTGATCAAATTGGATTTGATTTGCTCAATTATTTGGCTAATAGATGGATAACAATGTGCTTTGTGAGGCCGAATCATGGAGGCTCTCCAGACTACATGAGTGCGCTACACTGTACAGTTCAGTTAACCCGTTAGTGGTTACCCAAATCTTTTTAATAGAATAATCAAATATTGAAATCCTTTCAAATACCTCTCCTAACTAATTACATCAACCAGATGGGTACACACACACACACACACACACACACACACACACACACACACACACACACACACACACACACACACACACACACACACACACACACACACACACACACACACACACAAACACACACACACACAGGGTCCAGAATGAACGCCTAGATTTGACCATTTGTCATGTGGAAGAAAGTAACATATTCTAAAAAGTGTTTGTCTGATATACTTTTACACTCTGGTAATACAAAATTACAAAATGACTCGCGCATACACAGACACACATGAAAACCTGGCGCTAGCACACACGCCAACCCACACATACGTCTCTTCACCTGTGGAGACAAGAACCTGCATTCGCACCCACACACACCTGGTGTCATAACGCTATCACCCTCCAATATATTCATAGGGCAACGTTTGACATTATTATGGATTCATAATCAAATAGTTGGCCACAGGGCGACCTTTGGTTGCGTGACTCCCAGCCCAAAGGTGCTGGGTTTCATCCCCAATGGGCCCCCTTGAGCGAGATGCACCCACACGTACCTGCTCATCATGTGAATGAATGCACGGACGTGGCTCTGGTTGAAAGCCAATGTGTGACTCCGCCTCTCTACTGTCACTCAAAGCAGCCCTTTTGAAACTGGCTCTGAACATGGTACTCTCCTCACCCCTCTCCCTGCACCTTCATTTGAATGCTTTGAAAGGCATTTATGTAACCCTTTATGGATATTTGGTTTTGAATCGATTTAGTGTTGTTGTAAAATATTTTTTAGTGCCTAAAGAAATTAATAAAATGTGTTATTAATAATATTATTAAAAGCGTCTGCTCAACGGTTGGATAATAGTACAAGGTTCTTGTATTGTACACCACTTCCGTAGTATTGAAGTAGACCCTACTATCCTCTCCAAAGCAACATTAAGCCGCATAATAGGACATGATGAGGGGATTCTGACAGGAAGTATTAACGGCAGGGAAGGCCCGCGGCATTTCACCATGGAGATTTTTACAGGGCGCAGCGTTGAAAAGGTTTATCTGGGAATTGTAGTTCAGAAATCCCATACATTACGAGACCTAAGGTTACGTCGATAAGCTCCCATGTCTGAGTGGCTCTATTTGATGACGGTATTTTCTATATACATCAGACTATAAGCTTTCTGAGGATGTTAGCCTGCTGCTAATTCAAACTGCTGTTTCGTGTATACGTTAGCCTGCTGCTAATTCAAACTGGCCATTGATATTGATTAACGCGTCACCACAAAGTGCTGTTCGGTGTCTAATTTGCCCAGTTGTTACGGCTCCAAACACACGCTAATGACATAGAATCAAGTCTTAAGCAAGTGCAGCGGGCGACTGGGACGCAACAGACTTCAGCGGAGCTCCTTGCGTGTATTAGGGAAAGCTTACGTAACGTTTGATGGAAGTCGTACCCCCCCGCCCCCCCCTCCCCCAATCCGAGATGCATAGCTCAAAACAGAGATAAGCATTGAGCCATGCACGTATGCTCATACTTGGACTCATGGCTTTCCAAAGAGACACACACGTTTTTTGATTGTGTTACACAAAGACACACAACCACTATCCCTTCAGCAAACACATCCACCTCTACTCATTGATAATGACCATCCCTCTGCACTCACAAACGCGTATAAGGATCATGTATAATGTATGTACACGTACGTGCACACACGTTATATTTATATTTTAATAATAAAATAATTTAACATGTTAGTTTTGTATTCTTCAACACACAGCACTCAAGCTGCACAGTGCAAACACAACCATCTATAAACACAAACCATCATGACACACAAAATTCATCGATCGGTAGACTACTGTGAGTATGGGACAGCATTCATCCGCACAAACCCGCACACACACAGAGAGATGTGCAGCCGTTCACGCGCACACACAGACCCCCACAGACACTTGCACATATTCTGGACAGACAAACACACAGAGGCAAGCAGTGCCAGTGTGCACGAGCCTCACCTCACTCACAGCCTACAGCAAACACAACGTATGTGTTCAACGGGAATGTGTTCTGGTGGGACCTGTTGAGCAGGTATTGTCCCTCTGGGTGGATGTGAGCTGGTATTGTGTCTCTGGGTGAATGTGAGCTGCTATTGTGTATCTGGGAGGATTTGAGCAGGTTTTTGTGTATCTAGGTGGATGTGAGCAGGTATTGTCCCTATAGGTGTATGGGAGTTGGTATTGTCTCTCTAGGTGGATGTGAGCAGGGATTTAATAGAGGTGGATGTGAACATGTCTTGTGTCTAGGTGGATGTGAGCAGGTACTGTGTATCTGGGAGGATGTGAGCAGGAATAGTGTTATCTGGGTGGATGTGAGTATGTATTGTGTTATTTGGGTGGATGTGAGCATGTATTGTGTCTAGGTGGATGTGAGCAGGTTTTGTGTATCAGAGTAGATGTGAGTAGGTATTGGGTATCTGGGTGGATGTGAGCAGGTTTTGTGTATCTAGGTGGATGAGAGCAGGAATTGCATATCTTGGTAGATGTGAGCAGGTCCTGTGTCTCTGGGTGGATGTGAGCAGGTGCTGTGTCTCTGGGTGGATGTGAGCAGGTCCTGTGTCTATGGGTGGAGGTGAGCAGGTCCTGCGTCTCTGGGTGGATGTGAGCAGGTCCTGTGTCTATGGGTGGAGGTGAGCAGGTCCTGTGTCTCTGGATGGATGTGAGGAGGCATTGTCTCTGTTGGTGGATGGGAGCAGGGTATTGTCTCTCTAGGTGAATGTGAGCAGGTTTTGTGTACATGTGGATGTGAGCAGGCATTGTGTATCTATGTGGATGTGAGCAGATTTTGTGTATCTGGGTAGATGTGAGCAGGTATTGTGTATCTGGGTGGATGTGAGTATGTATTGAGTATCTGGGTGGATGTGAGTATGTATTGAGTATCTGGGTGGATGTGAGTATGTATTGTGTTATTTGAGTGGATGTGAGCAGGTATTGTGTCTCTAGGTGGATGTGAGCAGGTTTGTGTATCAGAGTAGATGTGAGTAGGTATTGTGTATCTGGGTGGATGTGAGCAGGTCCTGTGTCTCTGGGTGGATGTGAGCAGGTCCTGTGTCTCTGGGTGGATGTGAGCAGGTCCTGTGTCTCTGGGTGGATGTGAGCAGGTCCTGTGTCTCTGGGTGGATGTGAGCAGGTCCTGTGTCTCTGTGTATTTATCGACGGCAGCACCACCACAAAGCCCGGGTTCCACAAAGCGCACGCACACCAGAGCAAAAAGAGAGGGAAAAGCAGCACGGCTCACACACACACATACATTTATGCAGGGGGTAAACACACACACACTCACAGACACACACACTCCGACACACACACGTACATCCACATGCATACTCCCTCTACACCCCCCCCCCCCCCCCACCCCGACGAAAGAAGAGGAAAAAAAACCTCAAACATAATCAGAACCAGCGTTCTCGACAAAGAGGTTGCATTACCACATTCCTATCCTGCATAAAGTATACACACAAACAGGAACGTCCACGCACACTTATAAACACAGCATCTCAACACATGTACACACATCATCCCTCCCAGGATCGGTACTCTCAGCCTGGGTTCCCCCCCCCTACAGCTAAGGTCGCCCCCCGGCGGTTCTGCTCCAAGGTTCTCTGTGAGGTTCCCCTCTGAGGGTCCACCCGTGCTTTCACCCTAGGGCTCTCTCGCGGGAGGTTCTCCCTCCACGGCCGCGCGGCGTTCCTCCACGACGCGCTCCGCTCGCACTCACCTGAGGGCACGAAATGAAGAACTTTGTTGGTCTCCATAGTTGAGAGCAGTGAGCGGTGGCTGTTGAAGGTAGTCTTCCACACTCTCGGGCGTTCTGCGCTCTCTCTCTCTCTCTCTCGCGCCGAACCTTCCTCCGATTGCTTCCTCCCCGTTCCTGAGTCAACCCATCATGGTGCTGTTATCCTGCGCTGGTGTGCGATCACCTCTGCTCCTCTGCTCGCTGTGAATCCAGACTGCCTCTCTCTCGCTCTCACACATGCGGTGACTCAGCCCCGCTCAGCCTTCCACTCACAGCAGCACCTCTGGGTCCTAGAGCCTGCCCCATAGCGCCTCACCGTCGCTCATTACCCCGCCCCCCCCCGCCGCCCCAGCCAATAGGAACGCGGCATTCGTGACGTGGGGACACACCTCTTGTTGAGCGCTCAACATGTCGGCGAACATGAAGAGCAGGACGAAGAGGATGACGAAGAGGATGACTTGGTTGTCTTTGGAGAGGAACAGGGGGATGCGGCCAAATACTTCTCTTACTCACTGGATCAGCTCAATGCAAAGCGATTGAGAGTGAGACGTCCTTCTACAGAGAACACAACGCAAGAGTGGCATGGTGGCTCTACCGGTTCCACGGACCGGTTCCACTCCAAGGTCACTTCTAAGGGCCAGAACCGAGCCGCAGCGAACCGGAGTGAGGGCTCCGATTCATACAACAGCGTGTGTGTAGAAACAGCAGGAAGAGGAAGTTGCCTCTGAGATAAACTCAGGCGATAAGACTCTGTTGTGAGCAGGCTCACACGCAGGTAGGTTGTCTGGAGAGGCTGAGGACTCAGTGTCAGTGTTTCCCCTCCATGCGTCCTGCAGTGGCACAGTGCTGTTAAGCGAGGCGCGCCAAATTCTTTCTGTGTTATTTAAAAACACATATCATAAGTGCTCCATAGTGCACCCCTCCACTGGTACATTGTCATTAGTGTCACTAGAGAAATACTGTGGAAAAGTATCGTCAAATTTGGCTGGCCAACCCTAATCTTGCATGCTCGTTCTAGTTATGTTGTGTTTTCCTTGTACGAGACCCTTTATGTTGGAGAGCAGCAGAGCCTCACTGGAACCAGTGATCCCACTGCACTAGAGCCATTCAGCACTGTGAAAGTTAGTGCAGCTCACACCAGACTCAGCAGTGCGGCTGGATAACGATGTAGGGTAAACACTGTATAGTGAGTGCAGAATCTTCAGAGTGTGATAACTTTAAGACAACCCGAGGCTGTTTGGACATGTTCTTATGTAAATGATATGGGAAAGGTCAGACACTCCCATTAAGAGTAATCACACAACCAGTGCTGGGGGTGTGTGTGTGTGTGTGTGTGTGTGTGTGTGTGTGTGTGTGTGTGTGTGTGTGTGTGTGTGTGTGTGTGTGTGTGTGTGTGTGTGTGTGTGTGTGTGTGTGTGTGTGTGTGTGTGTGTGTGTGTGTGTGTGTGTGTGTGTGTGTGTGTGTGTTGAGCGGCTGGTGTTTCCTGCATGGAAACAGTTAACACACCAGCAGGGCCAAAACATCACACCATGTCACAACCAAGTTACCAACAGCCTGCGGTTGGTGATCTGTGTGATCACTATCACACAGACATAGACACACATAAACACATTCCCACAGACACAACAAAACACACACACACACACATGCATGCACACAAGCATGCATAACCATGCAAGCACCCAAACACACACACTTTGTTGTGTGGACAGCCACCCCAGGTGCTCCCTCTGGGGGGTTATCTCAACACAGAATGTTTTACATTAGTGTTCAGTCCTGTTACTCCAGTAAACTCAACTCATGATATCCTCCTCCTCGCAGCCGTGGAGCTACCGTCGACCATGCGGGATCCTAGAGGATGTGGATCTGCGTTTGCTGTAACAATTACGCAGCATGGAGGATTCAATTCATTAAGTCTCTAGCTAGCCTTGCTGCTACCTTCATGATGAACCATCTGCTCCATTGGCTTTCACTGCTCATGTAGTCTAGCACGGGAGGTCTTCTGAGACTCCGACTAGTCTTACTATTCACACCGTCCACCAAACATGCAACAGGTTTGGTTTTACGTCCAAATGCAATAAGCACCACTTCCTCCACGCCTACACAGAGTACTGCATTTTTGGGGCATGACTTCCGACCGAGGAGATGCGAGTTCAGAGCTCAGCCGTGGGGGCGTCGTTGGAGGGACAAGGTGTGAGGCTGTCGGGGCTGTTGTGGTGCGCCCTGCCCTGCTGCCTGGAGCTCGCTGGGTTAGCAAAGTACGAGCCGGCTGGTGGGTGGCTAGCTGCATCTCTTAGAGCGACCCTGGACTGGGGAGCCGGGGAGGCATGGGTGGTTAGGGTGAGGAGGACGGAACACACAACTCTCTTTCCCTTATGAGCCTGAGATGAAAATATGTGGGCGGGTTTGAGGCGGTGGCAACACGGTCATTAGCAACCTAACCCGCCATTCCCTTTCTTAATGCTCCATGCTGCTGGGTATCAAGCATCATCAAACGTCGCTCCTGTCGTCTATAAAAAGCTCTCCTACATGGTAGAGTTACAACCTAGCAGAAGTCATTTCATAATCCGTTATATAACAGTGTTGTGCAGCTCCTAAACCTCCAAAAAACACTATTATACTGTAACCACTACTTTAATGAGCATCCCATATCCCAATGCGCCCGGTCGACATGTAGGGTACGTTGTAGAGCAGGATGCCTACCCCCTACCTATAGTATACCTATAGTAATAACCACCTCTCTTGATGGTTCAAAGAGTCTTGGTTCTTCTCCCACTGGTAGGTAGATCTATGGACGGCAGGAGCTCAGGAGGTAGAGCGGGTTGGCTGGTAACGGCAAGGTTGCTAGATCGATCTCGGGCTCCTCCTAGCTCCTAGCGAGTGTCGAGGTGTCCCTGAGCAAGGCACCTCACCCTGACTGCCCCTTGACGAGCTGGCTGTCGCCTTGCATGGTTGACTCCGCCGTCGGTGTGTGAATGTGTGCCTGAATGGGTGAATGTCAGGGAATATTGTAAAGCGCTTTCGATAAATGCAATATTGTAAAGCGCTATATGAATGCGGCCCATTTACCATTTACCTTTGGCGCTATGAGCCCGTGGTGCTACGCACCACCCCGGGGATGTTGTGACGGAGATGGCTCAAAGCATGCGCTCACCTGCCTCCATCTCCCCCTGGTCCGCAGGGCCGGCTCCTGACCGCGCGGACCCTGGCCTGGCTTCTCCCCCCCTTCTGCTCTGTTAATTGGGCTTCAAAGGGTGGTTCCTCTGCCCCCCCAGGGGGCAGAGCTGGGGCTTGTGGTGTCAACTTTAATTTTAGACGCTGTGTGTAGTCCGCAAGCAAACAGCTGGCCATCAGCTCGCGGCTAGCAGGGAGCCAGCGAGTGCCCAGCTGGTTTTAAATAATCTGGAGTCGTGGCGGGTACTGGAGCACACAACATGAGCTGCAGTGTGAAGTTGGAGAGTGCCCTTTTTTCTCTTCTAGGTGTTGTCTACCTGGTGTATCGTGTCCTGTGGTTGAGACAGGGGACTGAGTGTCGGTCAGTACGTTGACATGCACCTCTTCATCCGATTACAGCCATCGTTCGACTAATGCTCCTCAATTGGACAGCTGCCATTGTCTGAGTATACATGGCGGTGAGAAAAATAAATACATTGGCCGAAGCATGTCATGCCTCGGTACGATAGGTGGCGCTGTAGCCATTTCAGCTAGTGGTAGTAGAGCAACCGGCTGACCTCGGCGAGAACAACAAGACCGTCGTCTTCTTCTACTCCCGGCTCACGACCCCGGGGAAAAATGTCGAGCATGCGCAGAACGCCAAAACTGATTCCAAACCAATTAAACGTATACATGAGAAACTGTATTCGGTCCGATTTTAGTACGACTGAGGTGTATACATGCATCTGAAAAATCCAATCATAGTCGGACTAACCCAATAAATCTGAGGGTCTAATGGGTGAGTGAAGGCGGGGCGTGTCTCCTGGTCTCTATGTCAACCCCCCCCCCCCCCCCGCTGTGTGTTCATCACAGTAACACACCGTGGGGTGGGCGCCCACCATATCGATCACATTACCACAACACAGCTCTACACATCAACATGCTTCAGCACTGGTGGTGGCGGAAGACAGAGATTTCAAATCCCCTCTTTGTTTTTGTGACGTGTGCAATGGGTGTGTGTGTCGTTTCAGAGACTCTGCTTGATCATCAGGCTGGTGAACATTGCATTATGTATTCAACTGCGTATGTGTCTCATGTTCCATTTCCCTTACATGGTCGGTCATCTGCTTATGTGTCTTGTCCTAAGAGGCATGAGGGACAGGGTGCTAATGGAGGACCGAGACCATGCAGAGCATGGGATTGCCAAGGAATAAAGGGAGGAGCGAAGATGACAGAGAGGAGAAGATGAAAGAACCAGAGGGAGTCAATGAGGTCGGAGGAACGAAGAGAAGAGGAGAAGGAGGTAGAGGAGGAGGAGGTGGAGTAGAAAGGAGGAGGAGGAGGAAGAGATAGGGAGCTGGGAGGAGGTGAAGTGAAGAGGAAACTTAACGAGTTGGCGAGGAGGAGATGAGGTTGAGTGGGAGGAGGTGAGGAGGGGGTAAGGGGGAGAGGGCTGACGTGTGGAGGCTGGAAGGAGGTGAAGTGATGAGGAACATTAAAGAAGGGGGGAGGAGGAGATGAGAAGGAGATGAGGAGGAGGAGGAGGAGGTGAGGATAAATATGGAGGAAGACCATGGCAACAGAATACAGGAATGCAGCACATGATAGATGAGGAGAAGGAGGAGAATCTATTAGGACAGTAATGGAGAGAGGGGAGAAGGAGGAGGAGGAGGAGGAGGAGGAGGAGGAGGAGGAGGAGGAGGAGGACGACAGAGGGAGCAGCTGCTTCTTGTTACTTGGTTGCGACACACATCACTGGGAGACCAATCAGAACATAACCTCACACTAGTTGTGTGTGTTTGTTTGTGTATGTGTCTCTTAGCTTGTGTGTGTGTGTGTGTGTGTGTGTGTGTTGTACGCATTAATTGTGAGTGTGTTGGTGTATGTTGTATATGTCGTGTGTGTGTGTGTGTGTGTGTGTGTGTGTGTGTGTGTGTGTGTGTGTGTGTGTGTGTGTGTCATGTACATGTGAACACTAGATGAATGATGGAAGCCATCCTACATGCTGGCTTCTGCTTGTGTCTACAAAGCGATCTGTGTGTGTATTCTCGTGTGCAAATGTACAAAGTATTTGTATTTGTTTGTATGTAAGCATGTCTCCGGGTGGCAGCTTGTGTGTGTGCGTACAGTAGTCACGTCTGTATGTGTGAGTTTCTGACAGGGAGATGGCATGTGTGTGCCCTTCTTGTGTGGAATGTGTTGGTGTGTGCGTTTCTATGTATTTGTGCGTGTTTGTATGTGGTACATCGACAATAATTCTCCCGAACCACG
>NC_079416.1:21268025-21343025 GCF_026213295.1 Gadus chalcogrammus
TGGATCCATTTGATTAATTTGAGGCTAAGGACCAGTCACTCAATTTCAATGATTGATCATTAGAATATATTAATTAAAGGAAAAGACAAGGTGACTTTATTTATATAGGCCTAGCACTTTTAATAAGGGCAGACTCAAAGTGCTTCACATTGAAACATAGTCATACAATAAAATGAAATAATAAAATAAAATAGATAAGATGAATTAAATGACCTTAATCCTGTGTTATTGTTAGGTATATAGCATCATACTGAAGTATGCAAGTGCTTTCTTCGTTAAACACACATTGGCGGTCAGCCAGGCTCGGCAGAGCCCACAGTACAGATGCTGATGGCTGAAGCTCATCAGGGCTTCCTCCTCAACTGTCACCGGGTTACCTGGCAACATGTGGCACACCGCGGGCGTCCCACCCCCACACCGGGCAGAAGGAAGCCCCGTTCCTTTGCTGTCGGCGGCCGACATCTGCTCCAGATGGCCTCATCACAGCCACGGGGACGGGCCTGACAGCCCCCCGCTCCCCGCCCACCTCCACGGCGACATACGCCGCCCGGCGTCGCAACACCTGGAGCCGGGGGTGCGGCCTCGCGACGGGGCGGTCAGGGGGGCGCGGCCTCGCGACGGGGCGGTCAGGGGGGTGCGGCCTCGCGACGGGGCGGTCAGGGGGCGCGGCCTCGCGACGGGGCGGTCAGGGGGCGCGGCCTCGCGACGGGGCGGTCAGGGGGCGCGGCCTCGCGACGGGGCGGTCAGGGGGGCGCGGCCGCCGAGCCGAGTGTGGTGAGCGTTCGTTCTGAAGGTGGTCGTCAAGGTGCTGACAGACAGACAGACAGACAGACAGACAGACAGACAGACAGACAGACAGACCAACAGACAGACAGACAGACAGACAGACAGACAGACAGAGAGAAAGAACGGACAGACGGACAGACGGACAGACGGACAGACGGACAGACGGACAGACGGACAGACGGACAGACGGACAGCGGGAGGGACTGACTGACAGTGGGTCAAAGTAAACCTTGACTTTATTACTATATGTTATCAGTCACTGAATGAAAACATAGATGGAACAGAACACATGTGTGGGTGTATGTATGTGTGTGTACGTGCGTGCATGTGTGTGAGAGAACATGTGTTTGTGTGTGCTTGCATGTGCGTGTGTGTGTCTGTGTGTGTGTGTGCGTGAGAACGTGTGTTTGTGTGTACGTGTGTGTGTCTATGTGTGTGTGTGTGTTTGTGTGTGCCTGCATGTGTATGTGTGTGTGTGTGTGTGTGTGCGTGCGTGCATGTGTGTGTGCGTGTGTGTGCCTGAGAATGTGTTTTTGTGTGCGTTCGGGGAGGTATTGTGTGTGGAGTGTGTCTTAGCACTAGATTGAAGTGGATATAATCATAATCATAAAGGTCATGACCTCTCAGCAAATAGAAAGGGGCGGTTCTAGCCCCTGTCTCAACTCACACACGCACACACACACCATCACCCTTCACTCACCCCCAGTAAACACACAAAGGATCTATACACACACACACACTACCCCTAACCTACAAATAGTGGCGCAAAAACATAAACACTTGTGATCACACAGGCTCAGTGACACATGGTTACCCAAACACACACACTTTAATACCCCTCTACACACACACACACACTTTTACCAAACTCTATACACTCAATGACAAACACACACCTCAACACACATTGAAACACGCACACACACTCACTCACTCAACCATGACGAGAAATACACAAACATAGGCGCACATAAACACACACAAACACACACACACGCATTCAATCATACAAGCTACCAAGACCACACATGCATCTGTGAGAATGCAGGCATGTAAATTACACGTATCAACACAGACGCGCACACACAGCACACACACACACACACACACACACACACACACACACACACACACACACACACACACGGCACACACGGCACACACGGCACACACGGCACACACAGCACACACACGCGCGGCGCGGCATACGTCAGACTCCTGAGCTGGCCCCCGCCCCATTGGCTGCCGTTGGCTGGCTGTTGGTATTTTTAGTCTGTTATTCTCGGGGGCCGGAGCTGGGGGAGTATATAAGCCCTTACCCCGGCCACGGAGCACAGTCACCGGGTCGTCGTGGAAACGTCAACCTCTCAGCCCCCCCACCCCCCCCCCCCCACGACAACACCCACGACAACCCCCAGCAGGCTTCTCTCAGGTCCTCTAAGGGTGAGTAGAAGGTGTGAGCTGTGACGTCACCTGTTCACCTGTGTGGCGGGGGAACCCGGTTCTGACAGGTATCTGGAGAGGGTGAGGGTTCAGAGATGGACATGACAGAGGCGCTGTCCATCGTAGGGTGTTGGGATAATGTTGACAATATGTCACTTCAGTCTGTTGCTGCAGAGGCCCAATCCCATTTCTACCCCTTACCCCTTGCCCTTGTTTTGAAAGGATAAGGGGGTAAGGGGTAAGGGGAAGGCATAAGGGGAAGGCGTAAGGGGAAGGCGTAAGGGGTAGAAATGGGATTGGGCCTAAGCCCCAATCCCATTTCTACCCCTTACCCCTTCCCCCTTCAAAACAAGGGGGAGGGGTAAGGGGAAGGGGTAAGGGGTAGAAATGGTTAAGTGTTGTTGTTTGTTCTTATTGCACTGTGGGTCGGAGTTAAAAGCAATTTCGATACCTCTGTGTGTCTGGCACATATTTTGAAATTGACAATAAAGTTGACTTGGACTTTGAAGGGAAGTGGGTTCAAATGTCGAGCAGAGTAGAGCAGGTCGTCTAGAGAACTGGAAGGTTGCTGGTTTGATTCCATCCTGGCTGTGTTGACTGGTGAGTTGTCCCACCTTTTCTGATGCTGTGTGTGTGTGTGTGTGTGTGTGTGTGTGTGTGTGTGTGTGCGATAAAATAAAATATAAGCTAACACCCAACACCTTACATCCTGGGAGGGAAATTGGTGATGCTGTGAGTGGTTTCGGAGCCCAGGTGTTCTCAGACGTGTTAGGCTGATGGAAGGC
Source organism: Gadus chalcogrammus (assembly GCF_026213295.1). Lineage (NCBI taxonomy): Eukaryota > Metazoa > Chordata > Actinopteri > Gadiformes > Gadidae > Gadus > Gadus chalcogrammus. Next base: position 21,271,040 of record NC_079416.1, read on the forward strand.
TGCGTGTCCTCCCTGCCTTCCTACGGCTGGCCTACATCTCCTGAACCCCCACACTTACTGTGTGGAGGACAATACTCTTCTGCTGTATCTCATATCCCATAGTTCATCTGGGTTCCTGTTCACATTGATCATCTCTACCGCTTGGCTTACCAATAGGCCCCAAGCGCTTCTGTTTCAGGGAAGGTTATGTTACAGTAAGGTTACCGTTAGGTTATTGTTAAGTGCGGTTGAAAGCGTAGTCTAAGCTCTAAGGTCTACTTCAAAGTGTAAGTACGTTTTGAGGTTGGTTGGACAGATTAGAAGATTAGAAGTTTAGGTCAGTGGGAATGTTATCAATGGTGGTGATGGAGATGATTTATATGCCATAAGGCGGACACTAAAATCCAAAGAGTCTTAATATCAGGTTTAGCATGGGTGGCCCCAGACGGAATTTAACCCCTAACCCTTAACCCCCTTGGCAGTGTTAATGACCTGCTTTGCCAGTTGAGATACATAGAACTAGATGCTAGTCCCAGGGAAATATTTGCCCTAAAATCCACGACTAAAAATAAAAGGTGTGTGTGGTCGCCTTGGACTGATCGGTCACATTATCCGGCCATCCTTCTGGACGGTGGTACAACTGCCAGCAGTAATGTGGTCCATGTTTAACTCCAGGTTTCTGTCTGAGACAAAGACGAATGACCACTGGCCCCCCGTCTTCATTTATGGTCATTAATAGACAGGCTATAATTGCTAATTCATCACTGTCTAGTTAAAAGTTCTCGATAAGGAATATTCACTCGCGTATTTCACTTCCATCGCGTTCGGCGGTGACTTATTTTGGCGGCGGCTGCCCTCAGAGTTCAACAACATCACAAATAGGAAAAAAACACACGGTGGGTTCAGACGTGAACAAGGGCTAAACCCAGCCGACAGAACGCAGAGGGGCTAGGGTGTAATAGAGCGTCCGTCTTCTGTCTCTCCACCTTCACAGGACGCCCGGCAGCGAGCATCATGTCAGCGGACGTAGCCATCCAGAAGTTCTCCTTCCCCTTCACCTGTATCGCCGGCCACGCCCCTCCAGGTGAGCAGAGCCAGAGGGCGTGTCCACAGGTTAAGAAGCCGGAGGCTTCCACCGTCGGTGTTCTGAGACCCATCGCCATCGTTGGAACCCTGGTCATGAATGGGACAGGAGCTGGCTCGAAGATGGACTTAAAGACAGACTCGAAGATAGACTCAAAGATGGAGTTAAAGACAGACTTAGAGGCAGAGGTAAAGTCAGACTTAAAGATGGACTTTAAGATGGACTTAAAGACAGACTTAAAGACAGACTTACAGACAAATTCAAAGACAGACTCAAAGATGGACTTAAAGACAGACTTGATGCCGGACTTAAAGACAAAGGTAAAGTTAGACTTAAAGACAGACTTAAAGAAGGACTCAAAGACAGGTTTAAAGACAGTCTCAAAGATCGGTTTGAAGGCCACCCCAGGGGCCCGACTCCAGCTGGGCCCCTCTGCCTCCGCCCCGGGGGTCCAGAGCGCGGTGCTCTCCGGGCGCGGCGTGTTCGAGAGGCTGGCGGCAGAGAGCGAGGACACGCGCCCGGCCGCCAAGAGGCAGCTGTCCTCGGAGAGTGCCGCCCGCACCGTCGCCGTGGTGAAGAAAAGCGCCGTGAGGAAGGAGCCGGAGGGAGCGGCGAAGACGGGCCTGAGGGGGGCGGCGCCCGGGAAGCGTCGGCGCAGGAAGGACCTGTTCTCCGGCTCGGAGGCGTTCAGCCGGGTCGACGCCCACGCAATCAGGGCCGGGGCGCAGGTGAGCGGCGGCGGGTTGCACCCGGACACCGCCACAGTCTCAGGTTGCACAACATCACAGAGAACCCCGTGAGACACCCCGGGAATGCTTTTACCTTAAGTAGCTCCCGGGAGAGGGAGGGCCTTTTAATACACAAGAACCCCGACGGGAACAGAGTTCTCCAACACATCCCAATACACAGCGTTACAGAAGCCAAATGGAACAGCTAATACCACAGGCTTTGGCGGCGTGTCTGGGCCACCACGCCTGCAGCGGTGGTGTGGTAGCCGCACACAAGCCTTATGAGAGCAACCCTAAAAGGCTGATTATGGTTCCACGTTGACGCAACGCACGGACCATGCAGCCACAGTCGTGAACCTGTTTTGGTTCAATCACAGCCCTCCTTGCTGCGTCGCCTCGACACAAGGTTACAACACGTCCGGCCCTTGCAGTGGACGCGAGTAGGGTCCATAAACCCCTTTGCGTTGCGTCGATGTGGAACCATAATCAACCCTTAAGGCCCGGCTCCCAAAGGTCAGCCACGTTCCATGGGAGACGTCCGTGGACGTGGACAAAGCACAGTTTCCAGCGAACTAGTTAGTGGGGTCCTATTTATACAGCGGCTGGGTGGTGGGGGCTAATGGAGAGGCACCTGCCATAAGATTAAACACAAGCGGGACAGAGTTCTGGCCGCGACACAACATGGAGGCTTCTGAAGCATTTAGAAGGGAGAAGACAGACATCTATTCACCACACGGGCACACATTTAAGACATGTATCACAACACGTATGATTCATAACATTCATGTATGTTGTACAAGCATACTTCTAAGTGTATGTTTATCCACATGTGTTCTACATGTTTGGTTCTTTTTATATGTTCCCAACATGGGGGACTAATAACAAGTATGTGCTACTATGGTACATGGCACATATGTTCTCAACACATACGGCTACTTCTACACCAGTCTGGTTTTCCAAGCGCGAGTTCTCTAGTGCTGAGACCGGCCATGGCAGTTCACCCAAACAATGGTCAATAGACTGAGTAAAAGGTTCTCTCCCTTTGTACTGGAAGCTGTGTCTCTATTGATTCAGAGATAACAATACTGCTTGAATACTGCTGAATGTTTGACACTTACTTGGTAAAACCTTTACCAATTTTGTTGACAAGTTGTGGGAAATACACACTTCAAAGAAATAACCAAAAATAAAAGTATCTCATTCCAGAAATATCTACGATTTAGATATCACTGTGTGTCCAATGGTAATGTATTGTTCGTACACTTTAATCCAGTTTTAACAGGATTATTAAAAGAGACAATGAAATCTGTAACACATTTCAGCACTAATATCATGCTTCCCATGCTGTGTTTCGCCGTGTGGTTCCAGCTGAAGCAGAAGTGTGTGTATGAGGTGAAGACGATCGCCCAGAACGTCACGCAGGAAGCGCGGACTGAGCTGGAGAGGCTGCGAGCCATCTGGGTCTGGTTGTGCCACAACATAGGTGGGTTTGGCTCCAGCCTAGATCCCTACCCTCCCCCCCTCCACTCCCCAACCCCCCCACCGATTCTGCTGCTCTGAACTTAGTTAGCAAGACTTTAAAGCCACTTTAAGACAGACGTTTAGTTAGCAATAATTTAAGGCAACTATATGTTCAAGTTTAGTTAGAGATACATTAACACAACTCTAAGGTTCAAGTTTAGTTGAAGATAAATTAACGCAACTATGATGTTCAACTTTTGTTAGCGTTACTTTAAGGCCACTTTATGGTTGAAGTTTAGTTAGCAATACTTTAAGGCAACTATAAGGTTCAAGTTTAGTCATTGATAAATATAAGGTTCAGGTTTAGTTAGCCGTACTTTAAGGCAACTATAAGGTTCAGAGATATTGACGTACCCTTGGTTAATATTGAAGTCGTACTGCGTGTGTTGCTCTGCAGAGTACGATGTGAGCGGGTACCTGGGCCAGTCGGAGAAGCTGTCCTCCCCGGAGGAGGTGATCGCTGCAGGGAAGGGCGTCTGCTGTGGCTACTCCAGCCTCTGTCTGGAGATGTGCCGGTCAGAGTCCCTGCATCCCTCCGTTTACCTAACCCTAGCTCCATCCGCCTCCTCTAGTCGTCCACCACCCCAATGGATCAGCCATTGATCATATGATTTATAAATACATATAGATGTCTATATATATAGATGTATCGTATGATGTAGTAATGACAATTACCATGTAGTGATATCTCTGCTCCCTGGTGTGTGTTCAGAGAGGTGGGCCTCCAGTGCCAGGAAGTCCCCGGCCACAGCAAGGGCATCGGACACCGGCCGGGTCAGAGCCTCCGGGACGTGCGGTCGGACCACATGTGGAATGCCGTGCTGCTGGGGGGGCAGTGGTTCCTAATGGACGCCTGCTGGGGCGCCGGTCGTGTCGACATGGAGCACAAGAGCTTCGTCAAGAAGTAAGACGCAGACTCAGAAGCATTCACCGAGAGGGAACCGAGACGATGGAAAGTCCTCTGGAGGTCTGAGTCTTAACCTCAAACCCTCCGCTGTGTTGCTTTGACTCTTAAGGTTCGATGATTTCTACTTCCTGACCGATCCGGAGGACTTTGTGGAGTCTCACTACCCTGACAAGGAGGAGTGGCAGCTCCTGGACCAGCCCATCTCCCGGGAGGAGTTTGAGATGCGGGTCTTCAAGACCTCCACGTTCTTCTCCCTGGGCCTGAAGCTCATCCAGCCGCAGCACTTCTACATGCTCACAGGTGGGCCTCTTCCTTTAGTAAATGGTAAATGGACTGCATTTATGTAGCGCTTTTATCCAAAGCGCTTCACAATATTGCCTGACCTTCACCAATTCATACAGATCACACACCGACGGGGGATTCAACCATTCACGGCGACAGCCAGCTCGTCAAGGAGCAGTTAGAGTTAGGGGCCTTGCCCAGGGGCACCTCGGCACTAAGCTAGGAGGAGCCGGGGATCGAACTAGCAATCTTGGGGTTACCGGCCAACCAGCTCTACCTCCTGAGCTACTGCCTTTAGTGATGAGTTGGTTTCACATCACTCCTGGTCAAAGTTCAATTTGGAGACTTTGGAGGATTCACAGGAAGCAAAGCTAAAATAGTTATGCCGTGTCCCCAAAATAAAGCAGGAACAACCTCAATTGTAAACGAGGTACAACTAGGAGTTATTTTGTGTTGTTGCCAATCAGTGGCACCTCAGTAGACATTAACAGTTATACTTTAATCCCGTCACAGGCTGGTCCCTGATTTGACCAAACAGAAACAGCCCTTGCGACGAGTTCTGTTCATCCAGCGCTGTGTTTCCGTCCTTAGATGACGGGGAGATGAACCTGTCCATCAGCTCCTCCAGGTCAGTGACCTACACCTATGACATCACCCCACGACATGACTTCCTGCATGGGGGCGCCGCCGAGCAAAAGGAAACCAGCGGCTCCTCTTGGGGCCTGCTGACCATGTCGCACCGCACCATGCGCCTGCAGATCCTGCCCCGCTCCCAGGGGACCTACGACGTCAGGGTGTACGCCCGGCCCGAGCTGGCCTCCACACCACTGAGCTGGGTCTGCTCCTTCACCGTGGAGTGCCCGGCCCCCAGGGCCATGGAGGAGATCCCCGAGAACCCCTTCCTGTCCTGGGGCCTGCAGGCCGGTTCAGAGGCCCTGGGCATGACCCCGGGAGGCTCCCCGGGGACTCAGGTGCTGGAGGTGGAAGAGGGCGAGCTGGAGCTGACGATGAAGACCTCCCGGTCTCTGATGGCGCTGTGCGAGCTGGTCCACCCGGGGCTGGAGCCCGCCCTCGCCAAGCGATGCCTGGCTACGCAGATCCGCCCGGACGGGCTGACGGTCCACGCGCTTTGCCCGTCCCGCGGCTTCTACCGCCTGTCCGTGTTCGTGCGAGACTACGACAAGTCTGAGGTCCGCTTCCAGAACGCCGCAAACTTCTTGCTGCACTGCAAGGTGGCGGCCCAGGTCGAGCTGTTCCCGCCGGGCCTTGGCTCGGAGTGCGGCCCGGGGACCCGCACGCTGAAGGCGGGCCTGTCCAAGTTCAGCCACACGGGGGCGCTGGTGAGCACGCAGCAGGGGAAGTGCAACGTCACCTTCCACAATCAGCAGGACCTGGAGCTCCACACAGTGCTGGGGAGGGCGGAGGGCCAGGCGCCGGCCGTCCGCCTGGAGCGCCACCTCTTCTTCGCCTTCACCGACAGCAAGGTGACGGTGAGCACCAGCCTGCCCGGCCCGGGGGTGTACCGCCTGGGGCTCTACGCCCGGAACGCCCCCGGCGCCGACTTCAACCCCATGTGTGACTTTGTCCTGAGGAGCAGTTGCGAGCAGCCGGGGCCTCCTTTCCCCAGCACTTACACCGCCTGGGGGAAGGGCTGCGTGCTGTTCGAGCCCCGCGTGGGTTTGTTGGAGCCCGCCGCCTGGGTCCGCTTCAGGGTCAGGGTCCCGGGGGCCAAGAAGGTGAGCGTGGTCGGGGAGGGGAAGGTGGAGCTGAAGATGAACAAAAGCCGGGTGTGGGAGGGGGATGTGTTCACAGGGGGCGTCCGACAGGTCCAGCTGGCGGCCTCTTCGGAGGACGACGGAGCCATGGCCGTCATGTTGGCCTTTGACATCAGGCAGAGTGAGGAGTAACGTCGGCCACCCTGAAACCACTCGGACGCTAAACGCTTTTCTTCAGAAGCCCTTTGATACAGGCTTGACCAAACAGGGGGTCCGTGTCCAAGACCGATGCCCGAGGCTGGTCCGGACGTTTAGCATTGTTGCTTTTTTATTTTTCTCGAGTGCCATTACGTGAGAGCCCTTTGAAGTTGACACAAAACAGGTAGGCAGCCAATCACAAACAAGCTTGGTCGGACAGCCCTTAGAGAAAGCCTTCCTGCCATTGTCCCCCCGCATTCTGGCACCTCTTCGTGGCGTGCCGCGAGACCCAGTGCTCAGGTTCGGGGACTCAAAGCCCAGGGAGGAAATGCAAGGATTTATTGCCCCCTGTCCTAGCCAGACAGGAGGGCAGCAGCACACTGCTGACTGGCAGTTTCCCCCATGGAGCTCCGAACTGCTCGCTGGTCAAGGGTGGGGAACATACCAGTACACATGCTAGCCAAGGCCTCCGCTGTAACCACGATTGTTCAAACGACGGGCGGTAATAAAAACATTGTTTTTAAAACCTTGAGTCTCTTGACTGTTTATTAACCAGGTAGCCATTGAGGATTTATGATTGTAATGGTCTACCTTTCCTGTTTAGGATTTTAGGTCAAATTTAGGATTGATAATCACAGTGCAATGGTTTGTTTGAACTGGTTTTAACAACTTACTTGATGATCAAGGACAAATACTCACCTTGCATCATTATGACCAAAGTCTGCTAACCAATAGATCCATGTGGTACATAGTCTGGTAAACAGTTAACTACTGGTGTGAGTTAATCATCAGATATCACAGAACATGTCACAAAATGTAGCCTGTCAGATGACAGTACACCACCCCCATAGTCCTACTGTGGGGTCCAGCAGTCACTCAGGACTCTGTTCTGGGCCGCTGCCTTGTGTGAGTTTCATCCTATTTACATGATGTAGGCGATCCATAAGGGAGTTCAACACAGCGTGGTTTTCTGGGCCATGGATGTGAAGGGAGGAGGCAGGCGACTTACCCCTCCTACACCACGGCGCACACACCTCAAGATCAGCCAACTAGGGGGGTACCCCCCAAAGGCCAGTCTTGGTCCTGGGTATCCTGGACCCCTTTTGGGGGGTGGGGGGGGTCATAAAATAAGATCCTACTTCTGGTTCAAACACAGAAACACAACACAAGGGAGGGGGGAGGGTACCTCACAGATAAAATAGAGGGGAGAGAAAGGGGGAGGGAAGGAGAGGGATTGACAGAATATATGGATAATAATATAAGGGAGAGGGAGGTTAGAGGGTAGACAGTGAAGGAGGAGAAAAGAGGGGAGAGTTAGAGAGGGGTAAACCGAATAAAAGGGAGCGAGAGGGAGGAAGGGAGGATGAGGGAATGAAAGCGGAGAAGGGAGAAAGACAGAGCAAAAGTGAGAGATGGAACTAGGAGAGGGAGAGAGAAAAAGAGAGAGAGAGGAAGCTCTGATGTCAGAAGATATCCATGGTAGCTGGCTGCCATATCTGCCTGGCAACATTACAAGGACACGCACACACAACCATGCACACCACCGTGCACACACACACACACACACACTCAGACACCACACGCACACCCTCTCCTTTACTCAGTGGTGCATGCGCACACACTCACACTCACAGGGAAAGGGGATGTGTAGAGTGATTCCACACATGCCCACAGCTCTATTTCAGCTGCCTTTCCATCCGTGATGGTTAATAATTACACAAACACACACAAACACACACACATTCAGATAATCACAGACACACATACATGTGCCCAGACAAGAATGTGCACACGCATAAAGATAGCCCTGCTTGATTAGTTTTGTGCCCCCCCCCCTGAGGAACCAGGACCCCCCGCGGCCCCATACATGAGGGGGGGGGGGAGGGGGCACTCTCCTGCATTGTTCAGAGGGTCCTGAACGATGGGGGTCAGACGCTTGAAGTGATAAAACAGAACGCAAACAACAAACTTTAGAAATATTTAATCGATTACTTGGTGCAATAAATACGACAGTTAGATTATATAAAGCATCAGTCACAGGATAAAAACAAACTGAAGTTACAGTAGTTTTGTGCAATTGCAAAATCGATTTCACTCCATCTTGTGAACACTGCCCTTTAAAAAAAAAAAACAAGGTTTAAATTATTTCGGCAAATAAAGAAGTTATTTTCTTCTCTTCCGTGTTGTGCCAGTTATTTTTAATCTAGATTTTGACGTCTGGCCGACAGAATAAATAAGCCCTTGTTTTTTCGATGCCCACATCTATTTCAGTCGTCTAGACATCAAACATTGATGATTTGATTCATGTGATCTTCCCTTTGTGCCAACAGGATACCAAAATCTCTGGATCTCAGGTGTGGGAACAACAATACCTGAGAAAATAACTAGAGGAATTAAACTACTATCAACCCCTGTCGGACAGATACCCCAAATTAAACATCTCTTATCCCGAAACGCTTTATCAGTGCCCAGAGGTTTTTGTTTAGTTAGAAAACGATTTTTCTCAGAACCCACCCCTCTTAATACGAACAAGGACGTGACGGAATACGAGTGTTAAAAGTCTAAAAAGTGCATACATTCCAAATCACTGAATCTCTTTGGAACCCCGGAGCTGAACTCGCAACCAATCAGAAGCCTGTATTCCCTCATATGGTGATTTGTTTCACAGTATGAGGACAGCAGGTCTGGAGTGAAACACCAAACTTTGTTTTTTCTCCTATAACTTCAGCTAGAGAGGACCGCCAGAGAGGAGGGTGCGGGACACACTGAGACTGTAGGAGGGCTCCCCGGGGGCCCCCTCTGTGCAGTGAGCAGGGGGTCACCCACTTTAGCCCCTCGACCCTCTTCATTCCAGACCGCAGCGGGCCCGGCTTTCCCTCCCCGACTCAGGCCGGCTGCTGGCAGCACATTTCACTCGACCCTCCCAGACTTTGAGATTGTGTTCTCTACACCCCGGTGAAATGTATTCTCTAATCAGACGCCATCCTCTTTTCCGGGACAGAGCGTCGGCCATTTTACGAAACTCAATACGCGGAGGCGCGACCGTGGCGATGTCGAGGAGGCCAGCCTGAGTGCGGCTTTTTGATTGGTTCTCTGAACGACGGCGAGCCCTCTGGCTGTCTCTGCGGTGTCCCCGCCCCCCTCTCTGGCATCATGTTGTTACATTGAATCGGAATATTGCGTGACATCGTATTCACATTACATCGTATCGGAATAACACATGAAATCGGAACACATGCTAAATAATGTGGTACTTGTAATAAGATTAGTATTAATAGTGTAACTGTGTAGCTAACGTTGTTGCTATTTTGACTCTGATATGTATAACATCTAACCTGACCCTACCGCGACCCTTTGAGTGCTGCCCGGCGACCGACCAGCTGATCTGTGGGGGATTGGGAGCCCCGTGCGGTGGCCATGGTGGCTCTCCACTCAGTACAGCCTGGTAGAGACCAGCCGTGAGCTCCTCTGCTGTCACAGACGGCTGCTCTCGAAGGCATGACATAACGACAGGCTGAGAGCAACTGTTGTTTCTAACACACAGCTTCAAGAGATCCGTTTAGGGACGCCAAGTGTTCACGTCAAAATAGAAAACCCTCGTTTGTCAGCCGAGGATTTAGCGCTAATCGCCGTTCAAATCTGCTTTTAAAAAACGCCCCCACACACGCATCATCTTGGGCTGGGGGTTCGTTCCAATGGCAACTCGATTTGGAAATCTTGTTAAATATTATCAATACATATATGTGTATTATACTTCAATATCAGTCGAGGAAAGAGCATGAGCGGCCCGGGAGCAGGGATTGGCAAGGTCCTCAAAGGGTTCAGGGGTCAGTAAGCCCCACATGTAAAACACACGGCACAAGTACACTTCAGGGACAGCGTTGAGTAAGGAACCACGACCCGTGGTAGGGAAGGCACCGTCTCGACCCCAGGGCTGAGGGCTAGTGCGTGTCACTGCTGACCCCATAGACAAAGCGTGGCTCATGTCCAGACGGGACAAGAGCTCCTTTAGTCGCCTACTATTCACAGCCAGTGACCTCCCGGTTCACAGGGCACTACAGTAGACTACAGGTAACGACTACATACAACCTGCGGCTAAGAGGACCCTTCATCTTGAAAACGGTTCAGCTTTTATTGCTATAGACAAATGAAGATGCAGCCACTCCGCGGAGGAGAACAGGCTGGTCACGAGGAGCAGGTTGGAGAGGAAAGGCTGTAGAGGACAAGGGGACATGCATAGGACCTTGGACATCACCAGAGAGAGATTCTGGCAACATCACACACATACAAACGACGGGTTTAACCCCCGGTAGGACCCGAACCGCGTCCCAGACATGGTGCATGGACACCGGGCGGTAGATGGGTTGTTTATGCGAACAGCGACATAACAAAGTGCTCCCTCTTCCCTTGCTGAGGCCTCTCCGTGCCGCCGTGGCAACCAGACAAGACAACAGGTGTGCTGGGGATTGGGTGACCAGAGAGAAGGAGCGATTCTTAGGAAAATCCACCAGGGACCGGGCAGAATTACAGACTCCTCGTGCCAGTCGAGGAATAGCGGCAGCGGCCAGCCAACCCTCATTAACACCCCCCTTCCCCCCCCCCCCCCCCAGACACACACACTCTCAATCTCACGCACATACACACACACACACACACACACTCTCTATCTCACGCTCACAAACACACACACACTCCCTATCTCATGCACACAATCTCATACCCACACACACTCTCTATCTCACGAGCACCAACGCTCCCACACAGGAGCTCCCCTCTCAGGGTGGTTCCAGGAGGTTGTGCTGTCGTGTGTCTGTGTCTCTTCCTGGGTTCTGTCTGGTGAGCCCAGAGGCCGGGCGGAGGGCTGCCCTGAGCCCCCAGCTCACCTGATGACAAGCACTCTGCTCTCTGCAACGCAACGCTGGCAGCTAAACTCAGAGCGTGGTGAGCGCTGGTCTGGACCGGTAAACAACACAGGTCTGGGAGTCTGTTCACATCCATCCCCGCCACCCCCCCACCCCCCATACCTCCCTCAACGATTCCCTTGGCTTTAACGAAGACACACTGACAGACAGACAGAAAGACAGACAGACGGACGGACGGAGATGATCTACAGAGGGGGGTCGAACAGGACTGGCTGTGTCTGGAGGTCCAGCTGGCTGTTGAAGAGCTCTATCTCTCTGCTATATCTCTACTCTCTGATGAACTGCTCGATGTCTAGGCGACGGGTTAAGGAGCAAAACACAAGGACCAACACCATTTTTACCACCAGCTGTGGTGCGGGTTACCACAGGCAATTTCAAAGTCCAACCCTTAGTGACCATACAAGTGGGAGTGTATGATGGAGAGAGGAACCGCCCATCCTATCCAGTGGACTGTACCGATTGGTCCGCTAATCCGTCCATCATACGTCGCGGGTCTATTTTGAAACGGCTCAATGAGCCCACCCACTTGACCCCTGGTGGAAACGTGAAATACTGCATATATATAAATATATATATATCCTGAAGTACTTATATATATTTATATATATATTTACCATGGCAATTGATTGACTTGTTGATTTTACGACTCAGTGTTGTGTCATGTGAACAAGAAAATAACCGAAAAACAAAAGAGAAGTCCAGTTTCTGTCATACTTTATCTAAAGACGTGCATGCTGGAGAAGAAGGTGCTAATGCCCAGACATCCATACCATCCATCCCTCGGCTCCACTACAGCCCTGGCTAAACACACCACGACGTGCGACGCGCACTATTATTTCAGACGCGTGAAATCCAAGCAGGCAGAACGTAAACACTGGGGGGAATACGGCACGGCTAATGGGCTAGATAGAAAACAACAGGTTGCTGGATGGAGAACTGGGTCGACCATGGCTGGGAAATTTTTTTTCTAATCAAGAGAAATTAAAACACAGCACCGTGTGCATGTTCATTCAGCGCTCCACGCTCTCTCCATTCAGCAGCAGGGCCGCGCCTCTCGCTCTCCATGCATGGCTTCTACAGGGACCTAGTCGCCATCACTTCCTGCGTGGGACAGGAAGTGAGAGCGCTAGCAGGAGCTAGGAGAACGGTGTGAGGAGCTAGAGGTCTAAACACGACGACACCAGAGCGAGAGCAGAGTCCTACCGTGGTGCAGCGTTCCAGCGTCTCTTACAGTACTTACCACGGAGAGAAATCACACGTTTAGGGTCTCTTAAAACACGATAAACAGCTGTAATAAGGAGTCTTATTGTTGTTAAGGTGCGTTTGATAACCATCATAGTCAGTGATGCTAGATTAGGCCAGATTTCCCGCCCAATCTGGCCAAATTGACCATAATCCCCCTGAAGGTGAATCACCAACACTTTGTATGGAACGTCTGTTTGACCTGTCTTCACGCACATATCTTCATAGTGGCATAGTGCAATTATGTGTGTGTCAATTAAACACAAAAGATGTGGCTGTTGGCAGCAGTGTTGCCAGATCCTGGCTGCAACACTGGTTGGCCGCAAACAAGCTAGGTGTTCGTGACCAGAAAGGGTTTGGGTTTTTCAGGCGTTTCATAGCTCATGAAGTGAAGGGAGACAGGAGCTGAAGTGATGTGACGGCAGCGAGGTGAGAGGGTGTGTGTGTGTGTGTGTGTGTGTGTGTGTGTGTGTGTGTGTGTGTGTGTGTGTGTGTGTGTGTGTCGGTGTGTCGGTGTGCGTACGTGAGAGACAGTGTGAAAGAGAAAGAGAGGGAGCACGTGTGTGTGTGTGTGTGTGTGTGTGTGTGTGTGTGTGTGTGTGTGTGTGTGTGTGTGTGTGTGTGTGTGTGTGTGTGTGTGTGTGTGTGTGAGAGAGATTGTATGTATGCAGGGGTGTAGCCATACTCCGTGGTGCACTAACCGGAAATTACGATCACGACTGCCGCCGCGGCTCCTCCCCCACAATAAACATCCCACTTTGAACGGTGAACTTTTTACGCCTAGCAGCTATAAGAAGCTATAAAAACTATAAAAACTACAAAATGACTATTAATGCAGGCTATGTGGAAAATGCGCCGACTTTGGCTCAGCCTGGCTCAGCCCTCTTCCGCTACATGCCTAGATTGGCTGCCGTTGAGTACGAAAAGTGTACATCGCCACACACTTCGCGATTTGACCGTTTTGAGCACACCATCCGGGTCCTTTCAGTACACTTAATTTCGCCCGATCGGAATCGGAACGCCCTACGTACTCAAACTTAGGCTAGTAAGTACGGATAGTATGGATATTGGAACACGGCACATGTGGTTGGTCAGGGGTAGGCCCTGAATGACGTTGAGGACCTTTTCCCCACCCTGGTGAGGGGGAAAAAAAAGAAAAAAAATTGTGCGTCCACGTGATCAGGGCATGTTTAAAGGACAATTCCGGTATTTAGCACATTGAGCACCCTTTCTGGTTTGTCTAGGATGAAATATAGTGGTTGACACACCGAAATGAGACAGGACTATTGATCCTGTCTCAGGTTTTTGGCTCATTTCGATTCGCTCCTGCCTGCTTCAGAATGGCTGGCTTTGGCATTCACAAACCTGTCCTTAAAACCATAGACATCTTATAGATAGACGGAGCATTGGCTGCTGGGACGCGAGAAATACGGCCGCCATCTTGGAGTGGTCAACCGGGAGCAGCAACAGCAGCAGAAACAGGATGCCGGGCTGTTGTTCAGCGTATTCCTGCTCAAATCGGCGGACCATCCACAATAGGAATCGGGGGATGACTTTTCACAAGCAAGATTTAACATTACTGTACTATTGGTATAATTAGTATTGAATAATAAAACACGCCAAACCATGTGGCCTTTATCATAGCTACACGTATGACAAAAAAACGGATGAAAATCAGTGGTATTCAGTGAGGTATGATTAATTAAATGCGCTGACAGTTCATTGCTCCAGCCAAACGGATTACACTGACTGGAGCCATGGACATAATAAGTGGAGCGGATGACCACTCCAAGATGGCGGCCCCACGTCTCGTCAGTGCCAGTAAGCGGTAGCATTCGATGCTCCGTCTATCATATAAGATGTCTATGCTTAAAACAACCCTAAACGTTCGTTTTCAGAAATATGCAACTCACCAAGTGGTTAGTGGTGTTCTTTGATGTTCCAAATCAAATATCGTAGCGAAATACAGTTTATGTCGTGTTTTATTTGGCGTTTCGTAAATCCCATTGAAACGGAAACCGGACCGGAACCGGAACCGGAAATGGGCTGTTTATGTTTGGCTTTTTGTTTGGTTGTAGTCTTTTCGCCGGGTTCTCTGTGCTTCCTTTCCTTTTTTTTTTACTATCTATGTTAAAAAGAATAAGGAATAATGCCTCAGATAACACTTTATTTTGGTTAGATTATTTGTTTGCTGCTCTCGACAAGCACACAGTGGGGTTGGGCTGCTGCCCCATTTGTGAAGGCTGGCCAAGCATGGGCCTTGTCCAGTCCTGAATCTTTAGTGTCGTCCACTGCTTCCTTGGTAGGTTGATGCCAGGGACCGGTAGGGCGGGGTCTGACACCAGATGTTTATCTGGGACGTCCTTGTACTCCCGTTCCTTTTTCCACACTGATTGGATGGTGAGATCAGCTGGTGGTGGGTTCTTCCAAATTGGTCGTCTACCTGGAAGTCGAGCAGTGGGTGGGTTGAAAATGTCAGTGTGAATTGGAAGGTGAGGGGAGTCTTTGGTCTTTTGGAGCATCCTTTGAGTGCGGACTACTCGCCGGATGTGTGGAGGAGCTATGTTGGCGAGGGCAGGGAGCCGGGGGAGAGGTGTGGAGCGGATTGTTCCTGTTATGGTCCTCATTGTTGAGTTCAATTGGGTGCCCTCTACAAAGACTTAAAGGAGGACTTGTCACCCTTCATACAGCAGATCAAGAGGCAACTGCTTGGCTGAAGGACTTTGAATTCGCTAAATAAATAACTGTACTCACTAGTGACCTGTATCTAAAAAATACTGACTTAACAGTGAGCTGTAATCGTGACTGTACCTGAAAGTGCCAAAACACAGTATAAAGCACTTTTCCCCTGACAATGCTTTAAGATATAAAGTACTAGGAAGTAAAGTTATTTACAAGTCTTTACAACTAAGGTACGTGCTTTACAGGAAGTTGATGCTGACCACACATTTGGACATTTGATCCACCTTTTGACTCCTACCTGCAGGCTTGTGTTGTTTAGTAGTTCCCCTCTCAGTCTAGTAATGGTTTACTTCCCAACAGAAGCTGATATTCCACACCAGAAAACACTTACCACAGCTATCGGTTATCACAGCAAATTCAATCTTTCAAATAAACGATCACATCATCAGATCAACACATTGTCTGCATTGATATTCCATCTGTAGTGTTTAATAAAAATAAATTGGGGAAAAAATCAAAAAGGTCTTTATTTGACTGTTTTTCTGAATAAAGTGCCTTATTCCTCAACTACTCAAAGACATGGTATTAATGATGCCAACTAGAGTGCTCTTTACCTTGCTGAAGTCAAAGGCACTACAGATAAGTGAAAGAGATATTTGAGCGGTTAAGTATGCTTCCATTATTCCTATCCTCTCCCTACGGCGCCTCCTGAAGGAACAACTCATCATTGTGTGCTCAAGGGTCAAAGGTCGCTGGGTTCCTTCTCGCTATCGGCGGGGGGGTTCATTGCTTCCGTTGTGATGAGCCTCCCACCCCTGCCCCGGCGGAGGGGGCGTGGACCAGAGGGGGTGTGTGCGAGCGGGAAAACCACCACGTCACTGGCCTCCAGCTGGGTTCAAAGGACGTTAGCCCTGCCCAGCCGCCTTGCCCCGCTGCTGGGGGGGAGCCAACGTCAGCCCCAGCCATCAGTAAGGTGCAGTAGCTCGCAGACCGCCCAGCATCTTCCCTCCATCCCTCTCTGCTCTGAGAGAACTTTCTACTGTAGCTGCTTGAAAACACTCCAAGCCAAGATGCCTAAAACAGTAAGATCTTCCTCTTTGGTTCCTCGTGGGGGATTTAGTTCAACCTAAATTAAGTTTTGTAAGGTGAAACAATGATGACATAATGACATGACGATGGTATAATTACATTCCCCCTAATGTCTTCTGTCTGGGTTTGTAACGGGACAATGTTTGATTTGATACTCGTATTGTGTTGGATAGAGCTCTGTTCTGCTTGGTTCTTGACACCAAGTCATGAGAACTCAGCCACTTATCTTCAATGACGTTGTGACATAATGAATGGAGACACTAAAGGTCTAAAGGTATTTGCTGTTCAACCCAAAGTCATCGTTCAACGTCTTTGTTTAATACGACTGCATCACCTTCTCTCACATGATCAGCAGCTCGCGGATTTCACTGTCTCTCAAGTTAGAAGTTAACTGCTCATGATCATATCACTGCGTTGTCTCTGTGGATACAGAGCAGCAACACCACTACCCAATGGAAAAAAAAATATATAAAAAATTCAACGTAACTCTGACGTTGCCCAGCTGGTGGGGGGCTAATGACGTCATCGTTTGCATTTCAGACGACCACACGAATCCTAACACGAAACTGCATAGGTCCGGATAGATTTGAAACCACCCTCGGACATGGTTTCAGAAATGTGCGGTTTCGGGCACCTGATTCGCCGGCTCCGTCAAGCATGACGGAGGGTTTAATGACGTCATCGTTTGCATTTCAGACGACCACACGAATCCTAACACGAAACTGCATAGGTCCGGATAGATTTGAAACCACCCTCGGACATGGTTTCAGAAATGTGAGGTTTCGGGCACCGGATTCGCCGGCTCCGTCTGGACGGTCGGCCGAAATGCACAAGACTTCTGCGGTTTCACCCAAAAATCGTCTCCGTGTGGACGGGGCCTAAGAACACTGGCTGATGTATGGTGCTGTGTGCTCTAACAGATGCCGGCGTTTCAAAGTGAAATGGTTAACCCAAAGTTGGTTACGTTTTCGGACATGACGTGTACCAACAATATTTCCACCGATAAGTGTGGCATTAGTCAATCATATCATTCGAACTCTATTTGTGTCGAGCACTTCGTGCAGAAGCTGCGCTACAAAGCGCTGAACAAGCGAACAAAAATGTTAAGAAGCAGAAGGAATGCTCTCTGTATTGGTAATGAGTAACTGTCGAATTACAAGTCATGCATATCCTAGGGCGGAAACCACAATGTAAAGGTTGCTGCTATGGCGAAAGTGGCGGCGGCGGTTTTCTGAGCCCTGGGCAGTTCTCTGCATGATTTGGTGGCATGGTGTGAGGGAATGTCGAGCTGGAGTTACGATGCCACGGTCCGATGTTTCAGGACTTTATCTTTACGACCTGGTGTGCACTAAATAGTCACTTCATAAAACAGTTGGGTCAACACTTTAATGGGTCAGGGTTCACAGACAATTGTTTTACACCGTACTGAATTTTCCGTTGTGGAAAAGAGCAGGATATCTTTTAGTACAGCTTCACGTTGAAACGTTCTCCTCAATTAGTTACGTATATACACCAGGGGAGTTTCCAGGTTTCATAAATATTCGGGGCTTAGCCTAGAGGGAAAATGAAAATGCACGCGTAGCGAGTGGCAAATTGTATGCTTTATTGAGCATGCAAATCTTTTTATGACAACAGGTCTGACACTCTTTCTGCACCCCCTGGAGAGCCTAGGGGATTGAAAGCAGCCAACTCGATTGATTGGTTTACATGATGGGGAGACAATCGTTTGGGTAGGAAGGATGGATTCGGCCAGAGCACCATTCCTGATCCATCTGCGTGCCAGCGCAAACACGCCTGGCTCACTGACAAGGCATGGAGTTCACCCACCCGTTTTGCAGTCGCAATGGCAAGGAGGAATGCCATCTTCATGGACAGCCGAGTCAGGTCTGCCTGACTTAGCGGCTCAAATGGGGGTAGACATAAGGACCTCAGAGCTACTTGCAAGTCCCATGATGTTGCCCTCAGGGATCGTGGAGGTTGAAGCCTCTGGGCTCCCTTCAGAAACTGCCTGACAAGGTAGTGGGACCCTACCGTGTGGTCATCCACCCTTGCATGTGTGGCCGAGATCGCGGCCATATAAACGCGCAGGGTAAAAGCAGCTCTCCTGTTGTCAAACACAGACTGCAGAAAGTGTAGTATCACTACCACTGAGCAAGTCTCTGGGACTTCGCCCCATGCCACGCACCACTGTGAAAACAACTTCCACCTGTTTGCATAGAGCAACCTAGTGGGGGGTGCCCTTGAACTAAAAATGGTACGGACCACTGACTGATCGCAAGACGTCAGCAGCGGGTCCTAGCTCTCAGGGGCCACACGTACAATCGTAGGCGCCCCGGATTCGTGTGCCATATGCGTCCACTTACCTGAGACAGAAGGTCCTGTATCTCTGGGAGGCACCAAGGCTCTCCATTGAGGAGTTTCGGTATTAGTGGGAACAATGGCCTTCCTGGCCAATGTGGAGCCACTAGAAGTAGGCTGTGACTCAAGGGCCTGAATGTCTGGCCTGGGACCCCTGGAAGAGAACAGAGGGTCCGTCGACACACCTCCGACAGGGGCGATGCGCCAGTCAAACCTGGCGGCGAGCCAACGTAACAGTTGACATTAATCTGCCTAGCTCCCTAGACATATACGCAAAAGTCTGCAGTGAAGCATCACTGACGCTCTGTGCTGAAGGATCAGCACCTGACCCCGGTATAGTTTGAGACAGCACCAGAAAGATGTGACAAAGTGAATTCCCAAGACGTCCCACACTGGCAGCAATGTTGTAACTCCTGGTAAGGAGGTCATTTGTAATCCGGCACTGGGGCCGAGGGCAGCGCGCATCGGCTCTCAGAGCCTCGTCTGGGGAGACAACCAGGGATGCTATAGCAGGCTCAATCGGAGCTAACCGGTCCAAGGCATAAGTATCAGCGTTGGCCATAGTTGCCAGGAATCTCCTATCACTAAGTGTGATGGGAGAGAGCCCTTGAATCTGGCCAGCATCTATGAAGCTCTGCGATGTACGGCTCAGAGGGGGGCAAAGAGAAAGCGGAAGGTTTAGCGGCCTGTGGAAAAAAGACATTCACAGGTGCAGATGAAACAGGTGCTTCCTCTAACCCCAGTCTTGCCAGGACCATTCGCACGGCTGGTCTAACAGTGTCGCGGCCGGACACTGACTCTCTAGCCGAGCCGCCCAGAGACCCTTGAGAGAAAGCCCGAGAGGCAAAGGACGCTACCTTGCAGACCCCTTGTTCTTCCTCCTCTATAAAGAGGCTACAGGACGCAGCTGTAGACAGCATGTCATCCTCTGGATAAGTAAGTTGCGCAGCTGCAGGGGCCGCGGCTGGTACACCCTGAGCTGGCTGGAGGTTCTGTAGGAGGGCTTTAATTTGAGCAACCTCAATTGACATTGCCCAGAGTACAGCAAAATTGAGTGCCTAATGTAAAAAATATTATATATATATGTATATACTGTATAGATATATAGTATCCTTTTTTTATAGCTGTTGAAGAATTCAAGAAGAATTGTTCAGGAAATGTTTAAGATGCATCGGAGACATATCCGAGAACTGTTTAAGCCATAATCAAGACCTCATTTAAGTTAGGTTCTAGGACCTGCATCAACAAATTGAAGGATTTTGGGGCGCACCGGTTGCTCACCTGGTAGAGCGCGTACAGGCTCTGTATGGGCTTAGTCCTTACCGATTTCAGCCTGTGGTCCTCTGCTGCATGCCTTCCCCTCTACCTCTCAGGCCTCTCTGTCTATCACTATAATAAAAAGCATCAAAGAAAATGCAAATGCAAGGATTTTAGAATCCTTTAGTTTCATTTTTGTCTGATATTTATGAATGCATATAGTTCTTACAGCCTGTGTAGTCCAACTGGGATGTTTTCGCATCAGTACCGCCAGGTTAGGGATTCGATTCCCGGCTGCCCATAGACGAATTCATACACTACTGGTATTGCATGACGCTGAGAAACACTTGTTTCTACCTACCTAACATCACATAACATAGCTTAGCATAACATAGCATAACAATGACTAACATAGCATAACATTGACTAACATAGCATAGCATACCATAGCTTAGCATAACATAGCATAGCATAACCTGACCTAACTTAACGCATTGTTATGGAGGTGTTGGCTGGGAGGTCATGTGACTAAAGAGAGGCGATGTGTGTTCTGCAGATCAACGTCCGGGTGACCACCATGGACGCAGAGCTCGAGTTCTCCTTCAACCCAAACACCACAGGGAAGCAGCTCTTTGACCAGGTCAGTACCCTAACCCCGACCCCTGACCCCTAACCCCTGACCCACCCAAACACTACGGGGTCTGACTGCATCTCTAGGTCTCACTGCGTCTCTAGGTCTCACTGCGTCTCTAGGTCTCACTGCGTCTCTAGGTCTCGCTGAGTCTCAATGCGTCTTTAGGTCTCCCTGCGTCTCTAGGTCTCACTGCGTCTCCACGTCTCACTGCGTCTCCAGGTCTCACTGCGTCTCTAGGTCTCACTGCGTCTCCAGGTCTCACTGCGTCTCCAGGTCTCACTGCGTCTCTTGGTCTTACTGCGTCTCCAGGTCTCACTGCGTCTCTAGGTCTCACTGCGTCTCCAGGGGTCACTGCGTCTCCAGGTCTAACAGCCTCTCTAGGTCTCACTGCGTCTCTAGGTCTCACTGCGTCTCTAGGTCTCACTGCGTCTCCAGGACTCACTGCGTCTCCAGGTCTAACAGCCTCTCTAGGACTCACTGCGTCTCTAGGTCTCACTGCGTCTCCAGGTCTCACTGCGTCTCCAGGTCTCACTGCGTCTCCAGGTCTCACTGCGTCTCTAGGTCTCACTGCGTCTCCAGGTCTCACTGCGTCTCTAGGTCTCACTGCGTCTCCAGGTCTCACTGCTTCTCTAGGTCTCACTGCGTCTCCAGTTCTCACTGCGTCTCCAGGTCTCACTGCGTCTCTAGGTCTCACTGCGTCTCCAGGTCTCACTGCGTCTCCAGGTCTCACTGCGTCTCCAGGTCTCACTGCGTCTCTAGGTCTCACTGCGTACTACACCGGTGGTTCTCAATCTGTGGGCCGGGAGCCGTCAGTGGGTCCCAAGAAGGACACAATCCAAATTTCTATTCAGAGAAATGCTAAAATGATTCGTGCATGTATAAAAATGTTGGATATGCTTCGACACATTATTGGCATGTCCTTTCAATATTTAATCATTCTCGTATTCGAGAAGATTCATTTCAGCATCGACAGAAAAAAGATCCGCACAGCAAATTAGATCCATAAAGATACAATCAAAACTGTAAACAGGCCTTAGATGAGTTTTTATATTATAATAAAGGGCAAAGTGGAGAGGAAAGTAGGGCCATAGTAGAGTCCTTTCACGTGGCTTAGAAGATTGTGTTCCCCGGTTGTTTAGGAAGACTTAACGAGGGAAGATGAGTCTACTACGTGAGCCTTCGAACGTAAAGGTAGCAGACCCATAATTAGTGCTACGAGCCACACCTGTGCTGGTCCAACGACTCTACTCTGAGAAAAGCCTCTGTTCAGACCGTCTGTGTATGTAGCATTAGCGTTAGCTTCCAGGATGGCATTTCCCCCAGAAAAATAAATGTTTGTTGCCCTGCCACTGACATGGCTTGTTGTCGAGTTAAGCTTTTTATTTTCCCTTACAAACCACAGTCTGTGGCTGCCTTTGGGTCCGCCTTTCTGAATCAGTGCAGCGTGTCTCATTGAACTGTAGGGATTTATTCATTTTTTACGCAGAAAAGTCTAAAACCAATACTAAACTCAGAACTCCACTAATGTGACACACAGACATGTCGTGACGATTGAATACACAGGGAAACACACTCGTGATTCACTGACCCTATGGGCCAAACCAGATCATGTAGGGAGACCTCCGTTGGAGGTACTTAGAAGGACAGAACTGCTAAACAGGCTCACACGACAACTGTCTAATCTAAGATACGATTATGACAGATGGTTCAGTGACCGATTCGATTTTGAGTGTATTATGACAGGTCATGCTGTACTTGTCGAATTAAACAATAAACTGTGATTTTATCACCGATCCTAAATCAGGCAGTGATTGTAGATTTCAGAACAGGACAATCGTTAGATTACTCATCAGACTGATTTTAAGATCCTAGATCAGACGGTGATTGTGGATTTCAGACCAGTAAGATTTCAGATCACACTGTGATCGTTAGATTACTGATTAGACTGTGATTTAAAGACCGATCAGGCTGTGAGTTCCGAACAGTGAGATTCCAGATCAGACCGCGTTTGTTAGATGACTGATGAGACTGTGATTTTGAGAATGTAACTCTAATGGCTGAATCGGTGTTCTCTGTGTCCAAGGTGGCCAAGACCATCGGTCTGAGGGAGATCTGGTACTTCGGCCTGCAGTATCTGGACAACAAAGGCTTCCAGTCCTGGCTCAAGTTTGACAAGAAAGTAAACAGAGGAAGGACTCGCACAGATGACTGAATGAACGGGTCCTGCCAAAAATCTGTTTCATGCTTTCATGGAAGGAGTTTTACGTGTAGAATAATCCGTTTTTTAAGTCGATTTATAATAATTATTCTTTTGAGGAGAATAATAAATGCATTTCTTTGTCTAATTACAAGTCTAATTACAATCTTTCCATATTTTGAATTGAATATACTTCTGCAAAGCCGTGCTGAGCTACACAATGCTATGCCAAGCTGAGTGCTTCTCGGGGTCATGCCCTAATTTCTTCACTCTCACACTGCTGTCTACCCCGTTCATTCATTCCACATTCGGACGTCCTCTCCTTCCCCCCCCCCCCCCGCCCAGGTGACGGCCCAGGACGTGAGGAAGGAGTCCCCCCTGCTGTTCAAGTTCCGGGCCAAGTTCTACCCGGAGGATGTGGCTGACGAGCTGATCCAGGACGTGACCCAGAAGCTCTTCTTCCTGCAGGTGAAGGATCTGATCCTGGGCGACATGATCTACTGCCCCCCGGAGTCGGCCGTGCTGCTCGCCTCCTACGCCGTCCAGGCCAAGTTCGGAGACTACAACAAGCATGTTCACGAGCGCGGCTACCTGTCCGGAGACCGGCTGCTGCCCAAGAGGCACGCACATGCACACCTAACACACAGAACGCTAACACACACCCAGAACACCTAACACACACTCAGAAACCTAACACACACGCACACATAACACACACACACAAAAACAGACCTACACACACGCTGATACCTAGTACTTGTACTCCAAAGTACCACTAGTGGTACGCGTACCCCTATTTGAGAACCGCTGCCTTAGCTAACCCCGGCCACCCTCTGTCTCTGCTGCCCAGGGTTCTGGACCGACACAAGATGTCCAAGGACCAGTGGGAGGAGCGGGTGCAGACCTGGCACGACGAGCACGGCTCCATGGTCCAGTGAGTTCACCTGGAATACGCTCCGATTACCCCCCCCCCAACCCCTCTCTTACACACTTACTGTATGTTGTACGTCCTGGCACTTAATGTACGCCCTTATTGTATGTTGTACATCCTGGCACCTAATGTACGCTCTTACTGTATGTTGTATGTCCTAGCACTTAATGTACACACTCATTGTTTGTATTACATCCTTGCACTTACAAAAATAGTATAGCAGCATAGTATAGTTTAGCATTTTGTAGCGTCTTATCCTAGCTACCTTTCTTGTATACAGGGAAGGGGTAAACCTAACAATTGTAAGTGCTTCACTGTCCTCGACTTTGACCCATTATTTAATGACAAATACATATCGAATAGGCCACAATATAATAAAATAATTGTAGTCAATTTGTCATTCAACAATAGAGAAAAAAGGAAATTTCTATGTATGTTATGCAGTGTTAATAAATGACACAAAATGTCCGCCTCGTCCGACCACACTCCTGTGTGTGTTCCCTAACCCTCACCCTGACCCTAACTCCTCTGTGTTCGGTAACCCTCACCCTGACCCTAACTCGTGTGTGTTCCCTAACCCTAACCCTAACTCCTGTGTGTTCCCTCACCCTAACTCCTGTGTGCTCCCTAACCCTAACCCTGGCCCACAGAGAGGACGCGGTGCTGGAGTACCTGAAGGTCGCCCAGGACCTGGAGATGTACGGCGTCAACTTCTTCAAGATCAAGACCAGGAAGAGCACGGACCTGTGGCTGAGCGTGGACGCCCTGGGCCTCAACATCTACGTGAATGCTGACAGGTGAGTCCCAGCGCCGTGTGCGAGCATGCTTGCGTGCGTGTGTGTGTGACGTTGGGCTGCGGTCACTAACCCAGCCTCCCCCCCCCCCCCCCCCCCCAGCACGTTTGACCGCTAGACCAAGGGTTTGTGTTCACAGAGTTAATTTGTGTCCGTGTGGGTTCTGACGTTACACTGATAGCAATTTAAATAATATTTGCCTATTGAGCAGAGGGAGAGAGGTCTTATTTCTTAATGCTTTTTTTTGTCTTGATTTTTCTTTTTCGTTTTAGGGTTTTATAGTTTTCCTATTTGCATTAACTGTTGTATTCATTTCAATGCTTGTCATGTCTTGACATGGTGTTAGCCTTTGGTCATTTTTGGTGTCTTTACTCTCAGTATTTAAAAGATGAGCCCTGGACTCTGTGTGTGTGTGTGTGTATATATATATATATATATACACACACACACACACACACACACGTACAAACTATCTGCTCATATACAAAATACAAACTCTTTCCCCAGGCTCACTCCTAAGATCGGTTTCGCCTGGAGCGAAATCCGGAACATCTCTTTAAAAGACAAAAAGTTCATCATCAAGCCCATCGACTGGAAAGCTCCGGTGAATAACTGGTAACCCTCTTCTGAACTGAAGAAGAGAGACGCACAGTGTTTACCCTCATGTCTATGAAACAATGTAGTTAAATAAACGGGCGTCGTGCCTCTGTTTGAACCCGGTCACAGGTTTGAATTCGACCCACGAGCAAACATGTTGTACTACGTTTTCTAGGACTTGCGTTGATATCTTTATTTACCTCCTGCCATAAAGGCAATCAGATTTTTTTTTTTTTAAGAGATAAGGGATGAAAATCATGGACTAATATCGTATAGTTCTGAATATCATAAATTATATTGACAGTTTAATGATAGTTATTGTACCTTGTACGTCCTGGCACCTGTACCTAATGTACGCACTTATTGTATGTTGTACGTCCTGGCACTTAAGAATAGCACTTAGCATTGTGTAGCATCATATCCAAGCTATTTTTGCTATATACAGGGAATGGGTTAACCTGCTTGGCACTTGGTTCTATGAACATCCTTACTGTACCCCCAGCGATATATATTGTTTCTCTTCTTCTGACAAATGTACTTACAGTATTTTAAGCCGCTTTGGATAAAAGCGTCTGCTGAATGCCTTCAATGTAAATGTGAATAAAGATGTAATTCCACGTTACGAGTTGGTGTGTGACGCTTGTGTTGTTCGCAGGACTTTGTGTTCTACGCGCCGCGTCTGCGTGTGAACCGCTGCCTCCTGCATCTGTGCACGGGGAACCACGAGCTGTACATGCGCCGCCGCAAGCCCGACACCATCGAGGTGCAGCAGATGAAGGCCCAGGCCAACGAGGAGAAGCTGCAGAAGAAGATCGAGAGGTGGGCCACACACCGAAAAACACACTCAAACACACAGACACACAAACGACCAGGCAAACAGGCAAATAAACGAACACAGAAACAGGCAAACACACACACACGCACACAGAAACACCGAGAAACAAACCACAAACAAACAAGCAAACACACAAACGAACACACAAACTCAATCTCGGTGTTAGAATCTCGGGGAGGGTTGGAAGCAATGCATCATGGGAGGTCCACGCCGTGAAGGTGAACATCCATGTTGTGTTCCGCAGAGACAATCTGGAGGGGGAGAAGAGGACGCAGGCGGCCAACGAGAAGAAGAAGAAGGCGGAGATGGAGAGGGAGACGCGCGACCGGAAGATCCGGCTGTCGCAGTACGAGGAGACCACGAAGAACGCAGAGCGGGGTCAGGACGCACAAAATGGCCGACACGACTGAAAATGGCAGACGCGACTTTCTAACTATGACTCGACTATTAATTGTTGGTTAAAATAGCATGGGGCACCTCGTGGCTCACCGGGTAGGCCGCGTACCATTAAGGCTTTGTCCTGATCGCAGCAACCCGGGTTCGATTCCTACCCATGGTCTTTTGCTGAGTGTCCCCCCCCTCTATCTCCAATACATTCCAGTCTATCTCACTCTATCATAAAGCAAAAAATATATAAAAAATATTAAATTAATTGCCCGCTTAAAGTAAGTAATAACATCACAACATGTTGTATACGGAATAACGCAACGTACTTTTGGAGAAATTAATCAGGAATCACCATATCAGACCTTTCATCATCGTATCAAAAAAGTCTCTGAACGAGAGTTACATAAAAAAACACTCAATCAAACCAAACCAAACCCAGTGGGAGGCGGCTCCCTCTGCTGTTGAGGTGGTGAATTAATGAAACTCCCTGTACTGATTAAGCAAGAAGAAGAAAGATTGAAGGGGAATAGCTCCACACTAGGCCCATGTTGCCTTACCTCGGGGTTGGGACCCCAGCTGACATACCCATGGGGTCGAGACTCGTGACTCCTAGCCGTGAGCATACTGCCTCTTAACGACTAAACCAGAAACCCAGACGAACCACTTGTGATGCCATCAGCGTACGCTCACAGGGATGCTAACATTAACGGCTAGACAATCTGTCACGAAGCATCGTGAGGATCGTTTTTCAAACTTAAGTGTAAGGACCTCTGAAACTAGGTCCTTAATTAATTACATATTTATGTTATATATGTATATATATATTGCTGTTTAAGTTGTACAGTACTGTTGAACTACTTCATTTGCCAGAGGCCCTTACATCAGCATAAAGGGCCAAACACACTCTAGCCCCCCTGTAGAGGCCCCTGGGGCCCCAGAACCTCTAGCCCCCCACTCGACCCCAGAGGAGGACCCAGGTGGCTGGGTGGACAGGTGTCCCCCCCCAGTAGAAGCCCCTGGGGCCCCAGAACCTCTAGGCTCCCCCCCGACCCCAGAGGAGGACCCAGGTGGCGGAGGTGATCGGTGTCTCCCCTCTGGAGAGGCTGTGCTCTGACCTCCTCCTCCTCCTCCTCTCCCCCCCAGACCTCCAGGAGCAGCTGGAGCGGGGCCTGCGGCTGGAGGAGGAGCGGCGGAGGGTGGAGCAGGAGGCGGCGCGTCTGGAGACGGAGCGCATGGAGGCCATCATCGCCAAGGAGGAGCTCCTCCGTCAGGCGGAGGACCAGATGAACAGCCAGGAGCAGCTGGTGAGGAGAGGGGGAGGGGGGAGGGGGAGGAGGGCTGGGGGGTAGGCTGGTGGAGGGATGGTTGTGGAGGAGGTGATGGGAGGCGATTCTGATGTTGGAGGAGCTCGATGGGTGGGATTCATTCGGGGTAGGGTGGTGGTGGTGGAGGAGGTGATGGGAAGAGGAGGTCGTGGTAGTGGTGGTGGTGGAGGAAGGGTCGTGGAGGCAGGAGGTGGTGGTGATGGAGGAGGTACTGTATTACAATAGTAATGAAGCGTAGTAATACAGTACCAATTAACTGTCTGGACCAGAATCTGTAGATTACCATCCTCCATCTATACTACAGACAATGGTATCAGACATACCATAATACTACCACATTAGTACTCTGGTGTTACCTCTCCTCGAAGTAGAAGTACTGAGGCTGAACTGTGACTTACGACTAGTGGGACCCGAGGGTTTAACGAGAACAGCCGGGTCGTATGCTACATGCTACGTCTCCTTTATTAGCGGAGGCTATAAAGCAGGGCCCCATGTCACGCCAATCCCATGCAAGTACAGTACGCCGTCCTACTGGAAGAAGATGTGTTCCTTAAATTAGCGACGCAGCAGGTTCGCACCTGGGGATGGTGGTCCACGTGTCCATAGGGACGTGTGTTGAGGAAGCTGACTTTGAACCGTCTTTGTCTCTCCATCCAAGGCTGGATTGCTGGCGGAGTTGGAGAGCGCCGTAGGGAAGGAGCCGGAGGGAG
The DNA here is from genome assembly GCF_026213295.1 of Gadus chalcogrammus. Taxonomy (NCBI): domain Eukaryota; kingdom Metazoa; phylum Chordata; class Actinopteri; order Gadiformes; family Gadidae; genus Gadus; species Gadus chalcogrammus. The sequence goes on from NC_079416.1 coordinate 21,299,414, forward strand.
AGCCGAAGACGGGCCTGGGGGACGAGACGCCCGGGAAGAGGCGGCGCAGGAAGGACCTGTTCTCCGGCTCGGAGGCGTTCAGCCGGGTCGACGCCCACGCCATCAGGGCCGGGGCGGAGGTGAGCGGCGTTGCATCCGGACACCGCCAGTCTCAGGTTGCACAACATCACGAGAACCCAGACGGGAACCGAGTTCTTAAACACATCCCAATACACAGCGTGACAGGAGCCACCACGCCAAATGGAACGGCTAATACCACAGGCTTTGGTGGCGGGGCGGTGTGGTCGCCGCACACAAGCCTTAGGAGAGCAACCCTAAAAGGCTGATTATGGTTCCACGTTGATGCAACGCAAGGACCATGCAGACGCCTCGACGCAGTCGTCATCCTGTTTCGGTTCTGCGTCGGGATTTAGTAGGCTGACCAACCACAGCCCTTGCTGCTGGTTGAAAAAAATTGGAGGCGCAAATCAGGCTCATGCGGTGGACGCAAGGAGGGTCCGAGAGGATGTAATGGGTCCGTAAAACTCCTTGCGTTGCGTCAACGTGGTGGAACCATAATCAACTCTTAAGGCCCGGCTCCCAAAGGTCAGCCACGTTCCATGGGAGACGTCCGTGGACGTGGACAAAGCACAGTTTCCAGCGAACTAGTTAGTGGGGTCCTATTTATACAGCGGCTGGGTGGTGGGGGCTAATGGAGAGGCACCTGCCATAAGATTAAACACAAGCGGGACAGAGGTCTGGCCTTGACACATGCAGGCTTCTGAAGCATTTGGAAGGGCAGACATGTATGATTCATAAAATGTATACTTCTCAACACAAATTACTCAGATAATATATGTTCTATAAATTTGGTTTTACATCTACGTTTTCACAACACGTATGATTCATAACATTTATGTTGTACAAGCATGTTACAAAGTGTATGTTTCTCAACATGTATGACTCATAACATGTGTATTTTACATGTTTGGTTCTAGATATATGTTCCCAACACGTAGGATTAATAAGTATGTTCTACACTATATGGTCCATGTTCCCAACACGCATGGCTGGTTTTCCAAGCGCGAGTTCTCCAGTGCTGAGACTGTCCATGTCCGTGAACAACAGTTCACCCCAACAATGGTCAATAGACTGAGTAAAAGGTTCTCTCCCTTTGTACTGGAAGCTGTGCCTCTATCATTTCGGAGAGAATTGTAGTGCTTGAATACTGCTGAATGTTAGACACTCAGTTGGCAAAACCTTTGACATCTCTATTGTTGTGGGAAATACACATATAAAATAAATAACCAAAAATAAAAGTAGGTCATTCCATAAATATATATAGATATAGATATTGCTGTGTGTCCAATGGTAATTTATTGGATTTACACTTTCAGTAATAATATGATTTTTAAAAGAGACAATTTAATCTGTAACACATTTCAGCACTAATATCAAGCTTCCCATGCTGTGTTTCGCCGTGTGGTTCCAGCTGAAGCAGAAGTGTGTGTATGAGGTGAAGACCATCGCCCAGATCATCACCCAGGAAGCGCGGACTGAGCTGGAGAGGCTGCGAGCCATCTGGGTCTGGTTGTGCCACAACATAGGTGGGTTTGGCTCCAGCCCAGATCCCCCTCCCCCCCTCCACTCCCCAACCCCCCCACCGATTCTGCCGCTCTGAACTTAGTTAGCAAGACTTTAAAGCAACTATAAGAGACAAGTTTAGTTAGCAATACTTTAGCGCAACTACAAGAGACAAGTTTAGTTAGCAATACTTTAAAGCAACTATAAGAGACAAGTTTAGTTAGCAATACTTTAGCGCAACTATAAGGTTCAAGTTTAATTAGAGATACTTTAACGCAACTATAAGTTTCAAATTTAGTTAGAGAAACATTAACACAACGATAAGGTCCAAGATTAGTTAGCATTACTTTAACGCAACTATAAGGTTCAGAGATATTGACGTACTCTTGGTTAATATTGAAGTCGTACTGCGTGTGTTGCTCTGCAGAGTACGATGTGAGCGGGTACCTGGGCCAGTCGAAGATGCTGTACTCCCCGGAGGAGGTGATCGCTGCAGGGAAGGGCGTCTGCTCTGGCTATGCCAGCCTCTGTCTGAAGATGTGCAGGTCAGAGACCTCCATCCCTCTCTCTGTTCACCCAACCCTAGCTCCATCCTCCTCCTCTCGTCGTGCTGTGGGCGGCAGTAGCTCAGGAGGTAGAGCAGGTTGGCTGGTAACCGCAAGTTGCTAGTTCGAGGTGTCCCTGAAAGCAAGGCACCTCACCCTGACTGCTCCTGACGAGCTTGCTGTCGACTTGCATGGCCGACGCCGCCGTCGGTGTGTGAATGTGTGTATAAATGGGTGAATGTGGGTGCAATATTTTAAAGCGCTTTGGGTGCCCACTGGTTACAAAAAAACGCTAAATAGATGCAGTCCATTTACTAACACTCCAATGGATCAGCCATTGATCATATGATTTATATATATATATATATATATATATATATAGCGGTATCATATGATGTAGTAATGATCATTACCATGTAGTGATATCTCCAATTTGGTTTGCTGTATGTTCAGAGAGGTGGGCCTCCAGTGCCAGGAAGTCAGCGGCTACGGCAAGGGCGTCGGACACCGGCCGGGTCAGAGCCTCCGGGACGTGCGGTCGAATCACATGTGGAACGCCGTGCTGCTGGGGGGGCAGTGGTTCCTAATGGACGCCTGCTGGGGCGCCGGTCATATGGACATGCAGCACCAGAGCTTCGTCAAGGAGTAAGACGCAGACTCAGAAGCATTAACCAAGAGTACCGAGACGATGGAAGTCTTAGTCTTCACCTCAAACCCTCTGCTGTGTTTCCTTGACTTAGGTTCAATGATTTCTACTTCCTGACCGATCCGGAGGACTTTGTGGAGTCTCACTTCCCTGACAAGGAGGAATGGCAGCTCCTGGACCAGCCCATGACCCGGGAGGAGTTTGAGAAGCTGGTCTCAAAGTCCTCCGCGTTCTTCACCCTGGGCCTGAAGCTCATCCAGCCGAAGCACTTCTACACGATCACAGGTGGGCCTCCAGCTTTAGTGATAGGCAGGTTTCACATCACTCCTGTTCATAGTTCACCGAGACTTTGGAGGATTCACAGGAAGCATAGCTAGCATAGTTATGCCATGTCCCCAAAATATAGCAGGAACAACTTAAATTGTAAACTAGGACTTTCTTTATGTTGCTGCCAATTCCACCTCAGTAGACGATAACAGTTAAACTTCAATCCCATCACAGGCTGGTCCCTGATTTGACCAATCAGAAACAGCCCTTGCAACAAGCTTTGTTTAACCAGTGCTGTGTTTCCCTCCTCAGACGACGGGGAGGTGAACCTGTCCATCAGCTCCTCCATGTCAGTGACCTACAACTATGACATCACCCCACGACATGACCTCCTTCACGGGGGCAACGCCGAGCAGAAGGAAACCAGCAGGTCCTCTTGGGGCGTGATGACCATGTCCCACCGCACCATGCGCCTGCAGATCCTGCCCCGCACCCAGGGGACCTACGACATCAGGGTGTACGCCCGGCTCGAGTTGGCCTCCGGTCCACTGAGCTCTGTTTGCTCCTTCACCGTGGAGTGCCCGGCCCCTAGGGCCATGGAGGAGATCCCCGAGAACCCCTCACGGTTCTGGGGCCTGCAGGTCGGCTCCGAGGCCCTGGGCGTGGCCCCGGGAGGCTCCCCGGGGAGCCATATGCTGGAGATGGAAGAGGGCGAGCTGGAGCTGACGATGAAGACCTCCCGGTCTCTGATGGCGCTGTGCCAGCTGGTCCATCCGGGGCTGGAGCCCGCCCTCGCCAAGCGATGCCTGGCTACGCAGATCCGCCCGGACGGGCTGACGGTCCACACGCTCTGCCCATCCCGCGGCTTCTACCGCCTGTCCGTGTTCGTGCGAGACTACGACAAGCCGGAGGACCGCTTCGAGAACGCCGCAAACTTCCTGCTGCACTGCAAGGTGGCGACCCAGGTCGAGCTGTTCCCGCCGGGCCTTGGCTCAGAGTGCGGCCCGGGGACCAGCACGCTGCAGGCGGGCCTTTCCAAGTTCAGCCACACGGGGGCGCTGGTGAGCACGCAGCAGGGGAAGTGCAACGTCACCTTCCACAATCAGCAGGACCTGGAGCTCCACGCCGTGCTGTGGAGGGCGGAGGGCCAGGCGCCGGCCGTCCGCCTGGAGCGTCACCTCTTCAGCACCTTCACCGACAGCAGGGTCATGGTGAGCACCAGCCTGCCCGGCCCGGGGGTGTACCGCCTGGGGCTCTACGCCCGGACCACCCCCGGCGCCGCCTTCAACCCCCTGTGTGACTTTGTCCTGAGGAGCAGCTGCGAGCAGCCGGGGCTTCCCTTCCCCAGCATCTACACCGCCTGGGGGAAGGGCTGCGTGCTGTTTGAGCCCCGCGTGGGTCTGTTGGAGCCCGCCGCCTGGGTCCGCTTCAGGGTCAGGGTCCCGGGGGCCAAGAAGGTGAGCGCGATTGGGGAGGAGAGGGTGGAGCTGAAGATGAACAAAAGCCTGGTGTGGGAGGGGGATGTGTTCACAGGGGGCGTCCGACAGGTTCAGCTGGCGTCCTCCTCCTCGGAGTACTCCGGATCCATGGACTTCATGTTGGCCTTTGACATCAGGCGTTCAGCCGCACTACGTTAAAGCCACGCTTAAACCACTCGGCCGCTAAACGCTTTTCTTCAGAAGCGCTTTGATACAGGCTTGACCAAACAGGGGGTCCGTGTCCATGACCGATGCCCGAGGCTAACCCTAACCCAGGGAGGAAATGTAAGGATTTATTGCCCCCTGTCCCAGACAGACAGGAGGGCAGCAGCACACTGCTGACTGGCAGTTTCCCCCATGGAGCTCCGAACTGCTCGCTGGTCAAGGGTGGGGAACATACCAGTACACATGCTAGCCAAGGCCTCCGCTGTAACCACGACTGTTTAAACGACGTGCAGTAATAAAAAAATTGTTGTTAAAACCCTGAGTCTCTTGACTGTTTATTAACCAGGTAGCCATTGAGGATTTGATTGTAATGGTCTACCTTTCCTGTTTAGGATTTTAAGTCAAATTTAGGATTGATAATCACAGTGCAATGGTTTGTTTAAACTGGTTTTAATAGGTCAAAACAACTTACTTGATGATTAAGGACAAATGCTGGACTGTTGCCTTGTGTGAGTTTCATCCTATTTACATGATGTAGGCGATCCTTAAGGGAGTTGAACCCAGGTAGGGGGGTACACCCCATCCTTCTGCTGTTTCAAACACAGCAACACAACACAAGGGAGGGGGGAGGGTACCTCACAGATATGGTTTAAATAGGGGGGTACTGTTAAAGTACTATGGTTCAAAGTACTTTAACAGCAAGTACAGTTTAGCTGTGAGGAGTTGTGCCCCACAGCCTAAAAAGGAGAGGATCAGAATTTCCCCAAGGTCTAGACATCCAGAGGTCATGCAGGCACGTGCAATGGTGGAGGAGGCGCGACGAAGCTTTGACCGCGAACGGACCACCGAGAGGCGTGGAGTTTTGAACAAGGCCAAACAAAGACTCTTCAATACCTAAAATCAGTTCAAATGGGATGAGCTGATGGAGAAGGTACGGAGAGTGGAGGCAGCGCAGGGGGAACAACGGTCTGGGGAGTCATGGAGGGTCAGAAATTAGATGAGTGGGCGCAAGAGGTCGAAGGAGGGACAGGTAGCAGGCTGCAGCCCAGAGGACAGAGTGACCACCTGGTTCACCCACTTCCGTGATCTCCTCGGCACCCACCCGAGAGTGGATGGAGCTGAGGAAGAAATATCTGCCGTCCTAAGAGATCTCAAAATTGACGATGGCCCCTTTAAAATTAGTGAGCTTGCAGCAGTAAAATCCCCCCTGAAGCAAGGGAAAAGTGCTGGGCCAGACGGCATTCCCCCAAAAATGCAACCTCGACGACTTCATCCTGGAGATCTGCAACCTAGCTCTGATGGAAAACATCAAGCCCGATATGTGGTCTCTTTCCAACATCATCCCGGTGCCTAAATCTGGAAATCTATCAAAGCCAGACAACTACCGAGGCATCAGTCTGACATGTATCATCGCAAAGATGTACAACCGTTCCTGAAACAATTCCTGAATCAGATACGGGGTGCCATAAACCCTCACCTGAGAGAGAACCAAAATGGCTTTAGAGAGGGGAGAGCCACCGTATCCCAGATCCTAGCCTTAAGGAGGATCATCGAAGAGGTAAAAAAGAAATACCTGACAGCGGTCCTGTGTTTTATTGATTTAAAAAAAGGTTTTGACTCAATACACAGAGGAGTGATGATGACCATTCTTAAGGCTTACGCTGTCCCTCCTAACCTACTTCGGGCAATAGGTACCATGTATGAGGGCACAAGAGCAAGGGTGGTAACCCCAGATGGCGACAGTGAGGAGTTTGACATCCTAGCAGGGGTGTTACAAGGAGACACCCTCGCCCCCTTCCTCTTCATTATAGTGATGGACTACGCACTCTGGCAAGCCATCAGTGGACGAGAGCTGGAACTCGACTTCACCATTACACCGAGGAGGTCTAGGAGATTCCCTGCCGTAGTCATAACAGAGCTGGGCTATGCAGACGACATCAGCCTGATATCGGATCGTGTAGAGCAGGCACAGGAGCTCTTGACCAGAGTGGAGACGGAATGTGCCAAGGTTGGTCTTAGGCTAAATGCCAAGAAAACCGAGGTAATCACAACACCCTCCCGGACCATCCACCCCTAATTACAACAGGGGGCATTGCTCTGAAGGAAGTCAATGACTTCAAGTACCTGGGAGTGGAGTCTGTTCTACTGTATGGTTGTGAAACCTGGACCCTGAAGCCAACCCTACAGAGGTCTCTGGATGGGTGCTACACCAGAATGCTCCGCACAGTACTTAACATAAACCAGAACGTGCATGTTACCAACAAGCATCTGTATGGTGGGCTACCAGGGCTGAGCGAGGAGGTAGCAGCCAGGAGAAACTGCGAGCTTCCAGCAAGCAGGCTGGTGCTATGGGAACCAACACACGGGCATCGATCAAGAGGACGTCCCACACAAACATACGTGGACAAACTTCTGAAAGACGTGGGAACAGAAAGCGCTGGCGCGAAATAGCCAGATGCAGAGGGGATCGAGAGGATTGGAAGGACCGCTGGAGGACTCGTCCGAGGACGACCTAGAGAGAGAGAAAGGGGGAGGGAGGGAGAGGGATTGACAGAATATATGGATAATAATATATGGGAGAGGGAGGTTAGAGGGTAGACAGAGAAGGAGAAGGAGCAAAAAAGGGGAGAGTTAGAGAGGGGTAAACCGGAAATAAGGAAGAGTGAGACGGAGGAAGGGAGGGTGAGGGAATGAAAGCAGAGTAGACAGAAAGACGGAGCAAAAGAGAGCGATGGAACGAGGAGAGGGAGAGAAAGAGAGAGGAAGCTCTGATGTCAGAAGATATCCATGGTAGCTGCCATATCTGCCTGGCAACATTACAAGGACACGCACGCACAACCATGCAGACCACCGTGCACACACACACACTCAGACACCACACAAACACCCTCTCCTTTACTCAGTGGTGCATGCGCACACACTCACACTCACAGGGAAAGGGGATGTGTAGAGTGATTCCACACATGCCCACAGCTCTATTTCAGCTGCCTTTCCATCCGTGATGGTTAATAATTACACACACACACAAACACACACACATTCAGATAATCACAGACACACATACATGTGCCCAGACAAGAATGTGCACATGCATAAAGATAGCCCTGCTTGATTAGTTTTGTGCCCCCCCCCTGAGGACCCAGGTCCCCCCGCGGCCCCAAACATGAGGGGGGGGGGGGGGGTCCTGAACGACGGGGGTCAGACGCTTAAAGTGATAAAACAAAAGGCAAACAACAAAGAAGAACTTTAGAAATATTTAATAGATTACTTGGTGCAATAAATACGACGAGATTATAAAAAGCATCAGTCACAGGATAAAAACTGAAGTTACAGTAGTTTTGTGCAATTGCAAAATCGATTTCACTCGCTTCCCGTGAACACTGCCCTTAAAAAAACAAAAAAACAAGGTTGGAATTATTTTGGCAAATAAAGAATTTATTTTCTTCTCTTCTGTGCTGTGCCAGTTATTTTTAATCTCAATTTTTACGTCTGGCCGACAGAATAAATAAGCCCTTGTTTTTTCGATGCCCACATCTAATTCAGTCGGCTGGACATCAAACGTTCCCTGATTTGATTCATATGATCTTCCCTTTGTGCCAACAGGACACCAAAATCTCTGGATCTCAGGTTTGGGAACAACAATACCTGAGAAAAAACTAGAGGAATTAAACTACTATCAACCCCTGTCGGACAGATACCCCAAACTAAACATCTCTTATCCCCAAACTCTTTATCAGTGCCCAGAGGTTTTTGTTTGGTTAGAAAACGATTTTTCTCAGAACCCACCCCTCTTAATACGAACAAGGACGTGACGGAATACGAGTGTTAAAAGTCTAAAAAGTGCATATATTCCAAATCACTGAATCTCTTTGGAACCCCGGAGCCGAACTCGCAACCAATCAGAAGCCCGTATTCCCTCATATGGTGATTTGTTTCACAGTATGAGGACAGCAGGTCTGGAGTGAAACACCAAACTTTGTTTTTTCTCCTATAACTTCAGCTAGAGAGGACCGCCAGAGAGGAGGGTGCGGGACACACTGAGACTGTAGGAGGGCTCCCCGGGGGCCCCCTCTGTGCAGTGAGCAGGGGGTCACCCACTTTAGCCCCTCGACCCTCTTCATTCCAGACCGCAGCGGGCCCGGCTTTCCCTCCCCGACTCAGGCCGGGTGCTGACAGCACATTTCACTCGACCCTCTCAGACTTTGAGATTGTGTTCTCGACACCCCGGTGAAATGTGTTTTCGAATCAGACGCCATCTTCTTTCCTGGACAGCGCGTCGGCCATTTTACGAAACTCAATACGCGGAGGCACGACCATGGTGACGTCGAGGAGGCCATCCTGAGTGCAGCTTTTTGATTGGTTCTCTGAACGACGGCGAGCCCTCTGGCTGTCTCTGCGGCATCCCCGCCCCCCTCTCTGGCTGACTACTACACATTATTGACTCCATGGAGCCTTTCACCAACACTGTTAAGAGACCCAGGAAATTTCATCTGGTTTTCTTGGCCGGGAACAAGGCACTGCTGGACCACAGAATCCCTACCTCTCGCGACCAATCAGATTCTCAGTTTTTTTAACGACAGCTTTTTTTTCATTTCTTGTAGCGGAAAAAAAAGCGATGTTTAATCACTTCTGTGTACTGTTCAATTCACAGTATTAGAAAAATACTTTGTGTCACGTTGAGGTAATTAAAATGCCAGATATGTAAAATAAACGTACATATTTTTCTCTTTGTTGTACCAGTCTGGTGAAAGGCAAATTTCTTAAAATATAAAAGCTATCACATTCACATGACATCAGAATATCATGTGACATAGTTGTCATGTGAAATGGGAACATCACGTGACATCGTATTGACGTTACATCGCAATATCACGTGACGTTGTAATATCAAGTGACATTATATTCAAGTGACGCTATATTCACGTTACATTGGAATATCACGTGACAACGTGCTTTTCGTTACATTGCATTCACGCTACATTGTATCGGAATATCATGTGACATCGTGTTTGCGTTACATTGCATTCACGTTACATTGTATCGGAGTATCACGTGACATCGTATTCATGTTAAATCATATTCACCTTACATTGCATCGGAATATTACGCAACATCGTAATCACGATACATCGTATTCATGTTACATTTTATCCGAAAATCATGTTATATCTTATCCACGTTACATTTTACCGGAATATCATGTTCCATCGTATTCATTTTACATTGTATCGGAATATCAAGTGACATTGTATTCAGGTTCCATCATAATCATGTTACATTGAATCTGAATATTGCGTGACATCGTATTCACATTACATCGTATCGGAATAACACGTGAAATCGGAACACATGCTAAATAATGTGGTACTTGTAATAAGATTAGTATTAATAGTGTAACTGTGTAGCTAGCGTTGTTGCTATTTTGAATCTGATATGTTTAACATCTAACCTGACCCTACCGCGACCCTTTGAGTGCTGCCCGGCGACCGACCAGCTGATCTGTGGGGGATTGGGAGCCCCGTGCGGTGGCCATGGTGGCTCTCCCCTCAGTACAGCCTGGTAGAGACCAGCCGTGAGCTCCTCTGCTGTCACAGACGGCTGCTCTCGAAGGCATGACATAACGACAGGCTGAGAGCAACTGTTGTTTCTAACACACAGCTTCAAGAGATCCGTTTAGGGACGCCAAGTGTTCACGTCAAAATAGAAAACCCTCGTTTGTCAGCCGAGGATTTAGCGCTAATCGCGTTCAAATCTGCTTTTAAAAAACGCCCCCACACACGCATCATCTTGAGCTGGGGGGTTCGTTCCAATGGCAACTCGCTTTGGAATGGACTGAAGATCCTTTGTCAGAAATCTTGTTAAATATTATCTATACATATATGTGTATTATACTTCAATATCAGTCGAGGAAAGAGCATGAGCGGCCTGGGAGCAGGGATTGGCAAGGTCCTCAAAGGGTTCAGGGGTCAGTAAGCCCCACATGTAAAACACACGGTACAAGTGCACTTCAGGGACAGCGTTGAGTAAGGAACCACGACCCGTGCTGCTACTCTACGATGCGCCCTCGAGCTGCTTCTGTGTGGGACGGTGGCGCTGCCAGCTCGGGGCAGTATGGCTTGGGCTGGACAAACCGGGTGGCTGGGGAAGGGGGTCCGCATGGGGCCAGCAGTGTCTCGGAGAGCACATGCACTTCTCGTACCCAATCAGGACACACAGTATGTGTGCGCATCTAATCTTGTGGATAAAGTTACTCTTCGTCCTCGTCGGCTGACCTCCTGTTTTGTCAGAGGACTCTTGAGTTTTTGTCGGTATACAGAAGGCCAATATCATGCATCCCTTGTGCGTGGGTACACGTGTTTGAAGGCAGGGAAGGCACCGTCTCGACCCCAGGGCTGAGGGCTAGTGCGTGTCACTGCTGACCCCATAGACAAAGCGTGGCTCCCGTCCAGATGGGACGAGAGCTCCTTTAGTCGCCTACTATTCACAGCCAGTGACCTCCCGGTTCACAGGGCACTACAGTAGACTACAGGTAACGACTACATACAACCTGCGGCTAAGAGGACCCTTCATCTTGAAAACGGGTCAGCTTTTATTGCTATAGACAAATGAAGATGCAGCCACTCCGCGGAGGAGAACAGGCTGGTCACGAGGAGCAGGTTGGAGAGGAAAGGCTGTAGTGGACAAGGGGACATGCATAGGACCTTGGACATCGCCAGAGAGAGATTCTGGCGACCTCACACACATATATTCACGTTAACCAATACTAAACAAACGACGGGTTTAACCCCCGGTAGGATCCGAACCGCGTCCCAGACATGGTGCATGGACACCGGGGGGTAGATGCGAACAGCGACATAACAAAGTGCTCCCTCTCCACAAGCTGAGGCCTCTCCGTGCCGCCGTGGCAACCAGACAAGACAACAGGTGTGCTGGGGATTGGGTGACCAGAGAGAAGGAGCGATTCTTGGGAATATCCACCAGGGACCGGGCAGAATTACAGACTCCTCGTGCCAGTCGAGGAATAGCGGCAGGGGCCAGCCAACCCTCATTAACACCCTCCCTCCCCCCATACACACTCTCAATCTCACACACACACACACACACACACACACACACACACACACACACACACACACACACACACACACACACACACACACACACACACACACACACACACACACACACACACACACACACACACACACACACACACACACACACACTCCCTATCATGCACACAATCTCATACCCACACACACTCTCTATCTCACGAGCACCAACACTCCCACACAGGAGCTCCCCTCTCAGGGTGGTTCCAGGAGGTTGTGCTGTCGTGTGTCTGTGTCTCTTCATGGGTTCTGTCTGGTGAGCCCAGAGGCCGGGCGGAGGTCTGCCCTGAGCCCCCAGCTCACCTGCTGACACGCTCTCTGCTCTCTGCAACGCAACGCTGGCAGCTAAACTCAGAGCTTGGTGAGCGCTGGTCTGGACCGGTAAACAACACAGGTCTGGGAGTCTGTTCACATACATCCCCACCACCCCCCCACCTCCCATACCTCCCTTAACGATTCCCTTGGCTTTAACGAAGACACACTGACAGACAGACAGAAAGACAGACAGACGGACGGACGGAGATGATCTACAGAGGGGGGTCGAACAGGTCCGGCTGTGTCTGGAGGTCCAGCTGGCTGTTGAAGAGCTCTATCTCTCGGTTGGCGTCGCAGACGTACTCTCTGATGAACTGCTCCATATCTGGGTGACGTGTTAAGGGTGGGTAGCAAACCACGAGGACGCTGCACGACGACCCCGCTGCCCAGACCTCAGTGAGTGGGGCGACGGTAGCACAGCAGCTCCGCCATCGGTGTGTGCATGTGTGAATGAATGGTTGTAAGTCGCTTTGGATAAAAGCTTCAGCAAAATCCCCTAAACGTAAATGTACTACTGATGCCCTTACTGAGCATTGTTGGTTTATCTCCTATTGAATAAAGGGAACATCTCCTGTAGATCCCCAGTGGTTGGATCAGCACATATTTTATGTCTTAGTTATTGTACTTAATTGTGCATCTTATCCTAGCTATATTTGTTGTATATGGGGAATGGGTTAACCTTACGATTGTGAGTGCTTGACACTTGGTTCTATGAACATCCTCACTGCACGGATAGGGATATATTGTAGTTTCTCTTTCGACAATGTACTTATTGTAAGTCGCTTTGGATAAAAGCGTCTGCTAAATGCCCTCAATGTAAATCTAAATGTAGCTCTACCCCTCCTAGCTCCTAGAGGGCGACGGAGGACTTTGGTCTACGTCAGGGGTCTCAAACTCAAGCCTCCAATTGAGGCCCGATGGATGATATTTTGTGGCCCCCTACTTGACATCAAAGTTTAGTGTTGTTGTCAAACGCACATTTTTGCTGAGTCGCTTGCCACGCTTTTTTACCACTTGTGATAGGGTGACCAGATGTCCTGGTTTTGCCGGGACAGTCCCAATTTTGAGTTGCGTGTCCTGAGTCCCGACAAAAGCCAAAGGACGCAAAAATGGCCCGGTTTCCACCAACCACTATGAAATGTCCCCTATTCTCAGCGAAACATAGCCAACGTGATCTAATTATAGCCCTATCATTAACTTAGATTGGGTCAGTTGTGCTACTTTTTTTTGTGGAATACTTGATGTGGCCCAGCCAGACCCAGACTCTACCTCCAGCGGCCCCCAGGTAAGTTGAGTTTGAGACCCCTGGTCTACGTTGTGTGATTAGCTGACAGACCAGGATACTGGGATGGAAGAGCCTCTTCTCTCCGAAGATGTCCATGAAGTGGTGTCCGTTGTAGAAGAAGCCGGAGGGCATCGGCTCCAGGTGCCGTGAAGCCTACCAACACACAGGGGGACACTCATGTTAGCACTTGTGTGCTTCCACTTGTGTGCTTCCAGATCTACCCTCCGCTCCAGTTGGTGACAGTAATGCACCATAACGATGTTTGCCAACCTCATGGGCTCGGCTGATGAGGACATTACATCACGTGAACCGAAGCGAACCCACTCGGAAACACGGACACGTCCAAGAGGAATCTGGCTTAAGCCGAACCCTCTATTCCAAACATTACTTGGTGCCGATAATAGCATTACAAGCTCAACCCTAAATTGAACCCCAACTATCAAGCAGGGAAAAAATAATATTTCTACTTTTGAACCTAATTGAATACATGCTAATAAATGTATTTAGCTCTACGCTAAACGGAACCTGTGTTGACAAATGTTAGCGACAGCCAGTTTCTCCTCACATGGATGCTCTTGATCTCCTGCGGCGAGATGCTGTTCCTGGTCCTCTTCACCTTCTTCATCTCCTTCTGGGAACACAGAGGAGCAGCATCTGACTGTCAACCAGGACTGCCACTGGGCAGTTCTCAAAGGCCCCAGTGTTACCACCAGCTGTGGTGCGGGTTGACACAGGCAATTTCAAAGTCCAACCCTTAGTGACTATACAAGTGGGAGTGTATGATGGAGAGAGGAACCGCCCATCCTATCCAGTGGACTGTACCGATTTGTCCGCTAATCCGTCCATCATACGTCGCGGGTCTATTTTGAAAAGGCTCAATGAGCCCACCCACTTGACCCCTGGTGGAAACGTGTTTATACTGCATATATATAAATAAGTACTTTATACATTTACCATGGCAATTGTTTGACTTGGTGAAATACGATTCAGTGTCATGTGAACAAGAAAATAAACGAAAAACAAAAGAGAAGTCCAGTTTCTGTCGTACTTTATCTAAAAAAGTCCTCCAACATGAGGGCCCATTGGATCGGCAGGCGAGCGGACGTCATGACCTACCTGCTTGGCACAGAGCCGGAGCCAGTCCTTGAGTCCGTCGGGGGTCAGCCCCACGCCGTGGAACAGGAGGAAGCAGCCGGCGGTCCCCTGGGTGGGGTCCCGGTCGGGAGTGACGGTCAGAGCCCCGCTCAGAGCGTTGTAGCTCACCTCCATCCTCCTCTCAGAGTCTGGGGGGTTTGGGTCAGAACCGGGGGTTACACAGGGTTCATCCCCTCCTTGGGGGTGGGGGGGAAGCATGCTGGAGAAGACGGTGCTAATGCCCAGACATCCATACCATCCATCCCTCGGCTCCACTACAGCCCTGGCTAAACACACCACGACGTGCGACGCGCACTTTTATTTCAGACGTGTGAAATCCAAGCAGGCAGAACGTAAACACTGGGGGGAATACGGCGCGGCTAATGCCCTAGATAAACAACAACAGGTGGCTGGATGGAGAACTGGGTCGACCATGGCTGGGAAAAAAAAAAAGAGTCAAATCAAGAGAAAACACAGCACTGTGTGCATGTTCATTCAGCGCTCCACGCTCTCTCCATTCAGCAGCAGGGCCGCGCCTCTCGCGCTCTCGCTCTCCATGCATGGCTTCTACAGGGACCTAGTCGCCATCACTTCCTGCGTGGGACAGGAAGTGAGAGCGCTAGCAGGAGCTAGGAGAACGGTGTGAGGAGCTAGAGGTCTAAACACGACGACACCAGAGCGAGAGCAGAGTCCTACCGTGGTGCAGCGTCCCAGCGTCTATTACAGTACTTACCACGGAGAGAAATCACACGTTTAGGGTCTCTTAAAACACGATAAACAGCTGTAATAAGGAGTCTTATTGTTGTTAAGATGCGTTTGATAACCATCATAGTCAGTGATGCCAGATTAGGCCAGATTTCCCGCCCATTCTGGCGAAACTGACCATAATCCCCCTGAATGTGAATCATAAACACTTTGTATGGAACGTGTTGACTTCACAAACATATCTTCATAGTAGCATAGTGCAATTAGGTGTGTGTCAAGTAAAAAACAAGAGAGGTGGCTGTTGGCAGCAGGGTTGCCAGGTTGGGCCAGATTTCCAGCCCAATCTGGCCACACTGGTTGGCAGCCAATTAGCAAGACGTTCGTGACAAGAAAGGGTTTGGGTGTTTCAGGCGTTTCATAGCTCATGAAGTGAAGGGAGACAGGGAGACTGTAGACGGGGACGACGGCCCTACCAGCGAAGCGGACCTTCCCCCAGACGTGGTAGAGGTTTCCTCTGAAGGGGTTTCCTGTCAGGGACGACTTCAGCGCTGCAGGCGGACAACACACAACACAGGGGCATGATGGGTAAGATGAACGCTTTGGTTACCACTGTTATACGGCTGTGTCAGGGTCAGGGGTACGACTAGGGGGGAGTTAGGATAGAGGACCCTGCATTAGGGGGTATATGAGTAGAGGGCAGGGGGTATTAGGGTAGAGGGCAGGGGGTATTGGGGTAGAGGGCAGAAGGTATGGGGTGGATAGAGGTCCCCTCTTTCTGCGAGTTCATCGAATTCACACCAACGACTTACAACTACTGCAACATGGCCGACGCCATATTAGGAGCTGAACATGGCAAACTTTTATCACACCCTGCCAGCTCATATCTCTGTCGTGTGTGTGTGTGTGTGTGTGTGTGTGTGTGTGTGTGTGTGTGTGTGTGTGTGTGTGTGTGTGTGTGTGTGTGTGTGTGTGTGTGTGTGTGTGTGTGTGTGTGTGTGTGTGTGTGTGTGTGTGTGTGTGTGTGTGTGTGTCTCACCGTTGCAGCGTTGGGTGAACAGGGGCCTCTCCAAGGGCCGATGGAACAGCAGACGTTGCTGGGTGAGAACCAGACCCCCCAGGCCCGTGGCGTAGTGGCCCTTACACCTGGAACACACGCACACACACACACACACACACACACACACACACACACACACACACACAGTAAGACACAAACACAGTTCAATCCCATGCAGCTCCCACGCAGTGCCCATGCTGCGGCAGAGCTTGAGTTCACCCAGACTGCTTTGCGTTGATGTTAAATCTGTCCACTGTATACGCTGTCCCGGTATTCCCTCTGAGCCAACAGCCACGTAACCCTAAGTGTCAGATGTTAAGTGTCAGAGCCCTGGAAGGGATCAAGACCCTGTTATCCTGCTGCTCTGCTCTGGTCACATGGCAAGAGGCCTGCTGTGTTTTTACAGCAGTGGCTTAGAACGGGCCTTAGCAGCCAGGGAGCAGGAGGGGTGGGGTTAGGGAACAGGAGGGCTGGGGTTGGTTAAGGTCTCACCAGCCAGGGTACAGCAGGTATCGGGCCCTCAGCATCTGGGACTGGTTGAAGCTGCTGTCGGAAAGGATGAGCTTGACGTCCTCGTTCCTGATCAACACACATTACAACACACATTAGGGGCTTGGTTGAAGACATCGGTTTAGTGTAGGGATGTCCGATATTGGCTTTTTTGCCGATATCCGATATGCGATATTGTCCAACTCTAAATTTTCGATTCCGATATCAGCCGATACCGATTTCGATATTTGGGTTATTTTTCCTCAAACCTAATTTAGGTGACATTACATATCTCCTGTTGTGGAATTAACACAACATGCTTAATGTTATTGTGATGCCCCACTGGATGCATTCTTGAATGCAACAAGGCTTTCCAAATGTTAACATTGTCTGTGCAAAATAAGAAAAATACTTCAACTTAATTTAAGGGAAAAGTGCCATGTTTATTTTATTTTATTTTATTTTTTCAAAAAAAATCCGATACTGATATTGACAGATATTACATTTTTATGCTAATATCGGGCCGATAATATCGGTGGGCCGATAATATCGGACATCTCTAGTTTAGTGTGTTGGTAATGACATAGCTCTGGTGTGTTGATAATGACATTGTTCTAGCGTGATGGTCATGTGTGTTTGGAGATGCCCTCACTAGTCTGTTTGGGAATGACCTTACAGGTGTGTTCGGTGATGACCTTGCTCTGGTGTGTTCGGTTAAGACCACTCTTTATTATGCTTGGTAGGTATGACCTCACGCTCATTACCAAACACACTTGATCGTTGGGTACTCAAACCGTTGCAACAAAGAGTGAGTGTCAGACTCTTTTGATCAATCCCTCTTTGATCTGAGGATTTTGACAAAGTAGATCATGTTATTCTGCAACAAAGAACTGCTATATTAAGACCGGTCTGCCCATGCTGTCGGCCGGTCAGTGAATCACTAACAGCTCCTGCCTTTTGATGGTTTCAACTCTCAGTATCCAAACGGCAGAGAAGGTGTGACTGAATGTACACTCTAGAAACAGAATCAGACTTATAACCGGCTCCATTAACATGGTGAGGCTACAAGACAGATATAACGACGTCGATGATGAAGATGATAATGAGGAAATGGTGACGAGGTGACGAGGACGATGATGGAGGTGGTGTGAGCTCCCACCTGGTGACGGCTCCGCCCTCGGCCTGGATGAAGGCAGCGCTGGGGTTGGCGGCCCGCAGCAGCTGGTGCAGGTACTGACTGGACGGATGTTTCACCTCGGAACTCGGGCCCGTGAACACCACCGCACTCACCACCCCTGGTCCCACAGACAGACGGACAGAGGTGGACAGACGGACAGAAGAGGGTTAGCATTAGCGGCGTTGGGCTGGACTTCATGTCGTCGTGTAGGATATAGGACTGCACGATGTTGAAAGACATTGCATTATCATCACCACCACCAATCACCATATTTAATGGTGGCGAATTGAGGGGGGAAATCAATAGGTTGTGTCGTCTTTGGTTGTGGCAAAAATTGCAAGGCGCTCTGGACAAAGTACCGCTTTTTGGTCAACGTCGTCTTTTCTGTAACCAGAATAATTCCATACTACCAACGTTGCTGTCTCTTTCTGCTGGCCTATTGTTCTACGACTAGCGGGGGCTGTCTACGACGGCTTTGGTTGTCTGATCGTATGCTTTGGTTGTCTGGTTGTCTGGACTCACCTTGGCTGCACTGCTCCACCAGCTTGGGGAAGGTGAACCTGGAGGAGAGGAGAGGAGAGCAGGAGCACATCAGCATCAGGACGGGGACGCTATTAGCATGCTACACAGCGTTCACACTCATTTCTGAAACGTTGACCCACTAATACAAAAACACAGGCAATGGCTGGTATCCCATTAGTTCAATTTAAATCGGAAATTGTAATTCCTTGGTATACACGGACCGCCCCACCAGACTGAACGAATGTGGGATGTCTCAGTGATAGTGAAAAGGGAAGGAAAGGAAGTCGAGTCTCTGCGGGAGTAATGGTCAGGATTCTTTCCTATAGTTTATACAGACAGGGCAGTTAGGGTGAAGCCTCTGGCTCAGCAAGGAGGCGCTAGGAGGAGCCGGGGATCGAACTAGCAACCTTCCGGACAACAGTCAACCCTCTCTACCTCTTGAGCTACTGCAGCCCGACAGTGAGAAGAACAGGGATCCGAGCTAAGCGAGGCTAATGTAGACATCATCCAACATGCTGCCGGCCGGTGGGTTTGCTCCCGTATTCGCGTGTGACATTTGAGCGGCGTGGTCGGATCGGATGGCCCCGGGGCCCGGCGTTGAGAGGGCCGCTGTATACAACACAGCTGACCGTGTCTGACAGGAGCTGGGGGCCCGCTAGAGACATGTCTCTGTGGGTTTGGTGTGAGGGCCCTATGCATTACATGCTGGGAGGCTGTGCCGTCCACGCTCACAGTAAGCGTGTTTCAGACGGGGGGTGGTGATAACAGGATAACTCGGTTATGGTTCTTTGCAGGCAGGGGGGGGGGGATTATCTCCCTGAGGCAGAGGAACCAGGCAGGGGGAGGGCCTGACCAGAAACACGCCTTCTGTAATTACACTGAGCGGTTAATCATGTAAACACGCCATCATCCACGGGCATTTAGCGGAGATACACATTAGGAGCGCGTAGGGGTTAGAGAGTGACTCAGATACACGTCATGAAGGAGCAGGTAGGGGTTAGACAGTGATTCAGATACAGGTCATCAAAGAGCAGGTAGGGGTTAGACAGTGATTCAGATACAGGTCATCAAAGAGCAGGTAGGGGTTAGACAGTGATTCAGATACAGGTCATCAAAGAGCAGGTAGGGGTTAGACAGTGATTCAGATACAGGTCATAAAAGAGCAGGTAGGGGTTAGACAGTGAGCATTTGGATTGGAAGTCAAACACTAGGCCCTAGACTATCATCTGAACAGTTCATCATGGGGTCGTCTCTCTCTGAACTGAAGCCTTGTGGGTCCAGACGACGTGAGGGGCGTTGTCCTAGCCTGTCCCGATGTAACAGAGTCTACCTCCATCACTGGAGACGGAGGAGGAGTGACGGAGGAGCCTTGTGGAGGCACAGGCTGCCCAGCTCCCTGGTGTCTTTCTGGGATTAGAGGATTCTGCTCTGGGGGGTGACGCAAGGGCTAAACACACCCACTTAGCACCGCGCTGAAGGCACACACGCACACACACACACACACGCACGCACACAAACACACAGGCATGCACGCACACACGTATGCACACATACAGACACACACAGGCCCACAGAGGCATACACATATACACACACGCACGCATAGACAAACATGCACACACATATTCAAACACACACATGCAAAAACATTCCAACACACACATGCAAACGTACACACACACACACACACACACACACACACACACACACACACACACACACACACACACACACACACACACATACTAGCACACACAAGCTTGCAATGATACAGACTTATCCACACACGCACACAGACACTGCATGTCGTTGACACACATACAAACCTGCAAGCACACGCACAAGAACACACACAGACACACAATCACACAGGCAGGCCATCAGTGGGGGCGATGGCAGCAGACGGTGACAGAAGGCTTGTCAGAGGAGCCCGATATGGGGGAGTCAGCTCTAACCATGTTGCTAACTTGGGCCACTAATGCCCTTCTCCATCCCAGGGAAACATCCAGGGACATCCCATAATGTGAGCAGCACCGGAGAACAAACCTCACCCCGGAGACTGGAGCTTCAGCTCGGCAACACCCCACCCGAAATACCCCATGAGGTAACCACTAACACGCTCCTAGATAATGCTAACAGTAACACATAGCACTACATCGTGTTACTGCCTGTAGTACTCATATATTACTACATCAAGTTACTGCCTGCTTTAGTACTTATATAGTACTACATCATGTTACTGCCTGTAGTACTTATATAGTATTACATCAAGTTACTGCATGCTTTAGTACTCATATATTACTACATCATGTTACTGCCTGTAGTACTCATATATTACTACATCAAGTTACTGCATGCTTTAGTACTCATATATTACTACATCATGTTACTGCCTGCTTTAGTACTTATATAGTATTACATCATGTTACTGCCTGTAGTACTCATATATTACTACATCAAGTTACTGCATGCTTTAGTCATTATATAGTACTACATCATGTTACTGCCTGCAGTAGTACTTATAGAGTACTACATTATGTTACTGCTTGTAGTACTCATATATTACTACATCATGTTACTGCCTGTAGTTCTCATATAGTAGTACTCGTATAGTACTACATCATGTTACTGCCTGTAGTACTCATATAGTAGTGCTCACATACTACTACATCACGTTGCTGCCTGTAGTACTCATATAATAATAATAATAATAATAATACATTTTATTTATAATGCACTTTATATTCAAGAATCTCAAAGTGCTCATATAGTAGTACTGATATAGTACTACATCATGTTACTGCCTGTAGTAGTAAGAATATAGTAGTACTCATATAGTACTACATCATGTTACTGCCTGAAGTAGTAAGAATATAGTAGTACTCATATAGTACAACATCATGTTACTGCCTGTAGTAGTACTCGTGTAGTAGTACTACATTCATCTTGTCCTGGTACTGCAGCAGAACCATCTAGTGCTACCATCTGTCCCAACAGGACCCCAGCGCCTCACAGAAGGACCTGGTCCTCACTGCAGTTCCACCAGCTACTTCTGAGCTGTGCTCCACCAAACGCAGGATTTTAAATGTACACCGACTAGGGCTGTTGGCCGGCTGCCTCCCGCTGAGTGGAGGGCGAGGCCGTGTGTTTGGATACAGCTCAGAGAGGCTTGGCTAGTGTCCTGTGATGCCTGCTGCAACAACAGCAGTGTTAGATTAGCTGCAGGGCTCAGCCTCTGTGTTAGGGGAAGCTCTGAAAGCCTATAGAGTCTCGTATGGCCCCGGCCGCAGCCAGCTCTTCAATCATTCACCGCCGGGACACACACGGGGGACGCTGCAGCCTGCGAACCGTACAGCCCTGTTTGGTTTGCTGACAGGGAGCTTGGCACTACGGTATCTGGGTACGTTATGACTAGATATAGCTAGAGTCCCACCCCCTGCGCCTCAAGAAGGGGGAACCAAACAGGGTGCAGGGGGACATTACCTCACCGCTACCGGTGGCATCAATGCACCACGATAGAGACCGTGCAGCCAAAACGATGAGGGTCTGATACCCTGTGATCCATACAAGGGTTAGTTACTAGCGGTAGCAGCATCGAGGGTACGATCCGGTAACCTGTGATCCAAACAGGAGTTAGTTACTAGCGGTAGCAGCATCGAGGGTACGATCTGGTAACCTGTGATCCAAACAGGAGTTAGTTACTGGAGGTGAACCGATGAGGGTCAGACCTGATACACTGCGATCCATACAAGAGTTAGTTACTGGAGGTAGCACCATGAGGGTCAGATCTGATACCCGTGATCCACACAGGAGTTAGTGACTAGAGGTAGCATGATGGGGGGGTCAGACCTGATACCAGACCGGAGTTATTAGGTTACCTGTGCTCCATGCAGGAGGAGAGGGGCTCCACACAAGCCGTGACGGCCCCGATGGAGAAGCAGGCCTGGACCAGTGGGTCAGGGTGCGAGAGGATGGCCTGGATCACCTCCAGAACATCAGTGTACCTGCAGCCAAGAGACGATGAAGATCAGAACCCATGGGTCCATTACACCAGAAGGGATGCAACTAAATGAGTTGGCATAAGTCATTGATTTAAACCGTTCAGTGCTTCATATTTAATTTATTTAAACCTGCTCAGGGCTTTATAAGTAATAGATTTAAGGCAGCTCATGGCTTCATAATGAGTTGATTTAAGGCAGCTCAGGGCTTCATAAGCAGTTGCCTACAGCAGGTACTTTGTTAGGAAATGGGTTCCACTGTCAGTCGTCTTACCCTGGGGTGAGCAGCAGTAGGCGGGACTTGGGCACCACGGCCCGCTGGTTGTCCAGGAAGTTGGACAGGAAGTGTTGGAGGTGAGAGGCGGAGAATCCATCGCTGTTGTCAGAGTCGGGCTGGTACACCACCCAACTACAGGTGGAGACCCAGAGGTAATGAGATACTTACAATGACAACAACATGAATAGTGATTCATGTTTCTATGTGTACTGCGCTACTTGGAACAGTATAAATAATAACATTGTAAAGTATGGGGGTGAGCCCTCTCACCTTCCTCCCTCCTTGGTGAGCTGGGCCAGGCTGTTCTTCCAGCTCCCAGGCAGACCGCAGACCACGGTGACGACCACCTGACCACAGGGGAACCGGACCGCAGCCAATCAGCAGAGAGCACAACACAACCGAGTCTGCACAAACTGCTGTGTGTGGTGTGTTCAAGTCCGAGTGTGTAGTAGTGTGCGTTCTGTTTAAGTCCTTGTGTGTAGAAGTGTGTGTTGTGTCGAGTGTGTGGTAGTGTGTGTTGTGTTATGGTCCTTGTGTGTAGAAGTGTGTGTTGTGTTTAAGTCCTAGTTTATAGTAGTGTTTGTTGTGTTAATTTCCTAGCGTGCTGCAGTGTGTGTTGTGATAAAGTCCAAGAGTGTAGTAGTGTGTTGTGCTAAAGTCCTATCATGTAGTTCCATTTTAGAAACAGAAACTAAAATGAAAGAGAAGCTCTAGTGAAAAGGAAAGTCCAGTAGGACAGAACCTGGAGGGGAACCGTTCTCTAGTGGGAGGGAAAGTCCAGTAGGACAGAACCTGGAGGGGAACCGTTCTCTAGTGGGAGGGAAAGTCCAGTAGGACAGAACCTGGAGGGGAACCGTTCTCTAGTGGGAGGGAAAGTCCAGTAGGACAGAACCTAGAGGGGAAGCATTCTCTGGTTAAAGGAAAGGTCCAGAACCTAAAGGGGAGCCGAGGTTCAGAGTCTCTCTGTCTGTGTCAGCTGGCCGTCCTCTCACCTTGTCTGGGGGCTTGGTGAGGGGGGTCCTTAAGTCTGCGGAGGGGAACAGTGCCCCCAGGTGGTCGTTCAGGATGGGCCCCTGGCCCACGCTGCTCAGAGAAAAGTGTTGAAGGAACCTGGTGGACAAAACACACTGACTTTAAATACGATTTAAAATGCATGTGTGTTTTGTAAGTGAGTAAGAGAGTGAATGAGTGAGTAAAATGCGATTGTGCGTGTGTGAGGGTGTGTGTGTGAGTGACTGACTGAGTAAGTGTGATCGTTTTGTGTGTGAGTGAGTGAGTGTGATCGTTTGTGTACGAGTGTGTGAGCGTGTGCACGTACATGTCCTGCTCAGGCAGGTGGGAGTAGGAGGTCTTCATGCTGCCTCTTCTCTTGGCCACTGGGGGCTCGTGGCTCTCATGAAGCTTCTGCAGTCTGTTGTGCCTGGAAGGAGTGGAGCGCTACTCAGTACCATTTAGTCATTTAGCGGAAGATCTTATTTATTTATCAGATACAGGTCATTAAGGAGCAGGAAGGGGTTAGACAGTGAACACAGAGAGCGTTTATTAAGGAGCAGGTAGGGGTGAGACAGTGTATTCTAACAGGTGTGAGGAGGAAGTCAGGCGGCCAGGAGAGACGATTGTTTCCTTACATGCTCCTCTGGTCCCAGCTCAGCTCATCTTTGTCCACCAGCTGCAGACGGAGAGCTGAATCTGAGCTCTTCCACACGGAGAGCACCTGGAAGGGAGAGGAGGACCGGTGAAGAGCCTGGACACCAGGCCCAGACCCGGCTAGGAACCCACTGCAGGGCCTAGGCGGGAGGCAGTAGCTCAGGGGGTAGAGCGGGTTGGCTGGTAACTGCAAGGTTGCTAGTTCGATCCCCGGGCTCCGCCTTGAGTGACGAGGTGTCCCTGAGCAAGGCACCTCGCCCTAACTGCTCCTGACGAGCTGGCTGTCGCCTTGTATGGTTGACTCTGCCGGCGGTGTGTGAATGTCTGCATGATTGGGTGAATTTCTGGTAATATTGTAAAGGGGTTTGGATAAAAGAGCTATATAAATGCAGTCCATTAACCATTCTTAGACGGGAGGCTTCTCGGTGCTTCAACTAAATGTGCGATTGAGTTCCGCCGTGTTCATCACGTTGGTCGAAGCAGTGCTCTCTTCACTTCTACCCCGTGCTGCCAACAGAGAAGACCACAGGCCCGGAGAGGGCCAGGTGGATGGTGACCCGAGAGGAGCAGGTCCTACCTTTGAGAAGAAGGCCTTGTGGCTCTTGGACCTGGGCTGGAGGGCGAAGAGGAGGCATTGGTCTGGGCTCTGGAGCGGGAAGGGGAGGTGACCCAACAGGGTGTTGTCGTACTCCACGAACAGAGAGGCCACCGCTTCAGAGTCCTGCAACACGAGACACAGACGAAGCCATTGACCAAGTGTCGACACGCAGATGACGCACTTAAACCTTCTGTAATACACACAGACCCCTTCTACCGTTGGTTCACTACTTCTTTTGGACAGAGCGGTGGTCCTACCTCATGAGAGAAGCTGATGTGATGGACAGAGCGGTGGTCCTACCTCATGGAAGAAGCTGATGTGATGGACAGAGCGGTGGTCCTACCTCATGGAAGAAGCTGATGCTGCTGATGTGTTGTGTGGACAGAGTGGTGGCTCCGTATTGGGGATGGACAAACAGCAGTCCCTCCGAGAAGAAGCTGATCTTTCCTACAAGTACACGCAAAGACATTCACGTTTCCGTAGAAAAACCGCTGCTTCAATCGACGATATAGACAATATGTAGTAGTGAGTGTTTGTGTTTAAGTCCTAGTGTGTAGTAGTGTGTGTTGTGATAAAGCCCTAGTGTGTAGTAGGGCTGTCAAAATTGCTCAAAAATGACATTCGAATGTTCGTTTGGAAAAAAATCACGAATTCGAACTATTCGAATATCTGGTTGCCTATTTTACGCAGTTGCCGTCAATATGTCAATAATGCGACAAAACCATGGTTCAAATTAGTGGGATATATATATATATAATATATAGGGCGGCGGCTTCCTGCTGGGCATTTCCTTACTTTAAAACGAGGGACATCGCGAACAGACGGAGGCTCATTCACAAAGCAGTTAGGCGCTTGTACCGCGGGAGTGTTTTTTCACATTCGAATATTATGAGGGACATCGCGAACAGACAGAGGCTCACTCACAAAGCAGATAGGCGCTTGTGTAACCGAGCGTTGGCACTGAGATATTTATGTGACAAGAATGACACAAGCGTGGAAGGGAAAATAGTCTCGTTTACTTAGTACCTATCAGAAGTCACCCAGTCACAGCGTGAGAGCTGGAATACCTATATCCAAGTACGGAAACCCCGAGGGGATAAAATACATTCGCTCTTCACAATACTAGTCTGTTACACTTGTACCGCGGGAATGTTTTTTCACATTCGAATATTATGAGGGACATCGCGAACAGACAGAGGCTCATTCACAAAGCAGATAGAGGCGCTTGTACCGCGGGAGTGTTTTTTCACATTCGAATATTAATTTTCACGTTCGAATTCGCGTTTTTGGATACATTTCGAACGAATATTCGAACTTCGAATATTCGTTGACAGCCCTAGTGTGTAGTAGTGTGTGCTGTACTAAATGTCCTCGGGCGGTGGTGTTGGAGCGTACCCTCCTCGGGGGTGGAGAGCAGGCTGGAGGAGCAGACGTAGGCTCCGTCCGCCCCCGTCAGAGCTCTGCCCAGGCAGGTGTCCTCTTCCTTCTGCTGGAGAGAGGAGACCATTCAGAACATCACACTCACAATCACACCTCATTAGGTTCAGCTTAGTGTTTAACCTTACGTCTCTCTACATTGGTTATGGTGGAAGCATGAAGGTGGTGGAGGAATGCACAATGTGCACTTTAAAGGTTAACGATGTATGAATATGAACAAGATTTGAAGGGACCCTCCAAGGTTATCTGGGGACCCCCAAGGTTTCAGATCCTAAACTCACTTTAACCAGGAGCTGGGCTTGCTCTGACTGCTTCAAGTCCCCCTCAACCTGAAAGAAAACAACCGCAGGGATTAAAGAGTAAATAATATTCAGCATTATATACCATGTATACCACCACAGATACCATGTAGTGTTACCCACAAACTGTCGCCTATAGGTTCCTTCTTTAGAGTACATTGACAAAGGGAAATCCACCCTCGCTGTTTCATATTTAATAATTTCTCCATCCAAGATATCCCCCCCGTCATTCCTCACTCTGCGATGACACTTTCATGTGCCGCGTATAATTCAAGTGACGTTTTGACAATGTTATTATTCACTACATGTTTTGACGAAGCAAAAGCCGTTGTCATTTGCTGTGAGTGGCCTAGTGCCATCTGACGCTAGGGAACAGCAGCTTGCAGCACGTAGAGCGTGGCTGGTTTGTAGAGCTACGCACCAGCCAGCAGGCGTAACGAGGGACCGTTGTGGTGAGGACGGTGTAGCAGCAGTCAGGAGAAACACCGCCATCTACAGGAGAAACAACACATCACACTGTTTATCTGAGGAAGGAACTTCCTAGCCACCACGGCCCCTTAAACAGGTCTTCACAGGTCACACCTTAAACCAACACATGCCCCTTAAAGACTCAATGAATTGCCCTTATATTATCAATAAGGCTTCCTGGCCATTTATCATATAAGCTATTTTTCTAATGTCTGCATCCGAGTGAGGGTTAGGCCTCCGGGACACCTTTAGTATAACGCTAATATTATATGGTTTGTGGCGGATTTTACACCCAACATCACTAAATACAACACTCAGTTACACAGCAACGGTAATTAAAAAGTATGAAGTTGGCGTGGGTCGTTACCACGGAGATAACACACAGATTTTTTTAAATCACACAGTGTTCGAATTCCACCTGAACCCGTGGGCTCACTGGTGTGTAACAGGTTCGATGTGTATTGGTGATGGAAGACCTGTTGTTTGGTATATCATAGGTGGATAAAGCTCTGGGCTGTCCGCACCTTTCTGCTGAATGTTGATGCTGGACTCCAAGAAGCACTCGGAGAAGACTACAGATCCCAGGTCCCCTCTGCCCCGCTGGAGGTCTGGGATGTCCGCTACAGTCATGGAGGCCTGCAGGGTACCGACAAGGGACAGGTGATGCCACGGACAGTTTGTGAGAAATAGGTTGGGGTTCCAGACGTCTCTTGCGTTACTCACAGTTTTCACCATGTATCTGCTCCCTTCGTCGCTGAGGGGGACCACCCTGGGACCAACAGAGGCAGATCAGTGGTTAGTGTCTGGTGAAGACTAGAGCAAAGATTCTACAGCGGGTAATAACCTTAAACCAGCTGCACCTACCTCCCCTCGTTATTCACAGCCTGGATGGTGAACTCACTCTTGGACCTGTGGAGTGGTGAGGCCCAGAAGCGCTTAGCGTTAAGTAAAGTAAAGTAGGGAATATATAAATAATGAGACTGGATTGTGTGCGGAAAGTCTGTAGTATTAAGTACCTGAGTGCGCTGCGATACTGACTTAAGTTCAAGGACTCCAGAGCCAGAAGAAAGGTTTGCTCCGCTACGTCTTTAGCCTGAAGAGAAAGCACACTGAGCTGTGAGCAAGGCAATCGTTGATTATACATTCCTCTTGACAGATTATAAAAGAAGCCGTCTGGTGTAAAGCTCTGCTCTTGACTTAAATGAAAGGAAGCAAGAGTCAGGGTCAAGAGTAATCAGGCTTTTCATCTGTGATTCGTTCAGGAGGAGAACCCAGCATGCTTCCTCTATCCTCTACTGAGCTGCACCCTTGAGAAGCAGTACCTTGGATGAGCTGGACGAACACGAGAAGCACTTGATGCCAGCCAGGACGGCCTGCACGACGGCAGAGTAGATCTGGGACAGGAGCCTGCAACACACACACATGGACCATGAAACTACTGTCACCATGATCACTTCACTATGTCTGAGACAGGTTCTCATGTATCATCATGAACACTTCACTTTGTCTAAGACAGGTTCTCATGCATTATGATCACTTCACTATGTCTGCGCAGGTTCTCATGTATCATCATGAACACTTCACTATGTCTGAGACAGGTTCTCATGTATCATCATGAACACTTCACTTTGTCTGAGACAGGTTCTCATGCATCATCATGAACACTTCACTTTGTCTGAGACAGGTTCTCATGCATCATCATGAACACTTCACTTTGTCTGAGACAGGTTCTCATGTATTATGAACACCCGGAACACTTACAGGTGATCTGTTTTATGCTGTCCGCCATTTGTTTTCCCTACGAAGGAAACCCAGTATTAATACACAGTGTGTTAAACAAACGAATGAATGAATTATTAAACAATAAACTAAACACATTACATTTCTCGTCAGGGCTGATACTGTGATGTTCGTGTCATACATTGAGGTGTTGGAGGTAGGGATTTGGTAGTAGGAGTAGGGGATTGTATACACAGGCCTATATAAGGCCTATGTATACATGGCTGTACTGTAAATCACTTGGGAGCGTGTTCTTACCAAGGTAAGGGCTGTGCGTGGTCCCGAAGAAGTAGGTGCGAGCGCAGGCCAGGGGGCCCTTGGGGGCCACACACTGCAGAACCTACAGAGAACAGATGGTTGGGTTCACAGGGTGAAACGCAGCAACAAGGTGTACTCTCACTTTGTGTGTGGTGCGGAGCTGTGTGTTGCCGTGGTTTTGTGTGTGCACAGGGATGTGGGTGTGTAGATTTGTGCGATTGTGTGATTTGTGTGGGCTTGGGCTGCGCTCCGTTCCTACCATGGGTTGATGTGTGTGGGCGTGTTGAGCTTTATGGTTATGTTTATGGATAAATCCCTTCCTGGGCTCTGACACTGTGTGTGTGTGTGTGTGTGTGTGTGTGTGTGTGTGTGTGTGTGTGTGTGTGTGTGTGTGTGTGTGTGTGTGTGTGTGTGTGTGTGTGTGTGTGTGTGTGTGTGTGTGTGGAGCTCCCACCATGTGTGTGGCGGGGCCGCCGTGGGTGCCGGTGCTGCGGACCACGTGGCTCTCGGAGGGGAAGTTGAAGGAGTAGCTCTCCAGCTCCTCCTTGGAGGAATGGCTTCCAAACAGCATGAAGGGCTGTCTGGCCTTACTGCAACACAGCACACACGACGCGCGTGTGAATGACCAGCGACACCTACAGAATGACCCGTTAAACACCTGGGTGTGTCACATGTGTGCGGGCCAGAGTCGGGCATGCTACCTGTTCTCTGGGATGTTGCTGGAGATCAGCCCGTGGGAGTAGTAGCTTCTGAACACCTGGAGAGACACATGAACACATCTCAGAAACGTTGAGACCGGGGAGCACCAGACAGGATGTTTAAACTCAACTATCTGGCTTTCGGAAAGGTCATTAAATGCTAGTGACAGTGAGTTAGACAAGTGGGTCAGACAGGGGAGTCAGACAGGGGAGTCAGGCAGGTAAGACAGACGTATAAGTCGGACAGGCGAGACAGACAGGTGGAAGACCTACCTCTCCTGCCTGGGCTTCGGACACCTCCTGGATGGACAGATGACTCTCCAGGTCCATGCTGGAGAAGAAGTTACTCCACTGCTTCTCAAAGTTCACCAGGTCCTTCAAAACACAACAACATCATGTCGATCCACTTCATCATTCAATGTATCCCGTTTCATCTCTCAACTGCTCAACAGGGCCTCCACCAAGCGGCCACCTTGGTTCTAAACACCAGCTTGTTGGAGAAACAGAAGGCAGAGGACTCTATTGATCCCGGACTTAACTTTTGCCAAAGCAGCAAGTACAGCCAAGAAGTAATAATGATAATAATTGATCCGTTTTTTATAGCGCTTTTCTAAGTACTCAAAGACTCAAAGTAGAACATATTAAGTAAACAAAGGAGAGATAAAACAACACATAGAGATTATGTCCATGTACACAATGAGTAGTAGAACTGTAGATGCTAAATAAATGTATACACAGTCAACAGTAGTAAACCTTATATAATGGTTTTGAGAGCAGTGAGATTATCAAAGTATTTATCTGAACTGGGCAATAGAAGGACCGACTGGGACCAGTTGAAGGTCTTGGTGGTAATGTAGCATTACCTCTGCTAGGATGTTCTCCAGGGACAGTGGGTCCAGCCGGCTGTACATCTGCCCCAGCCTCTCACTGATGTCCATGAGCTGGATCACAGGAGAAGACATAGTGAGACTCACGGTTCACAGCTCACTGGAGGAGTGTACCGCTGTCTACAGCGCCTTAAATGTTGTGGTCACAGCAGTCTGCTGTGTTTTCCTCCTCCTGGGTCTGCCACTCCTCCTGTCTCTCTCACTTCCTCATCTGCAATCATGCTCACCTGGTCTTCATCTCCAATCAACTCCCCTTCATAAACCCTTGGATTCCCTGCTGTCGGTGCCAGATCGTACTACGCACTACAGTGGTAATGATACATGCCTGGCTCCAGTAATTCTTGTTACCTCGCTCTCGCTCTCTCGTCTCTTGTTGTTTTTTGACCACAACCCGACTCTGTTTTCCTCTGCCTGCAGTTATCCGGATCCCTCGGCTACCTCATCCACTACCTGCTCCCCCGTCTTATTCAATAAACCCTTTTTCTTCAATTCAACATCGTCTCCGTCTGCTCTTGGGTTCAGCATCGTTTATCATAACATTAAAGGAGAAATCCGGTGTAAAATGGATCTGGGATATGTTTGGTATGATAACGAGTTGGAATGTTTGTTTGGGGCCAAAAAAGCGCACATAGACGCATTCTTCAGTCGGCTGTTTTTAGCTGATTATATCAAAACGCTATAAACTTGGAACGATAGGGGCATGTGTTATGGTAAAAACTGAAACACTATTTTAAACCACTTAAAAGACAGTAGCCCAACACTTCTTTGTGGGGATCTTAAACAAGATGCCGTCGACGGGTTAATTACTGATGGTATTGTGTGTATAAAATGTCCTTTTTAATAAACAATCTGTACAGTTACAAAGTTATCAATGCCTCGTTTTATATGTTAAGACCCTTATTATACTACCAAAGAAGTGTCGGGATACTTCTAGCCTTTTAAGGGGTTTAAAATAGCGATTTAGTTTTTACCATAACACAAGCCCCCATCGTTCCACGTTTATAGCGTTTTGGTAGAATCTGCTAAAAACAGCCAACTTAAGAATCTAGTCTATACGCGCTTTTTTGCTCCCAAACAAACATTCCAACTCGTTATCATACTAAACATATCCCAGATCCATTTTACACCGGATTTCTCCTTTAAAGGTCCCATATTATACCTCCAGCTGTGAGTGTGATTAGCCGTTACAAGCCGTTTTGAAAATCAGCCTCTAGTGACATCACAAGTGGGTGTGTCCACCTAGATGTATGACGCATAGATGAGGTATGTTTGCTGCATTCCACTGGGTAGGCTGGTAGACTGATCTATCCAGCACACATCTAGGTGGACACTCCCACTTGTGATGTCACTAAAACAAAGGAAGAGGCATATTTTCAAAACGGCTTGTAGTAGCATATCACACTCACACCTGGTGGTATAATATGGGACCTTTAAGACAGTGAGCGGGGTCCGGGTTGGGGTTCCCTGGGCCTACCTTGTACTTCATGGTGAAGAAGCTCCCTCCCCCGATGCCCTCCAGGGCGAAGGCTTGGACGATGGGCCACTTCTCCAACATGAACATGTGGAAGTTCTGCATGTGTCCTGGAGCAACATGAGGTCGGTGTCGTTACAGCTTATGCCATGGTTGTATGGAGTTAGGGCTGTGCAATTAATCAAATTTTGATTGTGATTTCAATTTTTGTGTCAAATGATCTCAAAAATCTTTTCTTAGATTATATTTTTCAATATTTTTTTCCTAGTATAATTATTTTATTTAAATGTTTTATATGGAACAGCTGGATACATATTTGTGCATTAATGTCGATTTTCTAATTTTCTAATTTAACAATTTGTATATTTTTATAAGAGGAAAGTTCTTCTCAAGTTCTCAGTTACAAAGGTTATTTTTGAGAGAAATGCTTTAAACTAAAAAATAATCGTTTGATTGATCGTGATTTCAATAGTGACCAAAATAATCGCGATTATGATTTTTTCCATAATCGAGCAGCCCTATATGGATTGACTCAAACCGGCAGGTGGGTAGGCCCCAGTGTCCCAGCCCAGTGTATATAACATTACAGAGTCAATGTGGGAGAGTCTGGACAGAGGAACCCATGATCCTACCCTGGGAGCTGAAGGGCACTCGGACGCAGCTGCAGTCCTTCATCATGGAGACGAAGCTGGAGATCTTGAACTCCTCAGCAGCCTCCTCATCCTCATACTGGGAGACACAAGGTGGAAGGTTAGCAATATGCATCCTGTTTCTCTTTTGTCAAGGAATAAAAAATAAATAATAATAATATACATAGAGAGAGAAATTATTAGAGCTGAGGTGGAGGTGTTGACAGCTTGGGCGGAGGACAGCAGGGTTGGAGATCAGGGGGTGGAGTTGGAGGGGGGAGGGCTGGAGCGAAGGGGTGGAGGGCCAAGGTGGAGGTGTGGAGGGATAGGGTGAAGGTGCAGAGGGATAGGGGTGGAGGGGAGGCTGTACCTCGCTGGGTGTGAGGCAGTAGAGGTGGAGGTTCCTCCAGTGGGAGACGTATGGCAGCAGGTAGCTGTAGTTGACGGGGTTACAGTACAGGTGGACACAGTCCCACTGGATCAGCAGGATCACGTCTGCCCAGGGTAGAAGGAACGTCACGTTAGTAATGCTGAGAGAGTGAAGCATGTAATTATGTTGAGAGAGAATCCAGAGTATAACTATGTTAAGGGGGAAGACAGAATAACCAACTGTGTTCAAACCACCTTTTAAAGATATGGCTCGCCCTTTTTATGTTTTTATCATTATTGTCATTATATTGCAATCTTGAAAGGAGAAAGGGATTTTGAGACCAAAACATCACATACATGATCAGAAATGTTCCCTTGAATTCTTAGAATAAGCATTAATGTAATCATCAATACTATTTTTTGCATCTGATAATACATTTATTAAATCTCCAGCTTCGGTTTTAAGGCCCCGTCAGGCCCAGAAACTCACCATCCAACACCTCTTCAGGGAACTCCTCCAGCACATGGTCCAAGTTCATCTGGTTCTTCCCATACAGGCCGTAGAACAGGAAGTTGGCCAGCTCGGTGCAGCCTGCGTTGTACCGGCTGTCGATACCTAAAGATGACAACCATTATAATAAAACACTATACATAACAACACATAATAACCTCGCCTGTCAACGACGTGAGCGTAATGATGGGTAGTAGACTCACCCAGGACGCAGAGGACACCGTCCGCGGTGGGGCTGCCCCCCTCGGAGAGTAGAGCCTGGACCCGACGGAGCCGAGAACAGCTGGAACAACAGGACGTTGGAATATGTCAGTTATATACATAAATATAGAATACGAGCCGGTACAACAGCTGGAACCACAGCAACACGCCAGCGTTCAGGGTCCATTATATACATTAGTGCACAAGTATGACTGAGCATGTAACGTTAAGAAACGTTATTATTACCGTTATAATGCTGATTACGGAAAAAGGTTGAATTCACTGTTATGGCAGAGGGGGCTAAACTGAATGTCATCTGTATATAGGAATGTGTATTTTAGATAATATAAGACAGTTTTTTCTCAATATATTGAGGATAAAGGTGAATGAAGAGCCCTTCCCTCTCCTCCCGAGTTCTCGGAGGCACGGCCGTTAGCCACCGAGCTCCGCCGTCGCCTCGTCGTTCTCCCCACAAACTGACGGTTCCTGACATTACCTGACGGCCGGGTTCATCCCGGGGTGTTTGCCGCTCATCAGCCTTAGACCCGCCATCTTATTCTCGTTTACAAATCTGTTTTTATCGTTGTTTTCAGCCCGGGCGCGTCTTCCTCATCTCAACTGGCCTTCCAGCCGGACAACGTCTACACAGAATAACGTAGCAACCGACCGAACCATTC
Organism: Gadus chalcogrammus; assembly: GCF_026213295.1. NCBI lineage: Eukaryota > Metazoa > Chordata > Actinopteri > Gadiformes > Gadidae > Gadus > Gadus chalcogrammus. Next base: position 21,334,078 of record NC_079416.1, read on the forward strand.
GAGGGGCAGGGGAGTTACGATAAACTCGACGATACACTTCTGAAGCTCTGACGATATTTTACGTTACCATTGCATTTCGAACCTTATAATATGAAGAAACATATTAATATGTATTGTCTAACACCTACGAATAATTGGGTATTGACTCGATTGTTTTCAACTGGCTGACTGTAAACCCCTATTTTTCTGGGATAGAGGCGTTGTGTTTTGAGTCCGTCCAGAGCAGTGACAGCACCAAGAAGTCGCGCGCAGGACCCCTGCCAAGGCGATGGCGTAATCATACAGTAATGTCAGCTGTGATTCAAATTCAACCGATTTCATGCAGCATATGTTATGTGGTTGGAATGCAAAAAGTATACATGTCAGGGACACATGCACGCACGCACACATACACTTAATACACAGAAGAAGTTTTTTTTTTTTATTTAAACAAAATGTTGTTCAATTAATATGGAGCAACATAACAAGAATAAACACTGTCATAACATTGTCATAAGAGCATGTTCAATATGTAATAGACTTGGAAGTACAAGTGTAATATTTCAACACAATGAACAATGACAGGAAGTTTGTCCTGTAACCATGTCTTGTAAAAAGACAATTAATGAAGTACATAAAGTAAAAAAAATCAAGTTGATTTTAGGGTGGTTGATCTGGCTTTCAAATATGTATTTTGGACAATAAGTATGTATCCAAGATAATAACTTACAATAATAGTGTTTTTGTATCGCTTTGGATAAAACCATGTGTGTCTAGTGTGTACTCTGTGTCTGGTACAATACAGTACAACTACAAGATCTGAGTACAACACGGTGGTGCCGACTGAGCTAGCTAGCTGCCAGCCCCATACATGAGATCAAATGTGTATTTCTATTGTAGCAGAGCGTGGAGTTTGGGGCAGAGGTTTGTTTGAGGGCCGCGTAGCCCTGTGGAATGTACTTCCTCATCCTAGTCTCTGTGATGGCTGTGAGGTGAGAACCTCTGGCCCTGAACGACAGGTTTGGATCCAGAGGATCCGGTTTCATCACGGCCAACCAACCAGGAACTAAACACACAAACACAGAGACTGCCACCATGGGCGACGGTAAGGACTTCTATTATATCTGTTTGAACTTAGCACACATCTATTATGATCTCAAGTTGCTGGTTGCTATCTATCATGTACTATAATTATTTTGATTACGTATAACTCATTAAGTTACTATTAGTTAGTAGTATTAGAATCAGTTAATTAACTAACTTTAAATTCCTTATGAACAACACCTAACGTGATTTATGACAACATAATGGTGGACGAGCAAAGTTAGTTATTATCAGTACGAGGGTATAAAACATTAAGTTATCTTTGTCATTCCTGTTGGCACCAAAACATTTGAAAAATATACGTGCAGAAAGACTGTGATTCAGAATGTATGGTGATCCGCTGAATGTCCATCACGGCCCTGGTCTCCAGACAACGGAGCTGAGCTGAGGCGCACCCTGGTGGTGGTCTCCTCGGACGCCCTCTGGTCTACCCTGACCTCCGTCCTGCAGGATAACCCAGGCGGGGAGGGCATCGGCGTGGTGCTGAGCACAGCGGGACCGGTCCGGGTCTGCGACGTCACGGTGGACCAGTGGTCCCTCCGCCTGCTCTCCGTCGCCCTCGGGAAGGACTCATCCCCCGAGGCCATCGGCCGGGCCTTAGACGGCTGCTTCCGGTCCGTCGGCCCCGGCGCGGTGGTGTTCCTGCTCCTCCTCCAAGGGGGGCGGTACACCGAGGAGGAGGAGGCGCTGACGGGGGTCCTGAGCGAGCGCTTCGGGCCCGAGGTGTTTCGGTTCCTGCTGGTCGTGTCTCTGGAGCGCGACACGGTGGTGGTGGTGGACGTGCTGGACGACGGCCTCCTGGAGCTCATCCGCCTCTGCGACGGGAGGTTCTGCCGGGTCACCGGGGCGCCGGCCACCTGGGCCGAGCTGGCGGCGCTCCGCGCGGCGGTGGAGCAGACGCTGGCGGAGAACGGGGCGGGCGGGTACAGCCGGGAGATGCTGGGCGAGGCCGGCCGGAGGAACACGGAGGACACGGCCATGGGCCTCCTGACGGAGAAGCTGCTGAGGGCGGAGGAGCTGCAGGAGGCCTTCAGGGAGACGGTCAGGCAGCGCGAGGAGGAGCGCGGGAGGGAGCTGGAGGCGCTGAAGAGGAGGCAGGAGGAGGAGAGGAAGAGCGAGGCGGAGGAGCACGGCCGGTATCAGGAGAAGAAGAAGAGCCTGGAGGAGGCGGTGAGGAGTCACGCCTTCATGGTCCAGCTGGAGATGAACGGTGCTCCTGGTAAGAACGTCTCCTGGTTCGTCGGTGTTGTTCATTGGTTAGTTTACTCTGATTTTGACAGGGTCTTTCCAACACAATATAAATGTTTAATTATTCTTATCTAGAAAATAGACCAACCCAGTCTCTTTTTATCTTCTAATGAGGTGTAAAATATGTTCTAATCATTGTCCATCTATACAAACTGTTGCGTCAATCTTCTTGTATTTTTGCAGATCCGTTCAATCTGTCGTTGTCTTGTCTCGGTGTCCAAGATGACGAGACCAGGAAGACCTCCGTCATCCTGGTGGGTCTGTCTGGCAGCGGGAAGACCTCCGCCATGAACCTGATCCTGAGGAGAGCGGATCAGCGCTACTCCCCCAGAGACCCCCACCCCGGCCCCCCGGAGCCTCGGCCCGCCACCACCCGCTGCCTGGGGAAGGAGCTCCACCACCGGGGGCAGCGCTTCCTCCTGGTCGACACCCCGGAACTGCTGGACGAGGACGGAGCGGAGAACCTGGAGGTGGTGAAGGACTGCCTGGCCCTGGCGCTCCCGGGCCCACACGTCGTCCTCCTGGTCTTCCAGACGGGCCGCTTCACCCAGGGCGAGGCCGAGCTTCTTGCTCAGCTTCCCAAGACCTTCGGTCCCCAGGTTCTGGAGCGAGGCATCGTGGTCTTCACCCGCGCCGACGGCCAGACGTCGAGGAGCGTGGAGCGCTACGTGGCCGACGCCCCCGCCGCTCTCCGGGAGACGGTGCGCCGGTGCGGGAGCCGCTACCACGGGCTGAACGTGGGAGAGTCCCGGAGCGCGCTGAGCTTCCCACAGGTGAAGGATCTGCTCGCGGGGGTCAACAGACTGGTGGCTGCGCACGCAGGAGAACCGATGGCGTCCAGAAGGTTTTCCACCGAGGAGCTCAGGAAGAGGAAGGAACGCCGTAATATCGAGGATGGATTCTGACGGGTCTGCCGTGTGGTGGAACAGTTTTGATGATACAGCTTTTCACGCCTATGATTACATGAATAGAAAGTACACATGAAGGGTTACATGCTCAGACCTGTGATAGGCCGACGGGATGTAATGACATCAAAATATTGGGGGTTGGGGATAACCACGATTAATGTTTCTGGAAGTTGTGGAATAAACAGTTGATGAACTAATTATTTATAAAAGTTATTGGTTCGCCATTCACCCTAAGCGTTGATGTTGTGATTTGGTTATCAGTTTCTAGAATCACATGTAGAACTGAATAACCAGAGTCTTTTACTGGTGGAAACTGGGAGCTGCCCACTGCCCAGGGCCACCGCAGTCTTCTGCTGCTGGCAATTTGCAGGGATGGTGACGGAAGCGCTCTACGGTTGATTATTCATGTTAATTGGTTCACTGGTTTCTTCTCGATGGATGGGGATCACCGATGCGAGAGGGATGGCTGGGCTGTGATCTCTCTGCGATCTACTTGTCACGGACGTGGAGATGGCACACTCAGCTTCATGCTTCACTGCTTGTGTGCGCCTCAGAGGCGCCAAGTGCATTAGAGTCAGTGCTCTGTGCACCGCCATGCGTTCTTTAATGCTGATAAAGATTCCAGGGCTGCATTTTGCCGTAACCATAATGACATGGGGAAGACCCATAATGACTGCTTCATTAAGGCCAGTGTCAGTTTAGCGTTGAGGAAGAATCCGATAGCTAAAGGAAAACATGTCTGTTTATTTACCGCTAGTCCTTAATGTGTGAATGTCTTGGTTTGCTTTTGGTTTGGTCTTGGGGCTATTCACCTTTCCGACCCTCGGCTGAAAATCAATATGTGTCGAGTTCATTTGAGGTCTTGGCTCATCCGTTTAAGAGTTGGTTTTACCGGTTTTAGGGCTAGCTGAAACCCAGAGGCTGTCCCTATAAGGTGTTATCTCCAACACCCCCCTCTCAAACCAGGGTAGTGGTCAGATATGCTCAAAGGTTAAAGCACCACAGACCTGGTAGGATTTGGTGCCTAACACTAAGACATTCAGGCAAAGAAGTGGGAGTTTGAGAGAGAAAGCAGAAAACCAAGCTGTCTACCCACTCATCCTGTACAACTTTTCATTGTAAAAATACAGTAAAGTATTTGCAGCGGTTTCGCCAGTAGGCTAAGGTACTGTTTATTCACAGTAATATTGCTGTATAATATAAATACAATAGATGACTGTTAGAATTTTACATCAAAGCATTTTACATCACAGTGGACATATTGTGCATAGTGTGTAGGCCTATTAAATAGCACCTACTTAGAAGTTACAATTTACTATTTATATTTCACAAATCGGGCGATGTAGTCCAAGCTATTCCTGACTCTCTTTCCTCACTCTGAACCCAAGGGATATTGTGCCCCATGTTTCTTTCCTTGTGCGTAGACGCTGCATTTCATTTACTAAGAAACAAAAACAAGTTGGCAGCGGGTAATGCTAAAGGCTGAACGCAGCTAGCTCCACAGCTGTGTGTCCGGTTGGATTCACGTCAGTGCTGAAGCCCAGGGACTGGCCTGTCCGTTCCTGTCTCCACAGCTTGGTGGGTCGGCTGGGGGTGGGCTACACTGGGGGTTGTAGTATAGCCCACTGCAGCTATAGTCAGAAGTGCGGGGTCTCACGCTGATTGCTGTTTCGCCCCCGAGTTTAGAATAGATACGGAACCAGACCTGGACCCTAGATCTGCTCAAGACTCTCCAGGTGGGCTCCCCCAAAACAGGTAACCAGGCGCTTGATGTTTGATGTTTTGTTCCCACGTTATGGGAAGTTAACGTTAATTCTGGTTTTGTGTCTCTTTAATTTATTGCTTAAAAACTATGGAGCGTAGGCACTCTGGAGAGTAGGCACTCTGGAGAGGTGTCGCGGTGCACTCGCTGTGTAGTCGGGAGGAGGGGAGGAAGCCGTACTGGAGCGGTAAGGGAGCGGCAGAGGAGCGGTAGGGGAGCGGCAGAGGCGCGGTAGAGGAATGGTAGGGGGGCGGCAGAGCGGCGGCATATGCGCGGTAATTGAGCGGTAGAGGAGCGTCAGGCGCGTCATTGTTTCGAATTCGAGGCGGACCGTCGGCCGAGGCGCACCTGATGTTGATGAAACGTAAAACGATGGACTGTACGGTCGTATCACGGAGCTCTCCATGGATTGTACGGATTTAACGAATGACTGCGGCGGAAAGGGGAAAGCCAGTCCATAGCTCCAGCGTCCCGGTGGATGCTGCGTTCCGGACCGGGGCATGTGAACCGCACCGGGATGGTTCTGTACCGCTAAAACACCCGGTTCACCGTCCGTCACGGAGCCAGAGCAGACCCAGCCATGGCCTCGGACAGTAAGTCACTAACTTGAATCCCCAATTGTGTCCGGGTCTGGTCGTCTGTCAGCGGTAATGTGCGGATGTTCAGCCGGATCGATGGCTCTACGCGGCGGGTTGTTAAACGGACCGACCGATGGACTGGAGATGTGAAGGCCCGTTTGTTATCCATTATATTGTGTTTCCGTTAAAGGCCTGTTTGCCGTAATGTTGGCCCAATCTGTGGGTTGATGACGCCATATCTCGTATTGAATACGCTACTAGTGTGTCTGGTCCAGGCTAGTTATCCATCCTGTAGCCTGCTCTCATCCCACTCATGGTCGACATAGGCCTATAATTATTATGTTCAGGTAGGGATGGTTTATTCTACATACCTGGATTTTGGATCAACTAAAAGTCCAGTATGCAACGTTCTTTTTTTCCACACTTTCTACCTCCTACACCAATCTATAAAAACTACAGTTTTATGGGACTGCGTGTCTTTAGTCCGAACTGCGGTTGTGTATCCAAGGAGATCCAGTTTCATAACGCATTTAAATGAGCTATTGTCAGGCTGAGAACAAACACCCCAGGGGTTACACCAGCTGAACTGAACTTGGCACACACAGTTGAGTTTGTGTGTGTGTGTGTGTGTGTGTGTGTGTGTGTGTGTGTGTGTGTTTGTGTGTGTGTGTGTGTGTGTGTGTGTGTGTGTGTGTGTGTGTGTGTGTGTGTGTGTGTGTGTGTGTGTACACTTGTGTGCGTGCCTCTATGTGATACTGGGTCTTCAATCATCATAGACATCATAGACTGAAGAGGTAAGACTATATTCCCATACGAAAGTTTAATACTTTATTATGCTTTATGGCCTTTTCCCACAAAGAGGCCCGATCATCTCTGATAGGACGTATGACGACAACATTAGTATTGATTATATGGTGGACGCCTTCTATAGGCCCCAACCCTCCATCCTCCATCCATTCTTATGACCCTCATTTCCTCCTTCATCCAAAGAACACAGCCGGATCTGATGTCTATTGAAGGACCCACCTGCCTGTTCATTCATTCATTCATTCATTCATTCATTCATTCATTCATTCATTCATTCATTCATTCATTCATTCATCCGTTCATTTGTTCATTTGTTCATTAATTCATTTGTTCATGCAGCCTTTGTTACCATTTTGATAATTATTATTAATTATTCATATGAATTATTAATACATTATTTTGTAAGTATTGTTATTAATAGCATAAACTGATACCAAGAGAGAGAGAGAGAAAGAGAGAGCGAGTGAGTGAGAGAGTGAGATGGAGAAAGAGAGTGAGAGAAGGAAAAGAGAGAGAGATGGAGGGATAAGGATAGAGAAAGAGGGTGAGAAATATTGAGACATGGAGAGGGAGAGAGAGAGAGAGAGAGAGAGAGAGAGAGAGAGAGAGAGAGAGAGAGAGAGAGAGAGAGAGAGAGAGAGAGAGAGAGAGAGAGAGAGAGAGAGAGAGAGAGAGAGAGAGAGAGAGAGAGAGAGAGAGCGAGAGAGAGAGAGAGAGAGAGAGAGAGAGAGAGAGAGAGAGAGAGAGAGAGAGAGAGAGAGAGAGAGAGAGAGAGAGAGAGAGAGAGAGAGCATTCTATGGAAAGGGGGGGCGCTGAAGAGATAATTCCTTTAAGATTGAATCAAGTCAAATCTAATTCAGTGTTTGAGCCAGAGAGTGAGAAGGTGAGAGCCGAAGGGAGAAGGACGGGAGGAGGGAGGGAGGGAGGTAGAGAATTGACAGGGGATTTCATTTCGAGTAAACGTGAGGAATTAGCCGAGACGAGAGAGGTCCTACATGCAGGCCAGTGGCCTCAGCACCGGAAGACCGCCCGGGCCCAACAGGAAGTCAGAGGGACCGACACTTCCGGTCGGACGTTGGGGACGGAGTGGGAAGGCCAGTCAGGGCTCAGAGGACAAGAGAGAGAAGAGGGACGAGAAGAGAGAGAGAGAGAGAGAGAGAGAGAGAGAGAGAGAGAGAGAGAGAGAGAGAGAGAGAGAGAGAGAGAGAGAGAGAGAGAGAGAATAGACGGCGGAGTAGTAGGAGGAGAGGATACATGGCCAGTTTGAATGGATCTGGGACCGATTCTGAGTCTGCGTATCACAGTAAGCAACACTCTATTGGGCAAGTTATCACAAACTGCTTTAAAAACGACGTGTCTTGTATTCCACTAATCCCGTTCTGTATTTGCTTCAGAATGCCAGTAGGGTGCTCCTCACAAACATATTCTCGAAATACTCGAAAGACTACGAAAGTAGTCTTCAGTAGTGATTCCTGAAAACGTCCAGTAGATGGCGTTGTTTGCTGATGCTAAGTGGGAAAGGCTTTTTGGGTTACTTGGGTGCTGTCCTCATTCTTTACCTCCACCCTAACAGCCAATCACAACTGAACACTGATGACGAGCGTGAGATGCGAGCACTTTAAATATACACTAAAACCACGACACCATGGTAAGTCCAACTAATTAGGATGGTTGTGATTGGGGCATTCGGTATTAGATATAACAACATTGTTATCGTAGAAGCCCTTTCTCGCAGATTAATCAGATAAACATTTTGTTGCCAACGTTTTCACCATCTTTGTAGACTTGTGTGCATAACAAAAATGGTTCAATGAGCTAACAAGGACCTTGTTCGAGACAAGCAGTGGCATTTCGATTCACCAGTCACCCAAGCTCTGGGCCCAGTGTAGATGTAGTTCTGCCTTTGGCCTACAGGGAGGGCTAACACACCAGAATTACAACATACTACCTGCCCAACGTCCAACTTGTCTTTACAAGACTGGAGAGGAAACATCCAAGAACGTTATTTTGAAAAGGGAATCCATTTTGGGTTTAAAGGGGTCCAAAAGCATTGGTCAGTTCAGGTCAGTGTCTACAACAAGTCCTCTTTGATTGGAAAATAAAGGATAAAAGCCATTCAGCCTCTCATTCTCTGGAAGGTTCTTCCATATAGGCGGTGTTAGGTACAGGTTCTTACAAGCTCTGTGCATCCAACACCAAAATGCACACAAACACACAGGCGCACACGCACACACACATGCACATCCACGCACAAACACACACGTACATGCACACACACACACGCACAAACACACGCGAAAACACACACATGCATGCACACGCACACAAACGGGTGCACACACACACACACTTGCACACACACACTCACACCCATGCACAGACAAACTCAGAGACAAGCGTGCGTGCGCACACACACACGTGCACGCACTGGCCCTCTTTACGGCTCAGTAAACAAAATGGAGGTGGGCGAGCGCAAAGGCCGTCAGATCCGTCTTCCCGCCAGACTGATGGCGCCATGGCAACCTGTGGTGCGTGGGCACGCTCACAATACCTAGCGCCGC
>NC_079416.1:21348025-21360525 GCF_026213295.1 Gadus chalcogrammus
CCACTCATCAAACATGAAGCCTCCCTCCTCGGCCCCTCCTCCTCCTCCTGAAGGGGGCGTGGCTCCACCTCTACTCCTTCGGTCAACACTCCAGCTCCTGTTTGGTTCACTCAACGCTTCCCCCAGAGCTCCGCGACGCACACCCGGTACCCCACAGCCGGCAGCCCCTAGGGCCCCCCCGCCCCCCCACCGACCAGGGACCACCTGTCAGGACTCACCCAGGAGCTACCCCTGAGCCAGGCAGCGGCAGTTAGACAGGCCTAGGTTCACAGCCACATCAAGGTAACTATTAGCGACGACACGTTAGCCCGTAGCGGCTGGGGACGGCTCGTCTGGAGCGCACGGCAACTCGACCGTGCGTCGGTCAGTGGAACGCTGTGACACCGGTCAGCCTCGCTCAGTGACCTCACGCAGCTGGGTGACATCACACAGCTGGCTGACATCAGACAGCTGGGTGACATCACACAGCTGGCTGACATCACACAGCTGGCTGACATCACACAGACTAGCCTGGTGACATCACACAGACTAGTTTGGTGACATCACACAGCTGGGTGACATCACACAGACTAGCTCGGTGACATCACACAGACTAGTTTGGTGACATCACACTGCTGGGTGACATCACACAGACTAGCTGGGTGACATCACACAGACTAGCTCGGTGACATCACACAGACTAGCTCGGTGACATCACACTAGCTCGGTGACGTCAGGTGACAAAGTCCTCCGTAAAATACTGGTTGTCTCTGTGACAGATTAAACCCTTTGGAAATGTGGGAGGATTTTGACTCCTCGCTGCTGCTTAGGATATTCAAAGACACCAGCCGATTGTACATCCATGACGTCCAACTCACTGATTGGCCACAGGAAGTTAAAACTAAAGTTCCTTGACAATGTTTCAGTTGTTTTGGACTTTATGCCAGAGAAGTTAAGATGAGAAGTTAAACGCAACCAGATACAGCTTTGGTATCAAACTAGTTCCACTGGTTCGGTGTGGACTTTGCACCCTAACTGAAGAGAGAACTAACGTACAGCTGCTGGTGCAACAGGCTGCAGAACTCAGGGTTGAGTTTGGGTGACACGCCTCATCGGACAACTCAAACCAGATCTAGAGAGTCTAGAGTCTTGAGTCTCTAGAGCCTAGAGCCTAGAGCCTTGGTTTTAGTTCTGTGGCTGACCGGTTTGAATATCTGTCTGAACGAAGACAGAACAGTATGTGTGTAGACAAGTACTACACACACACAGACACACAAAGACACTCACACACACACACATACACATACACACACACGCAATGTTGAATCAGACTGTTGAACATGTGTGCATACTCCAGTCATTGAGAGAGAATTTGTGTTTCTACGGGGCTGTGTGCTAGTATGTGTGTGCGGTTGTGTGTGTGTGCGTGCTCATCTTTCATAAGCAGATGGTTGTATGAATGTTACATGTGTGTATACTGTGAACCAGTGCACACACACACACACACACACACACACACACACACACACACACACACACACACACACACACACACACACACACACACACACACACACACACACACACACACACACACACACACACACACACACACACACGTGTTTTCTAGCAGTGTTGTCAGTCCAACCTGACCTCGCCACTTCCTCCTCAGAACCCCTGAGAGCCAATCAGCTGTCTCACCCCTACTCGCACTGAACCAATTCGTCTAACGTTGCCATGGAGATGCCTTGCGCAAACGGTCTCCGTGGTGACCGAGGAGAGAAGCTCTTTGTGATTACCAATGTGTCAATCTCAGCTGCAACTCTACTGTCACTCTACTGTCACTCTACTGTCACCTCTGTCACTCTACTGTTACTCTACTGTCACTTCTGTCACTCTACTGTCACTCTACTGTCACTCTACTGTCACCTCTGTCCCTCTACTGTCACTCTACTGTCACCTCTGTCCCTCTACTGTCCCTCTACTGTCACCTCTGTCACTCTACTGTCACTCTACTGTCACCTCTGTCACTCTACTGTCACCTCTGTCACTCTACTGTCACTCTACTGTCACTCTACTGTCATCTCTGTCACTCTACTGTCACCTCTGTCACTCTACTGTCACTCTACTGTCACTCTACTGTCACCTCTGTCACTCTACTGTCACTCAACGGCTACTCTACTGTCACTCTACTGTCACCTCTGTCACTCCACTGTCACTCTACTGTCACTCTACTGTCACCTCTATCACTCTACTGTCACTCTACTGTCACTCTACTGTCACCACTGTCACTCTACTGTCACCTCTGTCACTCTACTGTCACTCTACTGTCACCTCTGTCACTCTACTGTCACTCTACTGCTACTCTACTGTCACTCTACTGTCACTCTACTGTCACCTCTGTCAATCTACTGTCACTATACGGCTACTCTACTGTCACTCTACTGCTTCTCTGTAACTGTATTGTCACTCTACTGTTACTGTGTTGTACTCCATCGTCACTGTACTGTCCATTTACTGTCACTCTACTGTCACTCTACTGCTACTCTACTGTCACTCTACTGTCACTCTACTGTCACTCTACTGTCACTCTACTGTCACTCTACTGCTACTATACTGTCCATTTACTGTCACTCTACTGTCACTCTACTGTCACTCTACTGTCACTCTACTGCTACTATACTGTCACTCTACTGTCACTCTACTTTACTGTACTGTAGCCCTGCTCTCATCATGCTACCTGACTGTTCCTATCTCGATGGCGGGTTAATTTTAATTGCTTTCAAAGAGAACACGTTTCTAGTCTTTAAATGTTTCCTTGTTTCCTTTCCTTTCTCTTGCTCTTCCTCTCATCCCCTTTTCCCTTGTTTTCCTCTCCTCTCCCCTTTCCTCCTCCCCTCTCCTCTCCCCTCCTCCCCTCCCCTCCTCTCCCCATCTCAACTACCCTCCCTTCCTCCCCCCTCCCCTCCTCTCCTCTCCCCTCCTATCCTCCCCCCCTCCCCTCCTCTCCCCATCCTCCCTTCCCCACCTCCCCCATCCCCTCCCCTCGCTCCTCCCCCTCCTCCCCCCCTCCAGTCAACAGCTATGGGCATGAGGAGGACTTCTATGAGGAGGAGGGCAGCAGCGCTTCCGACGGGGAGGAGGAGGTGCTGAAGCAGTTTGAGATCTCCGTCTCGCGCTCCCATAGTTTCCGCGGCGGGGGCGCCTCCCACCGCGCGGCCGCCCGGGCCCTCTCCCAGCCCGCGGGGGGGGGGCGGGGGCGGGGCCGCCGGGGGTCCGGACACCTCCTCTCCGACCAGGACGAGGTCAGCAGCGGAGCCTCAGAGTGTGGAGGTGATGGACCCACGGCAACACACACAGAGCAGGGGGGGAGGAGAGGGGGAAGGGAGGGAGGAGAGGAGAGGAGAGTAGAGGAGGAGAGAGGAGAGAAGAGGAGGAGGAGAGAGGAGAGGAGAGGAGGAGGAGAGAGGAGAGTAGAGGAGGAGAGAGGAGAGAGGAGAGTAGAGGAGGAGAGTAGAGGAGGAGAGAGGAGAGAAGAGGAGAGGAGAGGAGAGGAGAGGAGAGGAGGAGGAGAGAGGAGAGGAGAAGAGGAGGAGAGAGGAGAGGAGAGGCGGAGAGAGGAGAGAAGAGGAGGAGAGAGGAGAGAAGAGGAGGAGAGAGGAGAGAAGAGGAGGAGAGGAGGAGGAGAGAGGAGAGTAGAGGAGGAGAGGAGAGAGGAGAGAAGAGGAGGAGAGAGGAGAGGAGGAGGAGAGAGGAGAGTAGAGGAGGAGAGAGGAGAGGAGGAGGAGAGAGGAGAGGAGGAGGAGAGAGGAGAGGAGGAGGAGAGAGGAGAGTAGAGGAGGAGAGAGGAGAGAAGAGGAGGAGAGAGGAGAGGAGAGGAGAGGAGGAGAGAGGAGGGGTAGGGTGTGGGAGGAACATTTTGAAAGGACACCTTTGTTGTGTGCGAGTTGAATTGATTGACTCAAACACCTTCGCATCTTCAGGTCTTGTTGTACAGACTCAGAGCGCACACACACTCGTACACACACACTCGACACACACACCCGGTCACAGCAAGCTGTGGGATAGGGCTCAGTGTGTTGTTATGACTCATACTGTAGCGCTAAAGGCCCGCCCACTGCTCTGATTACAGCCAATAGGAGATAACGATTATTGATCGGTCTGTAGAACGCTCTGTTCCCACTGGGAGAGAAAGAAGGCGCGATTGTGTGTGTGTGTGTGTGTGTGTGTGTGTGTGTGTGTGTGTGTGTGTGTGTGTGTGTGTGTGTGTGCGTGTGCGTGTGTGTTGTAGTCATCTGAATTGTTATCTGTCATGTAAACACCTTAGTTCAATGAAGCAATGATGTCCCAGCCCAGAGCATAAAGCCATTAAGACACCTACATTACCATCCGATGTACTTTGTCACCTTAAACACTTCACGGTCGATGTGGTCGGTCTGCAAACGCACCCAAAGCTCAGAGATTGACGTCACATCCATTGTGAAACAGCTGGTTCTTCAGGTACAGAAACAAGAGTGTGTTCGGTGTAGACACCGTGAAGACACAGTGAGATGGCCGCCCAGACAAGGGCTCTTAACATCTTCAAACTCCTTGATAGAAGTATCGTAAAGACCGTGCATCGTTTTTCTAGGATACTGAGACGTTTGTGGCCGAGTAGATATGATACCCCTTCATGTGAATACCTGCCGTGTCACAATGTTCTACACGTTACTGTGGGGAAGTGAAAGGAAGTCTGCCAGGGGTAGTCGATTGGCAAATCACATCTGTCCCATAATCCCTTGCACCACAAATGAACACGTCCAGTAGAAAGTCAACGGCAGACGTTGCCTCGCTGCCTTCGAGGTCCGTAGCTTGAACTAGAGTCTGTGTTCCAGCTACGGGGGGAATGGAAACCTTCTCACGGATGGGTTGAGCAGATGTTGGTCCCTAACCCAGACGTTCTCCTGATATCTCTCCAGATGTTGGTCCCTAACCCAGACGTTCTCCTGATATCTCTCCAGATGTTGGTCCCTAACCCAGACGCTCTGACTGATATCTCTCCAGATGTTGGTCCCTAACCCAGATGTTCTGCCTGATATCTCTCCAGATGTTGGTCACTTACCCAGACATTCTCCTGATATCTCTAGATGTTGGTCACTTACCGAGACGTTCTCCTGATGTTCCACCAGATGTTGGTCCCTAACCCAGATGTTCTGCCTGATATCTCTCCAGATGTTGGTCACTTACCCAGACATTCTCCTGATATCTCTAGATGTTGGTCACTTACCGAGACGTTCTCCTGATGTTCCACCAGATGTTGGTCCCTAACCCAGATGTTCTGTTGACGGTGATTTCTCCAGATGTTGGTCACTAAGCCAGACGTTCTCCTGATATCTCTCCAGATGTTGGTCCCTAATCCAGATGTTCTGATGAGATTGATTTCACCAGATGTTGGTCCCTAACTCAGACGTTCTCCTGATATCTCTCCAGATGTTGATCCCTAACCCAGACACTCTGACTGATATCTCTCCAGATGTTGGTCCCTAACCCAGACGCTCTGACTGATATCTATCCAGATGTATTTCCCTAACTTAGACGCTCTGACTGATATCTCTCCAGATGTTTTTCCCTAACCCAGACGTTCTCCTGATATCTCTCCAGATGTTGGTCCCTAACCCAGACGTTCTCCTTCCAGACATGGAGGACCGGAGCTCCCCAGGGTTCCAGGACCCCCCCGTGTCCCTCCAGGTCCTAGAGAGCCGTGAGAGACCCCAGTCCAGCCGCCCAGAGACCCCCAGGAGCCAGACCCCCCGGAGCCAGACCGGGACCTCCCGAAACCAGACCGGGACCCCCAGGAGCCAGACCCCCCGGAGCCAGACCCCCCGGAGCCAGACCCCCCGGAGCCAGACCGGGACCCCCAGCAGCCAGACCCCCCGGAGCCAGACCCCCCGGAGCCAGACCGGGACCCCCAGGAGCCAGACCCCCCGGAGCCAGACCGGGACCCCCAGGAGCCAGACCGGGACCCTGAAGGAGCCCTCGCTGCAGGGGGCCCGGGGCTCCCTGCGCCCTGGGGCCACCCCCACCCCCACCCCCACCCCTAGCCTCCTGGGCCCAGGGTCCCCGGGAGGGGAGGAGCAGGCGGAGGTGCAGGCGGAGGAGGAGAATGCGGGCTTGGACAACAACGACGCCACCGACAGCTCATCCACCTGGAGCCCTGAGGTGCTACAAAGAGCCACCCACACACAGACGCACACACGCACGCACACATGCACACGCGCGCGCGCACACACACACACACACACACACACACACACACACACACACACACACACACACACACACACACACACACACACACACACACAATCAACACAGGATCCTTTGGTAATGCCACCCATGGGTGCTTCTGCTGTGTGTGTGGTTAAAGGGACCTGGTGGTGAGTCAGAGTTACTCGTTGTGTGGGTGTATCAGTGTGTCTGTGAGTTAGTGTGTCTGTGTGTTAGTGTGTCTGCGTGTTAGTGTGTCTGTGTGTTAGTGTGTCTTGGTGTTAATGTGCACTGATTGATTTTATGCCAAGTTGGAAGAGTAGTAGGCGGCCAAGGTTAACTCCAGGCTGAGAGAGAGAGAGAGAGGGAGAGAGTGAGCGGGAGGGGGAGAGAGAGAGAGAGGGAGAGAGTGAGCGGGAGAGGGAGAGAGAGAAAGGGAGAGGGAGGGAGGGAGGGAGGGAGAGAGAGAGAGAGAGGGAGGGAGGGAGAGAGAGAGAGAGAGAGAGAGAGGCCTACATTGGGACACCTACTAACGTCCTCTGAAAAAGCAAAAGGAAACTGTTGCTGCTCCTCCTCCACCTCCCCCTCCCCCTCCCCTGGTGTCACCCCCAGCAGCACCCAGCGCTGACCTCCTCCCCCCCCCCCCCCCCCCCCCCCCAGGGCGAGCCTCCTCCTCTGGGCGACGCCGCGCCCGACGAGCCCGCCGTCTCCCCGGCCCCCCGGGGCCCCCCCGTCACCACCTGCGGCCACCTGCTGCTGTCCCTGGAGTACCACCCCGAGGCGGAGCGGCTCCAGGTGCGGGTGATCGCCGCGCGGGACATCCCGGACAAGGCGCGCAGCGGCATGGACTGCCACCAGGTGCACGTGGTGCTGCTGCCCGCCAAGCGCCAGCGCCGCAAGACCTCGGCCCAGAAGGGCCCGCAGCCGCGCTTCGACGACGCCTTCCGCTTCGCGCGGCTGGACCCGTCGGACCTGCTGCTGTCGGGCCTGCGCTTCCGGCTGTACGCGCTGGGCGGCCGCATGGCGCGCGAGAGGCTGGTGGGCGAGAGCATCCTGCGGCTGGGCGGGCTCAACCCCGACGGGGGCACCATGGAGACCAGCCTGGTGCTGGAGCCCCGGAGCAACCTGAAGGTGAGGGGGGGGGGAACCGCGGGGGGGGTTTAGAGGGGCGCGGAACCTTAGAACCCAGGCGCTGTGGTCTAGAACCTACGGTCTCGGGACGTCTAGACCTCGAAGCCGTGAGCTGGGTATCAGGACCGTGATACCAGAACTTAGAACCTAGAATTTAGAACTTGTAGGATTGCTGACCTGTCTCTATTTCCCCTACCTGCTCCTTAATGACCTGTCTCTGTACTGTCTAACCCCTACCTGCTCCTTAATGACCTGTCTCTGTACTGTCTAACCCCTACCTGCTCCTTAATGACCTGTCTCTGTATTGTCTAACCCCTACCTGCTCCTTAATGACCTGTCTCTGTACTGTCTAACCCCTACCTGCTCCTTAATGACCTGTCTCTGTATTGTCTAACCCCTACCTGCTCCTTAATGACCTGTCTCTGTACCGTCTAACCCCTACCTGCTCTTTAATGAACTGTCTCTGTACTGTCTAACCCCTACCTGCTCCTTAATGACCTGTATCTGTACTGTCTAACCCCTACCTGCTCCTTAATGACCTGTCTCTGTACTGTCTAACCCCTACCTGCTCCTTAATGACCTGTCTGTACTGTCTAACCCCTACCTGCTCCTTAATGACCTGTCTCTGTACTGTCTAACCCCTAATTGCTCCTTAATGACCTGTCTCTGTGCTGTCTAACCCCTACCTCTCCTCCAGTCTCTGGACTCCCAGCTCAGCCTGGCAGTAGCCCCCCCGGGGGAGGGGGTGTCGTCGGGCCAGTCCTTGGCCCACGGGGGGGTCCCGGAGCTGCTGCTGGGCCTGTCCTACAAGGCCACCACCGGGCGCATGTCGGTGGAGGTCCTGAAGGGGAGCCACTTCCGCAACATGGCTGTGACCAGACCACCAGGTACACACACACGCACGCACACACACACACACTCAGTCCCTCAGTCCCTCAGTCCCTCAGTCAGTCAGTCAGTCAGTCAGTCAGTCAGTCAGTCAGTCAGTCAGTCAGTCAGTCAGTCAGTCAGTCAGTCAGTCAGTCAGTCAGTCAGTCGCTTGCTCGCTCACTCACTCACTCACTCACTCACTCACTCACTCACTCACTCACTCACTCACTCACTCACTCACTCACTCACTCACTCACTCACTCACTCACTCACTCACTCACTCACTCACTCACTCACTCACTCACTCACTCACTCACTCACTCACTCACTCACTCACTCACTCACTCACCCACCCACCCACCCACTCAGTCACCCACACACCCCTTCACCAGGTCCTCCTCCTGCTTCTCTCTGTAGATACCTACTGCAGGCTGGTCCTGCTGAACTCGGTGGGCCAGGAGATCTCCCGCTGCAAGACGTCGGTGCGTCGCGGCCAGCCCAACCCCGTCTTCAAGGAGACCTTCGTCTTCCAGGTCTGTTACTCTGTCCCGGTCTGTTACTCTGTTACGGTCTGTTGCTCTGTTACGGTCTGTTACTCTGTTACGGTCTGTTACTCTGTTACGGCCTGTTACTCTATTACAGTCGGTTACTTTGTTACAGTCGGTTACTCTGTTACTGTCTGTTAATCTGTTACGGTCTGTTACTCTGTTACGGTCTGTTACTCTGTTACGGTCTGTTACTCTGTTACAGTCGGTTACTCTGTTACGGTCTGTTACTCGGTTACGGTCTGTTACTCTGTTACGGTCTGTTACTCTGTTACAGTCGGTTACTCTGTTACGGTCTGTTAATCTGTTACGGTCTGTTACTCTGTTACGGTCTGTTACTCTGTTACGGTCGGTTACTCTGTTACAGTCGGTTACTCTGTTACGGTCTGTTACTCTGTTACAGTCGGTTGCATGTTACTCTCAGTCTGTATGACACAGTCTGTGAGTCTTTCAAGTCTAGGGGTCTGTAATGGTCTGTTACAGTGTGTTACAGTCTGCCTGTAACTCACTCCGTTCCAGTGTGTTACTCTCTGTCTTTCAGTGTGTTACTCTCTGTCTCTCAGTGTGTTACTCTGTCTGTTACTCTCGGTGTGTTCCAGTGTGTTACTCTCTGTCAGGAGTGTTACTCTCTGTCTGTCAGTGTGTAACTCTGTCAGTCTTTTCTAGTGTGTTACCCTCTGTCTCTCAGTCTGTTCCAGTCTGTTACTCTCAGGCTGTTACTCTCAGTGTGTTACTCTGAGTGTGTTACTCTCAGTCTGTTACTCTCAGTCTGTTACTCTGAGTGTGTTACTCTCAGTCTGTTACTCTCAGTGTGTTACTCTCAGTGTGTTACTCTCAGTGTGTTACTCCCAGTCTGTTACTCTCAGTGTGTTACTCCCAGTTTGTTACTCTCAGTCTGTTACTCTCAGGGTGTTACTCTCAGTCTGTTACTCTCAGTGTGTTACTCTCAGTGTGTTCCAGTCTGTTACTCTGTGTGTTACTCTCAGTGTGTTACTCTCAGTGTGTTACTCTCAGGCTGTTACTCTCAGTGTGTTACTCTTAGTGTGTTACTCTCAGTCTGTTCCAGTGTGTTACTCTCAGTCTGTTCCATTGTGTTACTCTCAGTGTGTTCCAGTCTGTTACTCTGTGTGTTACTCTCAGTGTGTCACTCTCAGTGTGTTACTCTCAGGCTGTTACTCTCAGTGTGGTACTCTCAGTGTGTTACTCTCAGTCTGTTCCAGTGTGTTACTCCCAGTGTGTTCCAGTCTGTTACTCAGTGTGTTACTCCCAGTCTGTTACTCTCAGTGTGTTTCTACTGCGGTCTCTTGGAGGAGCGTGCTCGCTGCTCATGCTCTGCCGCGGCGGCGGAATGCCTCTGGGTTCAATTGATTTATATAACCGTTCACCAGACAAAGCATTCGTTTTGCTAACAGGCACGCCGCGACATCGGCTCCAATCGTTCGGTTGCCTAGTAACAGTCACCCCAAAGTCCTGAACAGCATGTCGTACAACTTTGTACGCTCTGCCTCACCGATCCGCCGCCAGTCAATACTATCTTCTTCATCCGCAGCGCTTTGAGCTGAAAGGTTGTGGGTTCGATCCCCTCGCCTCATCGACATGTACCTACGGTTCACTGCACGACCCCAGTAGCACGTGGTAGCAAGTAGTGTCTTCGACTAAGTGTTTAGTGGCTGTTTATATTGTCCCTGTTTGAAGTTATTTTTACAATTATTTTTTCCATTACTAATGTCCTTGGGGGACATGAAAGGCGCTTGAAAAAAAAGGTATTATTATTATTATTATTATTATTATTACCATCCAAAACCTTCTGGCCATGACCGGGACCGTGTCTTTTGCACCTGCAGGTGGCGCTGTTCCAGCTGTCGGACGTGACCCTGATGGTGTCCATCTACAGCCGGCGCAGCATGAAGAGGAAGGAGATGGTGGGCTGGGTGTCCCTGGGCCAGAACAGCAGCGGGGAGGAGGAGCTTCTGCACTGGGAGGACATGAAGGACGGCCAGGGCCAGTGGGTCAGCCGCTGGCACATGCTGCTGGACGCCTAGACACGCCCCCTCTGGCCGGAGGACACGCCCCCACCCCCCTCTGTCTACAGGACACGCCCCCTTTGGCTGGAGGACACGCCCCCTCTGGCCGGAGGACACGCCCCCACCCCCCTCTGTCTACAGGACACGCCCCCTCTGGCCGGAGGACACGCCCCCTCTGGCCGGAGGACACGCCCCCACCCCCCTCTGTCTACAGGACACGCCCCCTCTGGCTGGAGGACACGCCCCCGCTGACCGGAGGACACGCCCCCTCCCACACACAAACCCGCACCCTCCGTCTGAAGGACACCCCCCCACCCCCCTCTGTCTACAGGACACGCCCCCTATGGCCGGAGGACACGCCCCTTCTGACTGGAGGACACGCCCCCTCCCACACACAAACCCGCACCCTCCGTCTGAAGGACACACCCCTAACCCCCCTCTTTCTTTAGGACACGCCCCCCCCCCACACACACACACACACACAAACACACCCTCTATCTGGAGGACGGCCCCCTAGACCCCTCTGTCTATAGGACACGCCCCCTTTCGTCTTGACCCTCAATCACTTGGAATCGTTGGGCTTGGAACGTTCGGACCCTGGCCGAGGTGGCCGCGAGCCGATTGGTCCGGACGGCTCCAGCACTGAGGTCCCCCTGGACCTCTGACGGCCGTGGGGTTGTGGTGGAGGTGAAGACCCGGGGAGGAGGAAGCCCGGTTCGGGTCCAGGGTCCAGGACTAACGAGACTCAGACTTTATCCGTGGTTATGGATATGCTTCACAGACCTGCAATGATTAATTACACTGCTTTACCCCAACCTAACCAGTACCACCAGTCAAACACACAAGTCAGTCGGCTAAGCATAGTTAATCCAGTTTACACCTTTTACTTGTTTAAACTTCTGCTGAAGTCTACACCAGCCTACACCAGTCTACACCAGTCTTCACCAGTTTACACAAGTTTACACCAGTTTACAACTGATGGAAGAGGGAGGGAGAGACAGGAAGAGAGAGAGAGGGGGAGAGAGAGAGAGAGAGAGGGAGAGGGAAAGAGGGATAGGGAGAGAGAAAAGGAGGGAGAGAAATGGCAGGGAGAGAGAGGGAGAGAGAGGGAGAGAGAGAGACGGAAGTCATAGTGCACTGTGGGTAAAATCTTTGAGTGAATAGAGAATGATTTCTCATTGAAACGTTCTATTGTGACCTCGCTGCTGAGAGACAGCTGGCGACTCCCACTGGAACACCTGGCAGACTGCTTCATTGGCTTGCTGTCTGGCTGGCATGTTCTGACCGACTGACTGGCTGACTACCGTTCTGTAAGGCTTTATGACTCATTGGCTGACTGGCTTGATGACTGGTTTAAGGTGTGTCTGACTGGATGTGTGTGTCTGGCTTCCTGTCTCTGCCTCAACTGCTACCAAGAGAAGAGGCTTCTAACCCCAGCTGCTCATAGCATGACGTGAAGGACCGTGCGTGTGCGCGCGCGTGTGTGTTTGTGTGTGTGTGCATGCGTGTGTGTGTGTGTGTGTGTGGATGTGTGTGTGTGTGTGTGTTCTCTATTTGGTTGTAAATTGGTGCAAACAACAGATGAAGCACGCAGCACCATGATGATGAGGATGATGAAGTCGTGATGAAGATCAGGGTCTTCACAGAATCAGCAGAATCAGTTGAATCATCTCCACCCAGAACATACTGGTATATATTAGTACTG
>NC_079416.1:21365525-21442277 GCF_026213295.1 Gadus chalcogrammus
AAAATGCATGAAGTGTGTTCATCAATCTCAAATTTGATTTTGATGATGAAGATTTAGAATGTACCTGTGCTTCTGTATCGAGCCCTTGTCGATGGTGGGATTGCACAGGTGTAACTCTCCCCCCTCCCTCCCTCCCCCACTCCCCTCCCCCAGATCCCCTTCCCTCCGAGAGAGACCCCCCCCCCTCTACGACGTCGAAGATTGCCTACTTCAAGAGGAAGTATGCGCAGGAAGAGGACCTCCACGGACGCCTGCACGGCTACCTTCAGAAAGTACGTCCCGAGGACAGGAAGCGAAAACACTGAAGGGGGCGGAGTCACGCCCTATTTCCTGTTTGGTGACAGAGATATGCTAATGAAGAGAAACTCGTTTGCTTGAATAGATTCACGCCGACAGAGCAAGCCTCCAACCACAGGGTTGGTCGAAAACAAACACAAAGCGAAAAGATAGACGACCCGTTCAGCCAATCCCAGCACGTCTGCCGTCAGTCTTTAGATATTCACGTCAGATGATTTGTGAGACTAGTTTACCGTGAGTCCGAGACCGCCCCTAGGGTGCTCTCTCGCTCTCCGAGCCGACTTAATGGTTTATTGATCTTGGTTGCCAGGGGCGATGTCTCCCTGCCCCCCTGTTCGCTGAATGAGTTAAAGCGGGAAAAAACATCACAACCATGCAATATACACCAAAACCATCTTCGCATGGATGACTCATTCAATGTCAAACATCTTTTCCTCCACGCTTCCTCTCCTCAACAACGATGCTCGTTCAATCCCCTCCCACCTCCTGGCTCCTCTCCTCTCATCGTTCCTCTCCTCCCCTTCACTCTCTATCTCTTTCATTCATCATGGGCAATTTTTGTTCTGCTTCTGCATTTTTGGACGTCCGCTTCTATCGTCTTCCTCCCTCCTTCCCCTTCTCCACTCTCCCCTCTCTCTGGTCGCCCCTCTCCTCCCTCTTCTCATCTGTCCTCCTCTCTACCTCTCCTCCCTTCATGCTCTCTCCTCCTCCTCCTCCCCATCACCTCCTAACAGGAATGCTGGGAGGTCAGTTGTTGTATAGATCCACCCATCCTGCTCCAAACACACTCTGTAACATGTTTTCTCTGTTCTCCACAATTAGTTTCCACGGTCCGTCAAAAGGTGTTTCATGCGCCGTCACTCTTTGCTGGTATTGATTTTGAACACTGCCGTGTTTACCTTCATTGATTAATTGATTGCCTGATGAATGCTTAATGAGCCAATAGCTCAGCAGTTAACATGACGGGTCTGGGAAGTTAGTGTTCACCTGTGAGGAGGAAGTTTACTGACAAGCATGTCTTTCTGCTTCTCCTCCTCCTCCTCTTCCTCCTCCTCTATCCTACTCCATCCTGATCCTCTTCTCTCCTGCTCCGCCTTATCCTACTCCTCTTCCTCCTACGTGTTCTCCTCCACTTCCTCCTACTACTCCTGCTCTACCTCCTCCTCCTCCTCTGTCATGCTCCTCCTCTCCCACCTCCTTCTTCTTCTCCTTTTCCTCCTCCTTCTTCTCTCTCCTGCTCCTCAACCTTCTCCTCCTCCACCTCCTCTCTCCTGCTCCTCAACCTTCTCCTCCTCCTTCTTCTTTCTCCTGCTCCTCAACCTTCTCCTCCTCCACTTCCTCCCTCCTGCTCCTCAACCTTCCCCTCCTCCTCCTTCTCTCTCCTGCTCCTCAACCTTCTCCTCCTCCACCTCCTCCCTCCTGCTCCTCAACCTTCTCCTCCTCCTTCTTCTTTCTCCTGCTCCTCAACCTTCTCCTCCTCCACCTCCTCTCTCCTGCTCCTCAACCTTCTCCTCCTCCTTCTTCTTTCTCCTGCTCCTCAACCTTCTCCTCCTCCTTCTTCTCTCTCCTGCTCCTCAACCTTCTCCTCCTCCACCTCCTCTCTCCTGCTCCTGAACCCTCTCCTCCTCCTTCTCTCTCCTGCACCTCCTGCTGCTGCTGCTCCTCCTCCCCTCTCCTTCTCCTCCTGCAGCACATGATCCTCCAGGAGGAGCGCAGCTGCATCCTGAAGCTGTCGCTGGACAAGCTGCGTTTCCTGGACGACCCTGAGGCGTACCTGCGACGCTCCGTCCTCATCAACAATCTGCTGAGGAAGATCCACCACCAGGAGGAGGTGCTGGGGGAGGAGGAGGAGGAGGAGGAAGAGGAGGAGGAGGAGGTGGTGGCGGTAGCGAGGAGGCGAGGACCACCCGGGCTGCAGTCGGCGTACCCGGACAGGAAGCGCGTGAAGCTAATGGTGAGCGACCGCTGTCCGTCGTCGCTAGGTCTTAGGGAGCTACCGCATCGCTACCACCTCCTGCCAACAGGCTACCCAGCATGCACCTGCCTCTGCCGCCTGGACGCCTGCCCCGGTGGGGGGGGCGAGCGCGGCACACGGCAGTACCTGCTTTACAAGATGGACGACAACGGGTGACAGTTGACTGCGACCGGTCGAAACGAGTTACCGTGAACGCTAAAGAGGGTTTGGGAGAAGCTGTGTGGTATCTGTCTGTTGACCCGGGCTCAGAACCTACCCAACCATAAATACCCTGGATCAACCGTCCACTGAAAGGCATATTTTTTTATTTTTTCTAAGACGGTGTAGCTGTTTTCTCTACATGCTCGATAACAAGACTGCCACTTCTTGCTATGCTTATGCTAGCAAGCGGCTCAACACTGGTCAAGAAAGCTAACGTTGCAGTTGAATATTCGCTGAGCACCGAAGCTAAGTGGTGGAAGCTAAAAGTTGGATGGTTTCTCCAACCCTTAAAGGAAACTTAATCACAGCTTAAACTGCCTTTTAATGTGAGATTTTTCACGCAGGACTTGGTGTTTGGTTGTAGGTTTTTGTGCTAAATGTTGCTCATTGCTAACCGTGAGCTCATTCAGGGAATACAAAGTGTGGGCTACTTTCCATGCACCTCGATTTTCGTTAAGAGGTCTGCGTTTTTGTTGTACCTTCATGATTATTTCTCTTGAACTTTAAGCTATTTAAGTAATAATTACTAATTGTAATTCATTAGTAATTATGTTTCGTTTATGGTATGTGTGAACTGTCGTGTTACCTTGATCCGGTTAAACATATTCATTTGCAGGTATGCAGCGGGTTCTCTGTCGTTAGCGTTCAATTCCCCGCAAAGCTGGCTTCACCTTTATCACGCATAGCGTTGCTGCCCCCTGCTGGGCGAACCTGGAGAAATCTAGAACAGAGTTATTCAATTACCAGGTGAATTGGCTCAGCCATTTAAACATGGGTCTTTTTTGCGGCGTGTCATTCTCTGTCTGAGCATTTTGAATAAATGTTAGCTTTTGGTAAAGACAGTTTGTCGCTTATATTGTCTGCTACGTTGCCATCCAACCACTAGAGGTCGGCCTTGTGCCAGACTGAGCCCGTCGAGGGACCGCTGGCAGCCAACCCCCCATCAAGGCCATGGGAGCCGGCCTTCATCACAGTCGCCTCATCCTCCTGCTACGGCCTTCATCACAGTCTCTTCACCCTCCTAGTACGGTCTTCATTAGTCTCTACACCCTCCTCTATATCGGTTAACCTGCTACGTTTTATTTGGGATTCAACATTTTTTACCACCTTGTCTTTTGAACCATAACCACCTCAGACGGCCTCGATGGTTGATCATCACGTGGCACGTGCATTTAAACCAACGGTGGCTGCGACCCTGCGTCTATGAAGGAGTATTTCTTGCGGTACCGTATAATGTTGATTTTCTTTGTTTTTTTTATGTGACCTATGTTCTGCATAATGAATTAACCATTTCGCCAGCTGCCATGTCCGTCTGTATGTCCGATTTTTTCTTTGGTCAAAAACGTGCATCTTGATAACAATCACTATTGGAAAAACGAAGGAACTATTTCAGTTAGAACCCTGCCCCGAAAAAAAATCGATATTTTACCACGATAATTTATATTTTACTGAAATGCACACTACATAAAAAAAGAAGCTATTTTGACAAAGCATTGTTTTACTTATTTTCAAATTGTTGGTTATTAAATAAAAAAAATACCCACATTAGTAATATGTGTGCTGTGTGTTTGTGTATGACGCTAAATCACGCAGAAGATGTCTCGCGTACGTAAACGCTGCGTGCGCGCCCAACTGCCAGTCGGTGCACGTCCATGGTGCGCGCCCAACAGCCAGTCGTTGCGCGTCCACGGTGCGCGTCCCACGAGTCCGTCAGAAGGTTGATACTACAGAAGATAGCGGACCGACCGGAGCGGTCCGTCAGACACCAGGAGGGTTCCCTTCACTCTTAAAGTAGATATCTATACTCATTAACGCGCAACGTTACGGTGGTGGTTGATATTAAGAGCGTCTTTATCGTTTAATTCCGCTGGGAAGCGGAACGGAGAGCCGCTTTCAGCCATGATGCTCGGTTTAGCGGGCTAGAGCTAGCGCTACCGTTCACTGTTCCGGGGATCAGGACCGCGGGTCCGGGTCCTCTCGACTCGAGAAGTGGTTAAAGATGACTAAAAGAAGCTGGATCAGAGAGCTGTGGCTCGACCTCCAGGACCCGCACCACGTCGCACACTTCCAGGAGATGTGCGGGGTGCACGGCTCGTTCTCCCGGAGCCCCGGGGCGGGAGGCGGCGGGGAGCTGGACCAGACTCGCACCCACAACAACGGCTCCATCTCCGGGGGAAGCGAGACGAAGGGTTCGGTCGTAAGTGAAGGCGGGGAGGGGCAGAAGCTGACATCACAGACTCGACGGAGGATTGGTGCCTCGACAACAACATCAACAACAACAACAACAACAACAACAGAAGGCGAGACTGAAAATCCCTCCACCAACGGGACGGTCCTCACCAACGCCACGGGCGAGGGGGTCGCTACAGGCGGCGTGAAGCCCCACAGCCTCGCCGGGAACAGTCCCGGCAGCACCGTGAAGCCGCTCCGCAAGAACTCCCTGACCGGCGACGCGGGCCACGAGTTCCGGATCGAGAACCGACTCCTGTACTACCTGTTCACGCTGGGAACCGAGCTGGGCAACGAGTCCTTCTACATCACCTTCTACCCCTTCCTCATGTGGAACTTGGACGCGTTCGTTGGCCGGCGGGTGGTGATGGTGTGGGTGTGGGTCATGTTCCTGGGCCAGTGCACCAAGGACCTGGTCGGGTGGCAGCGACCCGCATCCCCGCCCGTGGTGAAGGTGGAGATGTTCTACAACTCCGAGTACAGCATGCCCTCCACCCACGCCATGTCGGGCACGGCCCTGCCCTTCTCCCTGTTCTTCCTGACCTACGGCCGTTGGGAGGTAGGCCTGCCCGTCTTGTGTGTTTATTCCGTTAGTGAAACAGGGAAGTGGAACCGACTGGCTTCCTGTGTTTGGGGTCTTCCTTGGTGGGGTTTCATGGCAAAACACAATAGTCGATTCACGTCGTAATAAAGTTACATCCGTGGGAGAACGTTGTTTGAAGCTCAAGGGGCGTTTGCGTTTAAAGTGTAGATTGTCACACAAATTGGATCCGGACAGACAAATTGTCAAGTCCGTATTGTGCGGGTGACAGGGATGATGAGGAGAAATGTGACTCCCATGTCTTAACAGGCTGACTGCTGATTCGTTCAGATCATAAATTCCTCCGTTATCAGCAGGCATCTGGATTACGAGTGTTTGTCTGCACGTGTGCTACAGTGCGGTCAGTTGGGGACGAGTCGGATGAATTCAATTATAAAGATGGCATGATACAAAATGTTTGATAGAAAAATTATAATTTCAGGGCACCTGATATTATTTAAGACGGCGAGCATGGTGGTAAAACTAGGTTTTGGTTATCAGGACTAGACCATAGAGCAGAGAGCCGGCCACGGTCAGTGGACACCAGACTAGGGTCTGGCCTGGCCGTGGGTCAAAGGTCAGGCAGAGGGGCCTCACACTGTCCGACCATAGGAACCCCCAGTCACCACTTTGCGGCTCATAGAATGGAATGCGCTCCAATACTGGTAGTAATGATAAGATGACAACCATTTGGGTCACGAGGGAACGGCTTTGTGGGACTGGTGGTGAAGCCATCTAACGTTTGCCAGACATTTTCTTTATTGCTGGTAAAAACACCAAAATGGTGTTCATTTATTTATTTAAGAAGAAGCAGAAGCATCAGTTTACCATACAGCTAGTAATCCCATTATAGACTTTAGATTATATTTAATGTCTGACGGGAGACCAGGTCTGGTTGTTTCGACCAATCATGTTGCAGGTGGAGGGGCTCTCTAAAGGCGTGATTGGCTATTAACAGTCATCAAAAATGGACCAGCACTGTATAAAAGCGTCTGTAAATTTCTTCAAATCAAGACTGTGTATTTGGCCGCTGTAGAAAAAGATTATACTCAGTGATGCCAAACCATATTGCCAGTGAAACCTTACATGGACATAGGCCGTGTAACATGCAAATCAATGCACTTCAAATGACTACTTGCAATATCTAGCGAATATAATGGAAATATGATGAATTATTAACCAAATGCTGATAGCCCCTGACCTTTAATCCTAATGTCATGGATTCAGCTGTGTTTCACGTCGGTTATCGATAATTCCAGGTATAGATCTGATAGGGTGTTCATTTATATTGTTATCAATATTGCTTCCTGAAGCTCAGATAGCAGTTAAAGATTTAAAGGTTGTTGCGTTTATCAACATTAGGTCATGATTTAGCTCGGCCTATAATAACGGCATTAGACTTTAATCTATGATGTCATAGCAAATTCAGGGAAATCTATTCGGCGACATCTTAACTCTCCTATAACCGTGTGTGTGTGTGTGTGTGTGTGTGTGTGTGTGTGTGTGTGTGTGTGTGTGTGTGTGTGTGTGTGTGTGTGTGTGTGTGTGTGTGTGTGTGTGTGTGTGTGTGTGTGTGTGTGTGTGTGTGTGTGTGTGTGTGTGTGTGTGTGTGTTCTTTTCTCTCCCGGCACTTCTGTAGAGATTAGAGGGCCCTGCCTCCGGGTAAAGACCTGATTCTCCTCTCACTCTCTCTGAGTCAATTCAGTTCAATTCAAAAGAGCCTTACTGGCAATGAAATAAATACACACTTAAAGTGCCAATCAGAGCTCTCTCTCTCTCTCTCTCTCTCTCTCTCTCTCTCTCTCTCTCTCTCTCTCTCTCTCTCTCTCTCTCTCTCTCTCTCTCTCTCTCTCTCTCTCTCTCTCTCGTGTGTCTGTGTGAGACTCTCTCTGTCTTGCATCCTCTCCTCACCACTAAACTATTACCATACTATTAGTATCTATCATCTTCTCCTCCCCACAGAGACATCCTTTCAATGGTGTTACCATACTATTAGTATCTATCATCCTCTCCTGTTCCTCACCACAGAGACAGCTTCCATATAGTTATCGTACTATTAGCGAGCTGGCTGCTTCAAAACTGACTCTTTCTGTGTCCTTCCGAACCAGCTTAGATGGATCAGAGCTCATTTGCGAATGTGTAAATCTGTGGAGGGGATGGTTCGCTGTTCCTACGGTTGATCCAGGCAGGGGCCAGAGAGGGGGACAGGGTGTGTCCCCGGTCCTCCCAGACACCCTGCTCCAGGCTGGGCCTGTCCCGTGGGAGCGCGCCTTGGCCCTGGCCAACTTCCAGGGAGGGTGTGTGACGAAGTTCAGCACATTCTGGGCTGATTCTGTGAGACCAACCGGGGCCTTCTAGGCGGAAGGCAGTGGATGTTTTGCGTGCAAACGTTGACTCCCAGAAATGGGTCTGGAACTGGGAGACGTATCTCACGGGCCTGGGAGTATGGACAGGAATGGACAGGACTGGCGACTGTGGGTCTCTGAGCCAAGGGAAACAGTAGCCACCGCCAGACGACGTCCCCGGTCTGAGGCACGGAGCGGGGGGGCGCGGGAGAGAGAGCACGTACTGGAGAGGAAGAGAAGGAGTGGCGAGGGAGGAGAGGTCACAACGGGAAACAGATTGATGGAGGAGAGGGAGGTTCAGCTGGAAGAGGAGGGCGGGGGCGGGCAGACGAGTGTTTAGAAAGTATTAAGAAAGACCGGGAGGAATGAGAGCACCAGGGGTTAAATAGGAAGCATAACTGAGGGAGCTTTTTTAGAAGATGTAGGAGGAAGGGAAATGATGAGAGCTGGATTTAAACGAGAGGTATAGATAGTTGAACGACAGAGGGAGGACATCTGAGAATGGAACGGAGGAGAGAGTGGTGTAGAGGAGGGGAGAGGAGGGGAGAGGGGGGTAGAGGCAGATAAAGGAGAAGGAGAGGGTGATGGAGAAGGAGAGGGGGATAGAGGAGTAGAAAGGGGGTGGAGGAGGAGGAGAGGGCTTTGGCCGATTCAGGGCAGAGATGGAGAAGGTGGGGTGAGATGCAGAGATGAGGAGGTGAGGTTGATGGCTAGGGAGGAGAAGAGCAGAGGTGGATGAGGAGTAAAGAGGAGGTGATGAAGTGTGCTGGGGGAGAGGAGTAGGGGACGGTGGCGGCAAAAGGAGAAGTGAGGATTGTGCAGGGATAGGAGGAGGTGCAGGAGAAGAGGTGTGAGGAGGAGTCTGTGGTGATTAAGACTGACAGGAGGAGGAGGAGGTGATGATTGAGGAAGAGGAGGAGGAGGGTTGTGTGTGAGTCTTCTTCATGCTGAGGGAGCAGAGCTAAGAACAAGGCGTAAACAATCTCCCAGAGGTCTCTGGGGACCAATGGGGCTCCAATAACTTCACCTTGGCTAATTGGGAGAGAGGCTAATTGAGTCCTTTTCATTTCATTACATCCTTTTCATTTCACAATTTAAACCCGAGATTGACTCCCTGTGTAGGAAGGAGAGGTCCTCACTTCCCCTCGTTCCAGCCCTAATACTTCACTTTAGTGTCACCCAAGAGGCGACGTCTTTCACAACAGCCAGGCATTCTGTGGTCGTTCAAAAACGACCTTGATCAGGGTTTTGTGTTTATATTCCCCCACGCGTCGTTTGTGTGTGTGTGTGTGTGTGTGTCACAGTGATTTGCAACCTGTGAGGGAGTAGGCTGTAAAAATGTGTGTGTGCTAGTCTAACATTATCTCAGTAGACAATGTTAAATATTTCACTTCAGATCGTGGGGCTGAAAGATTTGGCTGTAAGGTTCAACTTTACTGAAATTGTGTAACAAGAGGTTCAACATTAAAGGAATGTAATCATTGAAAAATTGTTTCCGTAGCTTAGAACTACAGGCCAGATCCTGTAGTTCTAAGCTGTAATTCTATTGGCTGCTTCTTGTGGTTTTGTGTTCTGATGTCATGTTTCTGTTGCAGTACCCGTTCCCGATCGGTCTGGGCCTGGCCCTGATGTGGACTGTACTGGTCTGTGTCAGCAGAATCTACATGGGAATGCACTCCATCCTGGTAAGCATACAGATGTACACTATCTCTATAGACCTAGACATGTACACTATCTCTATAGAAGAATGCATACATGACCAATATCTCAAAAGACCTATACATGCTACATACATGTACACTATCTCTAATAGAATATTACATAATACATACATGTACACTATCTCTAATAGAATATTACATACTGCATACATGTACACTAACGCTCTAGACCTATACAGACTACACAAATGTACACTATCTCTATAGAAGAATACATACTACATTCATGCACACTATCTCTTACGCGTTTACACTCCTTCAAACACACAAACATGCCGATAAATGTTTTTTTAAATAGAGGCGTAATACGAATGGGTGAAATGAGGGGGAACCAAACAGCCAGAGTCGTAACAGTCGTTATTTTAAAGCAGTTTGTGCTTTAAGGCGTGTGTGTGTGTGTGTGTGTGTGTGTGTGTGTGTGTGTGTGTGTGTGTGTGTGTGTGTGTGTGTGTGTGTGTGTGTGTGTGTGTGTGTGTGTGTGTGTGTGTGTGTGTGTGTGTGTGTGTGTGTGTGTGTGTGTGTGAGACCCACACACACCTCCCTCCCAGATACCCATTACATTAACATCACATTACCAGCAGTGGTAATGTGATGTCGCCTCCGTGCTGGTGTGCTTGTGTTCCCTCCGTGCTGGTGACCCCCGACATTTGACCC
Organism: Gadus chalcogrammus; assembly: GCF_026213295.1. Lineage (NCBI taxonomy): Eukaryota > Metazoa > Chordata > Actinopteri > Gadiformes > Gadidae > Gadus > Gadus chalcogrammus. Next base: position 21,375,528 of record NC_079416.1, read on the forward strand.
CACAGACACCCGACCTTCCTCGTCAGAATCGGTTTTGGCTCGGGTGCTGGTGTCCCTGACTCCCTGGTGTCGCCGTGGAAACACAAGACCCAGCCTTTTGTTGTTCAATGGAATTAGCACAGCCAGCGCTAAACCCTATGCTAACTCCTTTTTGTGTACATTTAATTAGGCTCCCCACATGGCGTCAACTTCCAAACATATGCTTGCTAACGTTCCTTATGCACCTCATGTTAAGAGACCTTGTTCACCTCATGTTAAGGAACCTTATGCACCTCATGTTAACGAACCTTATTCACCTCATGTTAAGGAACGTTATGCACCTCATGTTAAGGAACCTTATTCACCTCATGTTAAGGAACCTTATGCACCTCATGTTAAGGAACCTTATTCACCTCATGTGAAGGAACCATATTCTCCTCATGCTTAGGTACCTTTCGACGCACAAACATGTTTGTGTTTCTTTATGAACTGGTTTCCTCCTACCTCAAACCCACACACACGGCCCTTAGCATGCCGGGGAACTTCTGTGTCCTGCACGTATGCGAAGATCCGCAGGGATCCCCGTCGATCCTCCGAGACCGCACGCCTGCGTACCTCGCTTGCTCTGTCACTTCACGCCTCACGGAGCCGGGGCGCCCAGCGAGACAGACACAAGCCCGGGCCTGTTTGCTCCCAGCCCGGCTACAGCAACAGAACACACAGCTGAGGGGAAACTTGTAATTGTCCTGCTGCCAGATGGTCTTCTGAATCTTCCCCCCCCCCCCCCCCCCCCCCCCCCCCAAACCTGCGAGAGCCTGCCTGGGCCTCCAGAGAAGCCAGGGGTGTGATATCCTAGACCTGCCACCCCTAGCTTCCCACCGCTATGCCCCGTTCTTCAAGCAGGGCACAGCGGTGTGTCTTAAGGGAAGACCGGTTTCCCCAGGTGTGCTGAGAAAATCAGGCGGGATGTATTACGTATTCCTGACTAATGTTACCGCATCGCCAGTGAGAGAGTGGCAGGAACATGGAAAGTTGTTACAGTTTTATAACCGAGTTTAGTGCCACTTATTATTATTTGCTTTAATTACATTTTCATCGCGGCTTTATTTGTTTAGCCCTTAATCACTGTTCCAGTCTCAAAGGGCTTACCTGGCCATGTATTTATGACCCCCCCCCTTAACTCCCTTCATTAGCAAGGATCCTGAGATATCTTGAGAAGGAACGCAGACTGGGGGATCCCTCCTTCCGGGGATGATAAGTATTGTAATGGGTGCCATAATGGACACAATCTGTTGTTGAGTCGTATTGATTATTATTGCTGATTAACTATCACTCCCTATGACTTTTAAGTGGGCTTTCCTTGACCTTCTGGGGGCGGATGGTTGGGGGGGGGGGGAGCCACTGTCTGGGTATTCCCCCACACTAACCAGCCCCTGATACATGGCCATGACACACAGTCATGTCAGGGGCATCCCATATGGCCTTCAGTTCGGCCCCCCACATCACTCTCTACCCTGACGCACCAGGAGCGGGGCTCCACCTGCCAACTGAGCCCTCAGCTGCTGCTGGCTCATTTCCAGCAGATTATTCATCAAACCATTTGACCGCAAATAGATTATTTGCGTACATTCATTTACCACTGAAAAGTTTTAGAAACTGGCGCCACGTTAATTCCATTTAGGCTTGTAAATGACCGGCTTCCATCCAACTATGTGCAAGGAATAATACGGGGTATTTATAACATACAGCCATGTAACCCTATTCTAGTAGTACCCCCAAATGCAATGATTAACCCGAAAAAAGCATGATCTTTAGTAACCTTTCAAGCTTGATAGTGGTTGAAAATTGATTTAAATGCGTGGGCTGTTCTTCACTCCACGTGTTGAACCTTTGCTGTACTAAAGTACTGTAACAGGGTTAAAGGTCACAGCGTGACAGGTTAACAGAGTGTTGACATGGTGAGCGTGAACCACCGCATTTGCACTGTGCAAATACAGGCGGCCATGTTGTTTACCTTCAGGTTGCCAAGCAAACACCACACCTCTCTGGCCACGGTAGCCATCTGTGCACCTCATTAATGTCACTCAAAGATAACCACTGCGGCCAGTCACTGGTGACTTGGGCTGTCGGCTGTTTGTCGCCAGGGTTACGGTCGTCGCGGTGACGACCTCAAAGGGGGTTTGCAGCTTGACTTCAGTAACATGGTTTCAACAACAGTAGACCCCAATAGAAAACGATGTCTGAATGTCTGTATCCCAGGGAGCGCCTGGCCGGCAGCCAACTGGTTTTCATGCTTCCGTTGTCGTCCACTTGGCGCTCTACGTTAAATATGTGCTTTTGGTTGTGTCTTTGTGGTCCGCTGGTTATTGGGTGAATCGACATGAATACTAAAAGATTCCATTGGACGAATTCTTAAGCGTCCATAGAGTAATCTAATAGCCAGTCAAATTCTTATTGAAGAATTAGACTAGCTATTAGTCTAATTCTTATTGATTTATCTCTTGAATTCAACATTGTTGATTTAAGGTTATATATATGACCCCGGTTATGATGAGAGTTCAAGGTGCACTTTGTTTTCCGTTGTTGACAGATTTTCATGAACGTGAAGGTACGTTTTGATATTCTTACGTTTCAATACAGAGTTCAGCTAGACTCTGCACAGCCTCCCCCTTCCCATAATGTCATCAAACAGCTCCTTGCTCCTATTCCCCATGGCCTGGGCAGATGTTCCAGGGCCCCCGTAGGCATCTTGTCTCCTGTAGATCCCAGCTCAGTGTCCCTTACGTCGTTCAGCAGGAGAGAGTCAGCTCGCCTCGGCTGCTGCTTCAGGAAACGGGTCTCTGCCGGACCGTCAACTGTATAGTCAGAGCCTGTATGCAAAACACCCCTTATGGTAATGGGAGAAGCATGCGTGGGTGGCTGAGAAGAGTAAAGCACACTTCTACAATCTTCAACTCAACAACTTTACTCTCTGGACCCTGGAGCGGACACCTTAGTGTCACGTGTCGTGAGCTAGATGCTGGGATTTAATCTCCTCATCCTCCTCCTCTCTGTGATGTCAACCCTGTAACCTCCTCTTCCTCCTCCTCCTGTCTGATTTAAACCCTGTAACCTCTTCTTCCTCCTCCTCCTCCTCTGTCAGATGTAAACCCTGTCACCTCTTCCTCCTCCTCCTCCTCTGTCTGAGGTAAACCCTATAACCTCCTTTCGATCGGAGTAGCGTGGAGCTCCTTCCCCCTTGATATCATTGTGTGTGTGTGTGTGTGTGTGTGTGTGTGTGTGTGTGTGTGTGTGTGTGTGTGGGTGTGGGTGGATAAGCGGCAGCATATCAGATTGCTTTGTGTGCGTGGAACTGAGGGGAGGATGGGTGTTCTGCTCTGCAAAGCCTTCTGGGTAATCAGTATGTTGTAGTCGTCATCACGCCATCATGAAACAACTTCCTCTTCCTTTGTTCAACAGGAAGCGCTTCGGCACATTATGCTGTTTTCCTTACTGATAAAAAGTTGGCGCATTTTGAACAGTGTTTTATCAGCGCTTCGCACTCGCGTCGTTTCTGCTCTACGGTGCTCTGCCTTCAGCGCGGGGCCCCGCCCTCCGCGGCCCGAGTCCGTGAGATGGCTGTGATCGGACGTAGAGCAGGTGGACCTGGCGGACCCGCAGGGCAGGTTGGGTCCATTCCCGGTCGCTTCCTGGCTGCGGGAGCAGGAGCTGTCTGGTTCTGCTGTCGCTGGAACGTCTGACGGTGTAACCGCGACCGCCGCCAGGAAACTCTCCTCCTGGCGGCCATGTCGGCCTCCGGCTCAGAGCAACGGCAGACGGCCTCGGGCTGCAGGGACCTCGCCAAACTTTATTAGTCTCCGCCCGACGCGACCTCAAAGTACAAACGTCACAACGTCCTCCTAATCACAAAGCAAACACAGAAACCACTCACCATCAGGCGAGTATTCATGTTGAAACATAGAAACACACAGGGACCGCTATGTGTCAGATATAAGCCACCATCAATCACTTCATAATGCAACCGGGTTTCCTGGACTCCAGTGTGACCGGGTTAACAAGTCCTTTCACGTCTTCATCTTTGTGGTTTAATAATAGATCGGTCCCAGAGGGGACCACACTCCCAGATGACCTGGAAGGGGACCAGCTGTAGTAAAACACTGTCCTATCACCATCTGTGTTTCCATCTGCTCCCTGCTGTGCCTGAGTTGTATAACGCTCTCCGCTGGGTGCCAGTGAGGCGCGCTGCTCGGGTTTCTGCACTGCGTGCTCTCACTGCTCTGCGACGGGTCCGGCCTCCTGCTGGGAAAAACTCTCGGGTGCTTTTTGCTTCGTGTTTCGAAAGCTTGCTCAACGTCCAATCACGGCACGGCGTGGCTGTCCAACGTCTAATCGTCACGGAGTGTGGCCAGTCAATGTCCAATCACAGGGGAGTGTGGCCAGTCAATGTCCAATCATGGCAGAGTTCAACCACAGACCACTGCGTTGTGTAAACTGGTCACGACCCGAATGCATACCATGTTCACCAGAAAGCATTGATGATGTTCATTCCATTTCTATTAGTACAGTCAGTATAGCTGAGAACATAGACCATCCTACCAGGTGGACGAGGAGGTGCTGGGGGTGAAAGAGGGGGCCTGCGAATAATTGTAGGCTCCTTTATCTTATATGTGATATTTACTGTTTTTTGTAAATCGTATAATGGTTTGCGTTGAGTTTCAGCAATAGTTTTTATGACGCATGTTAAGCCACTTTGCAAATTGTTTTGAAATTGTTTTATAAAGTCACGGCTGTTGTTATTATTTTCCGGGAGCAACCAATCGGCATCATCGGATGGTGACCGTGCGGGGTTTATGCAACGTGGATGTGTCAAGCAGGTCCCTGCAGGAGTTCAACCTGGGTTAATGACTGACCACCGAGCAGGAAGCACGCCCGCTGCACCGGTGTGATAAATCAAAGTCACGCTCCAGATAAACGCTACACTAAAGCAGGGTTATGGGTCCTACAGCTATGGCCTTTATGGGAGAACTTTATGTACTGTTAGTTTAAAGGTAATATAATTATTATATGCTCTACATATAAAGAAAGTAGGAAATGAAAATAAGTGTGGATAAACTCATAAACCAAGAGGTCACTCTTAACTATAGATGGATGGATGGATATTAAGATAGATAGATAGATATACCACTAATATAGTTGGGGAGAGGGGCAGGTTCCAAATAGCAGCCTAAACTCAAATGAGAATCAGGCAAAAGACCCTCTGTAATGATTATAACATCAACCGACACATGAATGTAGAATTAATTTAATCGTATTAATTTAAACGTATTAAAGCTAACATTATGACCTTATTTGACCAGATACAGTAATGGACCTTACACCAGTTCTGACTGGTTTCTGCTCACAGCGGTCAAACAAATGAGTGTTGAACTGTCTGAGCTAAAGCAGACTCTATAGGTGTGACTTCTTTACCAGGCCTTCCTTACCAATACACAGCATAACTTCCTTTGTCCCAAAGAGGCTTCGATCTTGAACCCACTCCGGACTGCAGGCGACTTAAATATAGTTGGGGGAAAATATATTTGAGCATAATCTTGACTAACGCAACCAGATTTCATGCAAGTAAACTTGATTATCTATGCTATTCCTCAATCACGCTAGCACCCTGCTTACTGCAGGGCTATTGAGACCACGCCCCCTACAGGCACTGTGCAGTCCTCCATCACATGTGCCTTGTTGACTCCTAGAACGCTGGACCACACCTTTGAGCCCAGAGCATATTTAACTCAAATGTCATGTTTTTGTTCAATGAACGAATAAAATAATTAGAATTAGTTAAAGTTTTACTTACAAATAAATCTGCTAAAATTATGTTTTTCAAGTTTTTGTAGTCTTTTAATAGTTTTTTTATAGTGTTATTTTGCATGGCATATTTATAACAAAAAAATTAGGGCTGTCAAGCGATTAAAATATTTAATCACGATTAATCACATTAATGCCATAGTTAACTCACGATTAATCGCATTAATCGTGTATATTTTTTCTATGCTAAATATCCCTTGAATTCTTTGTCCCATAAATTTTTCTCATTTTAATGCTCTTATCAACATGGAGAAGTGCATCTGCTTGCCTTGTGCAAATGTTTTTTCATTGATAACAACATTGGCATATACTGATCAAAACAGGACGATACAAAAAAAAAGCCTATAATGCAATTTAACGATGAAAGATATGCCTTGAACATAGCAGTCAGGCTACTGCTTCTTTGTTTTGAGCCCAAAAAAAAAAAAAAAACGCCTTTCCACCCCTTTGCAACTCTACTCCTGAGTCACCCTCCTCCACACCACACTACAACCACCAGCTGAAACGCACTCAAACATTAAATGTATTATATTCATATTTAGGACGGTGTGTTAAGAATATCTTTGTGCACGGTCATCATTTAGTGAAAGATGAGATAGTATAGCACTGTGTAAGGTCCAGGTGTGTACCGTCATATGGCTCGGAGGAAACTCACTAACAAAAATATCACAAAACTTCCCTCCTTTTCCCGTTTAAACGAATGGCGTCTACGTTTGGCCGACTGTTCTAGGAGCAATCAGGCCACATGTCCTCATCTGTTAGTATGAGAGCTGGAAAGAACCAGCCTGTCTAAACGGGTTCTAAAAACCTGATGACTCCCACGCTGCCCGACTGATGCCTTTTATAATCAACCCGGCACCGCATCCTGTCCTAACGTTCAACTTCCTCTACCCCGTCCCTGGGAAACAGACCAATAAAACACTGTGTCATCAGCGAAAGTGGTGACTTTTCTTCTGTTGGTGTGGGGGGCGGGTTGGGGGAGATAAGGCCTTATCAGGGATAGACCTCCTGGGGCAGAGTAGGTGGCCGCCGTGCTCGTGTTGTTTCACTGGTGAATAAAGTTCAAGTGTGTGATTAGATAAGTCGACCTGAGCCATGACTCACACCCGTGGTTCCCCGCGTTCGTTGACGTATTCCTGTGACGGAGGTACGTTTTGAATCCACCTGCTGAACAATGGATTCTGTGAGGAACGACCCTCCTGTGATAATATCCCCCCACCCCCCCCTAAGAAAACATATTATCTCGCAAAACATTTGACAACTTATTGTAAGTGAGTGAATCTTTTCAAACGAATGAACGTAGATGGATGGTGCGTTCCAAATGACATGCCAATACTGCCACACTGCGGCGAATATAGGGGTCCTTTCACACCAGATTTGTACCGGGGGCTGAATTTGTACCGCCTACGTAATCCATTCCAAACCTGCCTGGCAACAGATGATCCCGTCGAACGTTGCCTGGCAACGGACGATCGCGTCGAACGACGAGCGATGCCGACGACGAGACTACATACACTCAGTTTACTAGCTAAATTCGATTTAACAATTAAATACTATACCAATATAAACTATGATACACTCAGTTTACTAGCTAAATTCGATTAAACAATTAAATACAATACAAATATAAAGTAAAATCAAGTGTTATCTAGCGATCTGTTATCTGCATTATGTTATTTCATCTTTGGCAACATGAGCGCGAATGTTTTTTGAAACCTGCCTGGCAACGGACAACCTTTACGTATTCAGTTGTCCGTTAACTGGCGACGGACAACTGATTGATCTGTAGCTATGAGCAAGGTGCTACCATGCTGGTAGCATATAAGCTAAACTGCCCTTTAGCTGTTAGCAAGGAGCTACCCTGCCATTGGCATGGAAGCTAACCTGTAGCGAGAGCTAACCTTCCCTGTAGCTGTTTGCATATAAGCTAACCCTCCTCGTCTCCCCCCCCCCCCCCCCAACAGGACGTGGTGGTGGGCTTCCTGTACACCGTGCTCATCCTGCTGGTCTTCCTGCCCGCACTGGACGCCGTGGACGGCTTCTACCTGACGTACCGCTACGCGCCGCTCGTCATCGTCTTAGTGCACCTGGGCGCGGGCCTCTTCTCCTTCACCCTGGACACCTGGAGCACCTCGCGGGGCGACACGGCCCAGATCCTGGGCACCGGCGCCGGCATGGCCCTGGCCTCCCACGTCAACCACCTGCTGGGCCTGCTCCCGGACCCCGGGCCCGAGCAGCTGCCGCTGCCCGTGACGCCGCTCAGCGCGGGCCTGCTGGCCCTCATGGGGGTCCGCCTGGCGCTGGGGGTCCTGGTGCTGCTGGCCACGCGGGCCGTGATGAAGAAGGTCACCATCACGCTGGTGTGCCGCCTGATGGGGGTCTCGTCGGAGGACGTGCGGGCGGCCCGGCAGAACATGGGGGTGGAGCTGCCCTACCGCTACATCGTGTACGGCGCGGTGGGCTTCAACGTCGTCTTCCTGGTGCCGCTGCTCTTCAGCTACACGCGGCTCTCTTGATTGGCTCGGCCGGCCTAGTGTTGCTTCCTGGTTGGCCACCGGGGGGGGGGCGTGGCTAGCCGCGATTACTGCTTACAGTTCAGTTAACATTTGGGGCCGTTCGTTCTTTCTGGGGTCGGGGGTGGGGGGGGGGGGGGGGGGAGTTTAAACCCAGCTGTTCAAACCACCAGCGTCTCACGTTGGGCGGAAGACTCCCTGCTCGCTCCCAAACGGCTCCTCACCCGTTTAAGAACTAGCAGATGGAAAACCTTTCACCTTTTGCAGTACGGACCTTGCTGGACTCAGCACTGGATCATCACATTTGGCATGTACCTATCAATTGAACAATCCGTTGAACCGGTCTGCAGTGTTAACGGGATCCTAGGCTCCAGTAAATGGCCGTGTTCCGTTCTGGTTAAAGACACAATGCCACAGTTAAAGACTGGCCTTCAAAGAACAATGCCGTTCATGGATCTCTGGTCTAGCATCATTCATATTGTACAATAGTCAGCACCTGCAAGTTAATAGTTGAAGTGTGCTTAAAGTTCTCAGAAGTGTTCAGACATACTTTTCTCAAGTACATTTCAGGGCTGTGTGCCCAGTTTTTGTTTTTCATTCAGACGCCAAGTTTGTTTTTTATTCCGCTCAGTCTTGCCAGCGTCTCTGGTGGTTTCAGCCGTGATTGGCTGATGAAACCCCACAGAACTGAGGCATGATGGGAGATATCAGCGGGCTCTCTGTGCATTTCTTGTTTCGTATTTAATCTGTTTTCATTCACTCTTTTCGTTCAGTGATGATATTTAGTTCCTGGGTGATTTGAGTTCATCGTTTAGCGTAACCCATCGGAGACTGTTTCCTGACCTTTGACCCGGGGTCCCCCTTGTGGCGCATTGACTCCTCGGTAAATACTGCACTGACCGTCTAACCCTGGTTCATGAAGCACCACAGAGCGTCTGGTTTTCGGTTGAGGTTTGTCGTCTTGGAAGAAGAAAGGACGGGACTAAAGAAGGGCTTCCTGGTCTACTGTGATTGGTTCTCCCTGTGGCCTGTGGATTGTATGCTGTGATGATGATGATGATGAGGCACAGGTGGGGGACACTAGGCTCCCCTGTTACCCTGAAGGAGACGACCCTGACTCCCCGCCCTGCACGCATCCATCCACTTCCTGTCGGACAGAGAGTTGACGAGGCCGGAAACATGTACAGAATATATACTACCAACAAACTAGTGGGATTCCCTCAAGATCTCGTTAATTAATTGACTGGAGGAACTGTGATGTCACAGTCGGACCTGTGATGTCACGGTCGGACCTGTGATGTCACGGTCGGACCTGCGATGTCACGGTCGGACCTGCGATGTCACGGTCGGACCTGCGATGTCACGGTCGGACCTGCGATGTCACGGTCGGACCTGCGATGTCACGGTCGGACCTGCGATGTCACGGTCTGACCTCTGATGTCACGGTCGGACCTGTGGCGTCACCTGCGATTTTCACTGTCTGACCTGCGATGTCACCGACCGTCTGACATGTGATGTCACGGTCTGATCTGTGATGTCACGGTCGGACATTGTTTTTTCTAATTACTGCATTCCTTTTGTTGATAGTTGTTTTGCCTAATTGAAGCCACGGTGGAAGTGTCTGGTGACTGAAACGCAGCCTGGCGTGGCTCCATGTCAGGCTGACCTCGACGCACCTCATTCATATTGGAGTGTGTCAGGAATCTGACCCGAGTAACAGCTCTGAGCGGTTATTAGGAAGTGGAACCGCCACTTACTCTGAGCTCCTCGTTGATCTCTCTCTCTCTCTCTCTCTCTCTGTCTCTCTCTCTCTCTCTCTCTCTCTCTCTCTCTTTCTCTCTTTCTCTCTCTCTCGCTCTCTCTCGCGCACAACCAGGTTTTGTACAATTTTGTGGCACAATATGAAACAGCACAGTCATCAATTCAGACCATTCTGAATATGCAACTGACATTTTCAACTTGTTGGTGAAATGGATTTCTCCGTTCAGTCAACCGGAGTGCGTGCCTTTAAAGCTAGCTGAAGCTTGCTAACATAACTAACTGTAGCTGTTGGCGGAAAGCTAAGGGCTTAGCCACCTTCTCCCGTGACACGCCCATCTTCTTCCTCCCTCTTCCTCTTTCTTTAATTTAATCGTAATACAGTCACATGCGTTCCTGCCCGGTGCGTTGTAATGTTGCTGTGTGTGGTACTGTCCTGATAATAGGGATAATGCACTGTTCCCATGATGCACTGCTTTCCTCTTGAGCTCGCTAGAAGAGGGTCTGTATATGCAGAACTGAGAGTGTGGTTCCGCGTGGTCGAAGGACTGGAGCCGGACCAGAGGAGGTCCAGGGATAGGTGGAGGAGGAGGAGGAGGAGACGGTGACCACTAGTAGAACGAGGAGAACGTCTCACTTCTCCTTCTGTCCCTTTAGCTTCGGCACTTACTTCATAGGGGGAAGCTGTCCCGGGAACACTTCCCCTGTTGAATGACTCTGATGTGTTCAGTCGCAGTGTCGTGTGCTTTCCTGCTGTCGCACTAATGCAGAATAAGCGTTGTGGCTGTTGTTTTGTTGTTTATTATGGTAAACGGTTCCAGAGCTTCCCTGGTCCTACTATGTGTGTGTGTGTGTGTGTGTCTGTGTGTGTATGTGTGTGTGTGGTTGGTTAAGAACGCGGGGCCGTGTTTGGTTCAGACCGTTCATAGGCGAACCCTTCACATCCACATCCTGTGAACTCGCGTCTGTTGGTCCCGAAGTGTTTACTTCCCCGTGCGCTCTGAGTCGGCACGAGTTAGCTGAGTTAGTAATAAGCACAGCGCTAACGCCGAAGAGGAAGGGGCGATCCTGTAGCTCTCATCCGTTTGTTGGGTTTTCCCCCGACAGAGGTCAAAGGGAGACGCGTGATCGGACAGCGTCGTGGGGTCACTACTCACGAGTCTCGCCTTCATCCAACATGGGGAGGGTTGTTCTGATCCGTGGGGGGGAGGAGGGGAGGGGAGGAGGGGAGGGGAGGTACACAGCCGGGGATGGCGATGGGGAAGGAAGTGCGACCAAGAGGGCAGTGAACCCATCTTCCTGAAGGGCACCCTGAGGGGTTCTATTGTGTGAAGAAGCGGTCCGAGGCGTTTTACAACCACTAGGCCAGACTGTAATAACACCGGTGAGGGATAACGTTAGCTCTCGTCTGTGGTTTTTCATCTGTGGTCAATTGTTTTAAACACAGTGTGTGTGGCATGACTTAAAATGTCGATTTCTTCTTTTTATATCGATTCGTTTTTTCGTTACACCTGCAGCCGACAGACTTCAATCGTGGGAACTTACGAAGACTAGCGTTGTCGTCGTCGTTTCGGCTTCCCCGACCGAATCTCAAAACACCGCCGCATGAAAACAGGGTTCAGCCGCACGGGCGCGGCAGCATCCCGTTGTAGTGCCTTTTATGGTCGTTCAGGAAGCGTTGCTAGGCTACCGTACCACCCAGACCACGGAGAGCCGCGGGCAACCTCACTAGACGGACAGTCCCCGACAGCGTTCCACCTGAGGGGCCGCAGTCGACATGCAGGGTTTTTGTAAAACATGTGGCGGACCCGACGGCTTCAGTCAGGGCGGGGCGGGGGGGGGCGGCGGCCACGGCGGCCACGGCGGCCACGGCCACGCTGAGAGGCAGATAGATCCCTCACGCTACTGTCCACTGGCATTCATCCTGATGGAAAAACACTGCATGCCCCCCCAACCCAAAAACAAAATATATACAGAACATATATATGATCAATAATTCATTCGTACTTTTGATTACAAATGTGTTTTAACGTAGTTAGAAAAAGATTGGCAGATATATTTGTATTTTTCTTGAAGAATATATTCTGTTGAATGACTCGTTTTTTGTTTTTTGGACAATGTTTTTGTCAGGACATGAAGTGGTGATGTCCAATATCTTGTTTTTGTAATAAACACCCTCAGAGATGTTTAGAGGCATGTGGTTCTGTTTTCACTTCCAGTTCCTAGATTTCATTGATTTACCAAACGGCTTCATGTGATTCCACTGTATTTTTATATCTTTATAGAGATTCTATCTGATTGACTGTTGGTTACATCTTTAATTGAACTGAAAATAAATTGATGAAACAATGAACAGTGGACTCCTGTGTTGTTTAATAACCAATCACACTGAATGATACCATAGTGAATGACCACACACTGAGTCCATAGTTAATGAACACACACTGACTGAGACCATAGTGAATGACCTCTCACTAACTGAGACCCTAGTGAATGACCTCTCACTGACTGAGACCATAGTGAATGACCTCTCACTAACTGAGACCATAGTGAATGACCTCTCACTGACTGAGACCATAGTGAATGAGCTCACACTGACTGAGACCATAGTGAATGGCCTCACACTGAGTCCATAGTGAATGACCACACACTGACTGAGACCATAGTGAATTGCCTCGCACTGACTGAGACCATATTGAATGGCCTCACACTGAGACCATAGTGAATGACCTCACACTGACTGAGACCATAGTGAATGACCTCTCACTGACTGAGACCATAGTGAATGACCTCTCACTAACTGAGACCATAGTGAATGACCGCACACTGACTGAGACCATAGTGAATGACCTCTCACTGACTGAGACCATAGTGAATGACCTCACACTGACTGAGACCATAGTGAATGACCTCTCACTGACTGAGACCATAGTGAATGACCTCTCACTAACTGAGACCATAGTGAATGACCGCACACTGACTGAGACCATAGTGAATGACCTCTCACTGACTGAGACCATAGTGAATGACCTCTCACTAACTGAGACCATAGTGAATGACCTCTCACTGACTGAGACCATAGTGAATGACCTCTCACTAACTGAGACCATAGTGAATGACCGCACACTGACTGAGACCATAGTGAATGACCGCACACTGACTGAGACCATAGTGAATGACCTCTCACTGACTGAGACCATAGTGAATGGCCTCGCACTGCCCGACCATCAGCACCCCTCGCATCACCAAACCAACACCATTAACACTATCCCCACCACCCAAAGCACCATCACCACACACCCCTCACACTATCACCACCACCCCACACACCATCACCAACCCTAACGCCATCACCACCCCTCACACTATCACCAACCCTCACTATCACCACCCCTCACACTATCACCACCACCCCTCACACCATCACCAACCCTCACTCCATCACCACCCCTCACACTATCTCAAAAAAACACCACCACCAAAGTCCGGCCAGCAATGTTTTCCAGCCCAGCTGCCCCTGCCAGGGAGTGACGGCCGGGGAGGGACCGGTGTACTCCAGCCCCTGGCTCCGGGATGAAAGGCCCGTTTCCCGGTGCTCCTGAGTCACAGCCACAGACGGGAAGCAAGGCCACCTGTCGCCAGGACACAGACAGACCACTGGGAACACGGGCCGCTCCTCAGAACTATATTTACACTACACACGTTCACGGAGAACGCTAGAGAGTACGTTTCTCGTGTGTCTTTAAGCAGCTGCATGCTGAAGGATCCACCGCCTCCTCCTCAACTTTGGATTGATATACCTACTGTGCACACAAAACTATCCATACCAATATCACCAGGTTTAACAGGTTATGGTTAACCCTTTCATTGTGCTGACCTTTTACTTATTAAGTAGTGAGGAATAAGCATATTGTACTTTGTGTCGCATAGTAATGTATTAAATCATTCTGTATGCATAATACATAATAAATCAAATACATAGACGTGGAGAAAGGCTTACTTAAGGTTTTCGTAGATTTTGTCGACTCAAGCGTTTGTATTTGGGTCAGCTTCAGGACTCGCTAAAGATGATTCTGCTACCGCCTGGTGGCAGAGGGATGTCAAGTCACGGCTTCATTGAAATTCTTGTATTTTCTCTCAATGCTAATTCCGGTATTTTGCACTTTGAGCCCCCATTCTGGTTTGTCTAGGATGAAATAGAGTGTTTGACACCGACATTTTGACGATTGGTCCTGTCTCGTGTATTTGGCTAATTTAGAATCCCCACCGCCTGTTTCAGAATGGCTGGCTACTGGCATTCACAAACCTGTCCTCAAACAACCCTAAATGTTCATTTTCAGAATTGTGCAACTCACTGAATGGTAAGTGGCGTTCGTTGATGTTTTAGAAAATATATAATGGCGCAATATATGGTTTCCATCCGTGTTATTTTATATAGTGGAACTATTCTTTCAGATACTACTCGATGTTTGACTCTCAAGCGTTGGACACTCCAGACCACTTGGTGGCGACAAAGTTGCTTTACTTTGTGCATGTAGCGGGACATAGTAAACAAACAGAAGAAGACGTTCATTGTCGAAAACCAAGGCATCAGCGCTGGGTTACCGAGCGATCGAATATGGGGAGAATGTGTGCGGTCAGAAACTGCGGAAAAATCCCTCAAAAAAGGAGTTGTCACCGGCTTCCTCTCCTCCGTCACAACACTGCAAGACGGAAGTTGTGGCTTTCATTCCTCGGGTTAGACGTAAACACCCCTCTAAATGTTCTTCGGGAAGCTGACCATCGCGTCTGCGCCTTCCATTTTCGGCACGAGGACTACATGCAATCAACCGGTCTTCGAATGGAGTTTCCGAAGAAACTGCATCTGCAAAAGGCAGCTGTACCGACGCTTCTTGGACCAACGCTAGACGAAGAAGACCTTGGGGTAAGCTAGACACGCATGTTCAACGTTCTTTTTATTAACGTACTAGTTTAGGTTGAACATCTGACTCGAACCTCAAAGTTACACGGGCTGGACCCCAAAACAGCGATTTCGTTGTTGCTGCTTGATGTTTTTGACGTTGACGGTTCTGAAGTTATACTGTACTAGTATTTTGACCTAGAATAGCGTTTTTAAAATGGTTTATTGTTCGCAACGTCTCCTAAAGAGAGCTGATGCGGTATCCACGGAGGTTAGATGATTCCAAAGTAGGGGGGAGGGTAGGCAAGTAGCCTCCAACACTTTCCCGGGGAGCCAGTGCCACAGTGGTTAGATAATTTCACAGTAGGAGGTGGGGGTGGGGTAAGCAAGTAGCCAAGTAGCCTACAACACTTTCCTGGGTAACCACATTCCAACTATCTGGCTAATGACCGTACCAATTAATTTGCCTATATGTACTATCAGATCACCCAGGAGATGTAGCAAATCGACCATCTTTTTCCAGTAACCATTCAAACCACCTTTCAAATGGCACAGTCTGAGCCGTCATAACAACAGTACTTGTGTCAGTAATATTGATGAGATGTCGTGTTTTGCTACTTGTTACAGGCTGGTGCTGGTGTAGAACCCTTCGTTTTCAATGCTCCCCCTTCAACTCCTGTCAAGGACCAGCCTTCTCCCAGCTTGTCCTTGGTCCTCACCAGTCCACAGCCACCCCAATCCACAAAATCCTCAAGGAAGTCCTTATCTGGCAGTTACCTTGCTTTCCCTGTGACCAGGGAGAGGTCGTCACTATTTGTAAGTTTGTATATTGTTTTTCTTACTTGTAGTGATAAATTGCTTATACCAATGTAATTGTAAGGATTCCTTTGTTTCACTCTTCAACAGCCAGACAATTGTAAAACTGAGATGCTTCAAGTGGACATTTCCTCCGTCATTAAGGATGAATCTGGCAGTCACCTTGCTTTCCCTGTGACTAGGGAAAGGCTGTCACTATCAGTAAGTTTGTATATCGTTTTTCTTACTTGTAGTGATGCAATGCTTATTATCAATGTAATTGAAGGATTCCTTTGTTTCACTCTTCAGCAGCCAGACAATTGTAAAACTGAGAAGCTTCAAGTGGACATTTCCTCAGTCATTAAGGATGAACCAACAGACATGAACATCAGCATCAATCAACAATCAAGTTCAACCTCCAGTTCAAGTGCCTCAGAAGAGCAAGGGGAGTTGGATGACAGAAAATGGATTGTGAACGAGTCTAGCCTCATGACACTGTTTAGAACATGCCATACATGTGCCGTACCCATCACTGATATAACATTGACAACTACAGGTAGCCAGATAAAGATCGAATGGACATGTTTAAATAATCATAATGGCAGGTGGGCATCATGTCCTGACTCCTGATGCAAGAGGAATGGCACAGAATCACCTGCTTGTTTCTGCTGCTTCGGATCAAGATTGTACATTTGTATGTTTTACATTTTGTTAATACAATAGGGCTATGTCTACTTTTACCCATGCTATTTGAAAACATGTTTAGGCCTCCAGACTGTGGTGTGCACTTTATAAATAAAACTGAAAAGATGTTTGAAAAATAGCTTTTTATTGAGATTTTTTTTTTTACAGTGCAGGTAGGTAGGGACAGAAGGGTAAAAAGGTCAGAAGTCCTCTATCTGACTTGGTAACCCCACATACTGTCCAGTGGGGGATGGGAACGCATCAGCCCACACCACACAACTGGGTAATCCAACGCCTTTTCCTCGTCCCAGTGGTTGACCTTTGAGGGCCCACCCCAGAATAACTCGATAAACCACATGTCGGTATTGCCTGAGGAGGAGAACAAAACATGGATAGAGCAAAGACTGCGTCAGAAACTTATTTTCGAGAACGTTATAGTTAGTTAAATGCGAATTATACAAAATGGCATCTGAATATGAAATTCATTACATCAACGTAGCTTACCTTTCTGACAATTGGCCATTCGGTCCTTCGGGTGTGGGGTGGTTCTTCCAGCTTATTTCAGGGACCCAGGAGAAAGTCTCCAGCACGGGTTTGTTTATTAGCTGGTGCACTTCATTTTCGGTGATGCAGACCGGGCGAACCATCAGTCCCGTCGACCGAGACATTCAGGCTGGCCATACCAGCCGTAAGGACAAGGTCCCACTACGTGCAGCACCTTCTTTCTTCTTCCGTCGGCATCTGTCTGCACTTTCCACAGGCACACCACCCAATTCCCGTGACCCTGGGGTCCGCTTCGGCCGCCTCCGAAGCCCTAGCCTCCATATCCATGTGATCTAGCTCCCCTTGGGTGTATTCTGGTTCAAAACGGTATCCTCGACCGTCAAACTCAAAATCGAGTGGGTCCTCCCCCAGAACCCACTTTTCATAATCCATTTACAGTGTTTGCAATATTTTTCTCTGTAATTTTCGCTACTCCGAGAGCACAGGAGCTTCTCTGCTCACGCTGCTCTGCTGAGTCTGCTCACGACGGTACTAACCGAGCGAAAAGACTACAACACAACGTAAACAACCCTGGTTTCCGTTTCCGCTGGCGCAGTAACATCAACGAGCAATGAGTCTTCCAACTGAAATCATGAGATTTACAAAATGCCCCATAAAACACGACATACAGTGTATTTCGCTACGATACCTGATTTGGAACATCAACTAACACCACTTACCACTCGGTGAGTTGCACTTTTCTGAAAACGAACGTTTAAGGATGTTTTAAGGACTGGTTTGTGAATACCCTCAGCCAGCCATTCTGAAGGAGGCACTGGTTATTCTTAATCAGCCAAATACCCGAGACAGGACCAATCGTCAATATTTCGGTTTCAAACAATCTATTTCATCCTTGACAACCCAGAAAGGGGGCTCAAAGTGAAAAATACCGGATTATTTTTCATTTATTCCTTTATCACGCAAGTAATGCAATGTATATATTTTACTGCATGTCGATATATATATTTTAGTTGTTCATGTATAATAATAATAATAATAATAATAATAATAATAATAATAATAATAATAATAATATTAATAATAGGGTCAATAGATCTGAAACGCATAAATTGTCAGCGGAACTGTTGTTGGTAAAACATTGTTTCTGAGGGGACCTCAAAAAGAGGTACACCAGCAGCTCAGCGTGCATTTAGCAAAGAGCTCAGCCTCGCTTGTGAGACTTACAAGATATTTTCTTTAATTATTGTTGTTATAAACTACTTGTACAACAGTTTATTACAGGTACATAACCGTAATAGCGACCGCTCGCTTTTTATATAGCGATATACATATAGGCATGTATGTATATATATTATTTATGTGCATGTTAAATTAAACTAGACAACAAGTGTGTTGTACATAACGACCCCCAGCGAGACGGGGGGCTTCTGTCCGGGGAGCAGTCGTCCTATGGTCCACGATACCGAAATCATTAACAGAGGTATAGCCTAACCGCTTGTATTCACCTTTAGAATGACATAACTTTTAGGACCCTGTAGTACTGTAGTAATAACGGGGATGTGGTTCTGACCATAGAATAGGATGTGGTCTCTAGTTTACATCCACCAGTGTTAATTATTGGCGAGTGTTTTCTATGATTAACACTGAACGTCCTGTGTAGTTTAGTGAGACTGCGTTGAGTCCAGCCGCCATGGAGGGAGTGGAGGAGAAGCTCAAGTCTCTGTCCATCGCGCGGCGGCTCCAGCCGCAAGACCCCGCCTACCTGCTGGACGTGTCGCTTCAGCCCGGCGCCGTGGGCACCTCCTCGGGCGACGTGCTGGCGGTGTCCTGCTCCAACCATCGGCTCCACCTGCACAACAAGGAGACGCTGCGTCCCCTGGGGGAGTTCCGCGGCCACACCGCGCCCATCTGCGGGGTCACCTTCGCGCACGCCTCCCCGGACCTGCTGTTCTCGGGCTCGGCCGACGGCACGGTGCGGGCGTGGGACGCCCGGAGGCCCGGCTCCAAGGCGGTCCAGGAGTTCCGCGGTGACCCGGCTCACCGCTTCAGCGGCGTGGGCGTCAACGCGGCGGACGTGGTGGTGTGCGCCGGCACGGAGCAGCTGGACGAGGAGAGCTTCCTGGTGTTCTGGGACGCGCGCGCCGCCGGCAAGGCACTGCTGGGCGTGTACTCGGAGTCGCACAGCGACGACGTCACGCAGGTGAGCTTCCACCCGCGGGACAAGGACCGGCTGGCCACGGGCGCCACGGACGGGCTGGTGAACGTGTTCGACCTGCGGCGCGGCGGCGAGGAGGACGCGCTGCTCGCCACGTGCAACAGCGGGTCGTCGGCCGGCGCGGTGCGCTGGGCGGGGCCAGGGCTGGACCGGCTGCTCTGCCTCACCGACAGCGACGGGCTGCACCTGTGGGACCTGGGCCGCCTGGACACGGAGGAGCCCCTCACGCTCTACAGCACCCCCGACGCCCGCACGCTCACCCCGCTGGAGGGCGGGGGCTCCGTGGACTACCTGGTGGGGGGCCAGTGGCTGGAGGGGGCCCAGAGGCTGCTGGTGGTGGGGGGGACCAGCGAGGGGGCCCTCCACCTCATGGAGTGCACCGAGCGGGGCCTGGAGCTGCTGAGCTCGCCGCCGCAGGGGGCGGGGCACACGGCGGTGGTGCGCTGCTTCCTGTGGGACGAGGCGGGGGAGGGGGCTCTGGTCACCGCCGGGGAGGACGCACAGCTGTTGCTATGGAAACCGGGAGGGGAGGAGCTGGCGCCCGGGAGGCAGGCGACCATGAAGAGCACCTCGTCGTGGAAGCTGCAGGCGCGGCCGCATAAACAGAGCGGGTACGAGTGGAAGAGAGGAGGAGGAGGAGGAGCAGCGAGAGGAGGGGGAGGAGGAGGAGGGAGAGGTGGAGGTGGAGGAGGGAGGGGAAGAGGAGGGAGAGGTGGAGGAGGAGGTGCTTTGAAGAACCAATGACCTCTATGAGGAGTTAATCGGTGTTATGGACTGGACTGCCGTGTTCAGTTCTGGACTGTGATGTCTGGACTGGACTGCGTTGTTTAATTCTGGACTGGACTATGATGTTCTGGACTGCGTTGTTCAGTTCTGGACTGGACTTTTATGCTCTGGACTGGACTGTGATGTTCTGGACTGGACTGGGTTGCTGGTTCTGGAATCTCAGAAATGGATTTCTGAGATTTTATGAATAGCACAAGAACTTATTAATAAATCATCAACGAGTAATCTTCCAGCCCTACAGTAGCCCTGGTTAAGGATGTGATTCTACGCAAATTGGAGTTAATGGAATTGTATTCAGAGAAAACATGAATCATCTGAAATAATACATGAAAATAACATAATAAAGATGAAAAAAATGCCTTCATTTATTTTACACAAAATTGTGCTGTGGTTTTGTGTTTAGTGTGTGTGTGTTTGTATGAGAGAGAGAAAGATGCTGATTTATCGATTTGATTGTCAAAGAACTACTTATAAGTTGGATTGTCAATAAAAGTTGTAATATTGTATCTTTTAGGATATGTAACAAGTATATAGGCAAATAGTAATATATATATATATATATATATACGGTTTCTTAAATCATTAAAAGAATAATTCAATTTAGAGCAAGAGATCAATTAGACAGTGGTAAGATGGGACATGGATTTGCCATTATTTAAGAGTTATTACAATATTTTTTATTAAAAAAATATGAATTAATTGATTGATAATGATAACCGCTGGTGTTTGAACCCATACTGAGATCAGATGCGCTTTTTTAAACTGAGACGGAAATTTGGGACTAGTTGACAGTGAAACATGTTTACAAAGAAATCCAGTTATTCAAAGAATGTAGGGAGGAGAAATGTCAAACATAACAAATGCATGCCGTCTCGGAATAGTTTCCTATATAATTTTATTTCAATCGATACTTTTGCGCTGTAAATAGTGTAGACGATGAATGTTGATCAGAAGGTCCCGTTGTATCCTTGTCTGGTAGGAATCACACGGTGGTTCTAAACTGCTGGGCTGCTGCATTGCCTCCGACCCCGGCCCATGCGACGGTGCACAAGGGCTTCTGTTCACAACAAACCAGCCATGAAAGCAGAGGAACGCTGGTCAAAGGCGCAGGTCGCCCGGGTACTAAAAGCCGCCAGGGGTTGGGCCTCCGACAGCAGGTTTAGCCTCATTCCTAACGGGGGAGAACGACTCCTCGACGCTGGCTCTCCACCCGATCTCCCTTCCCTTGTCCGCGACAACCCAACCCGCGTACTCACCACCGGGGGAGGGACCCGTCTCGCTCAACAGTGACAGGCGTCATCCAGCAGCCAATCACAGGGCTGACACCACAGTGAGGCAGCCAATCCGCGTCGTGTGCAGCCGGACCCGGACCAGCAGCAGGCTAGGGTGTGTGTGTGTTATGTGTGCCGTGGTCTCAGCCCTGGAGGATCGACAATAGGGTGAAAAGATACTAAACCCCGGACTAAACACGGACCAAGGGGGGGAAATAACCCAACACAAGCGCTGCGCGGAGAAAGGAAACCCGTACATCCATGATAGGAATGTAATTGAGTGCATCTTAATCCGCGTTTTGTCCACATTAATGGGTGTGTGAGGAAGAGGATTATCAGGGCAGAAGGCAGAAGGCACTCGTGGGTTCGGCTGCTCCAAGGCCCCGCGTCCCTCCGCTGATCGAGCCGCGGGTTGGAAGAGGAAAAGGGGCTAAATAGGGGCTATCTGCAGCCTGGCTGGACACCCCACGCGCACAAAGGAGAACTCCTTTCACCTCCGTCTCCCGTCGCGAAACACAGAGGATCAAGGTGAAGCCACCACACACACACACACAGACACATACACAGCGACCCGATCGGGGCGGGGAGCCCGAGTCCCGTCCCCGACACCGATGCGCTGGGATCGTGACGGGCGATCGAGCCCCACGGAGCCCGCCGATGTACTGCGGTCTTTTACCCGCATCCACGTAGCTGCTGGTGAACGTTAGCCGTGGGTCAAATGTATTTACACTTCGATGTTTTTGTGTAATTTCAACCCGTCCTGTGATCTCCAGTCCTCGTAGATCTGCACGGAGGTAGCGCTAGCTCACAGGCTAACGCCAAGCTAACCCGCGGTTAGCCATAGGTTAGCTTAGCGTTAGCCTAGGAGCTAGCTAACCCGCGGTTAGCCGCGACACTTTAACCGTAACCAGCGGGACTAATAATCCGTCCGGTTCTGCCTGTTCACGGCGATGGCTGCCGATGGATCCCACCGACCGGGCTCTACGTCGGCGTGATCCTCACACCTGCGGGCCTCTAGCTGCACGTTTGTGCCCGGCATTAACATTTTTCCGAGGAGCTAGCGTGCGGTGCTAGCGGGGAAGCTACGGGACTTTTCGGGCTGTCAAGTTGTGAATGTTGTTCCGCTCTGCTCTGCTAGGCCCCGCACGACCAGGCTCACCAGCGGACGGGGACCCCTTGTCGTTGAGCCTTCTATGGGTGTAGTGCAGTCTCCCTTCGGGATCCAGTGGTCTTCATGGTTAACATGACGGGGCTTGGGGATGCATTGAATGAGCAGATGCATGTTTAATACTATCAGTTTATTCACAGCTGTTGACGTTAATAAGCTTGTTCGAAGTGCATGCTCCGTAGGATCCATTGGGACACTGCTAATAAAACGTTGGGGTTTGAGATTGTTTTAAATCGGTCACTTATGTTGTGGTCCTCGTTGATTTATCATCCACCTGGAGCCTGCGTGAGTGCGTTTATTTTTCCCACCAACCAGCGATTTCAACCAACTTGGGAAAGGATGAGTTTCGAAAACAAACTTCTATCTGTATCACTGACGTGCTATCAACAGGCATCATAAATTTGAGAGGATATTTGTGATGTTGAATTCAAAGGTCGTCTGTGATTCATGCACGCCAAGGTACTGGTTTGGTGCGGTGGATCTAACCATGGTGACAGATGACGTTGAGGAATTTGGCAGAGGTGCAGTCATTCCGCCAAAACCTATTGTGTTTATCTATGCATGAGGAAATGCTCGCTTCCCACCGATCTATGGTCTGTCAATCAACGTGTGTGTGTGTGTGTTTCTGTGTGTGTGTGTGTGTGTTTCTGTGTGTGTGTGTGTGTGTGTGTTTCTGTGTGTGTGTGTGTGCTTGTTGGCAGGGCTGAATTAGCAAGTTTGTAAAGGTTCTTGGATGTCTTCGTGTGTCTTCAGGTCGGCTCCACATTTCGCTGACGGGACTGGAGGTTCACGCCTCTCCCTCCAAAGTCTGCTGTGTTTATGGTGGCGGCCACGAGGGAGGCTAGGGGGGGAGAGAGCCCTCGCTGCCCTGTCTGATCTTACCTTGCGTTAAATGACCCATGAGTACAGTAACAACACGATCGTAAGGCCCTGATCCCGCTCTGAGGCTGGACGTCTGTAGGCGGCATGGAGGGAAGGGTGTACAGCATGCAGCTCTGTTTGTGAGGCGTAGAACGTTCAGTTGTTGTGTTTGGATTTTGTTGTTCAAGGGCCGTGTCTGTATGTGTGTGTGTGTGTGTGTTGTGCGCTCGGCGTGTTTTTGTTCATTCTCCTCGGCCTTGTCCATTTCTGTCAGTGGACTTCCTGTTGGAAGGTTCCCTCCCTCCTCTTCCTCCCTCTCCCCCCTTCCCTTCCTGTCTCTGTGTAATCCCCCAGCCGGGGCACCGTCATCTGCCCTCTTATGTAAGGTGAGGAGGAGCAGCAGCAGGAGGAGGAGGAGGAGCAGGGCTCAGGGTATCTGCGTAGCCGCACTGTCCCTCATTGCTAGCGGTGGCACTCAAGCCACTCACTGCTAACCTGCCTGCCAGTCGGCCGGGAAGAGACAGAGAGAGGTGTACAGAGAGAGACAGGGAAGAGGTGGGTGAGCGACCTAGACACTGAGGGGAGGAAAGTGGAGGGCTGATGGTGACCACGGGGGCGCGAGCGTCTCGCTGCACAGGTGAGTGGACACTCGGGTGACGTGGATCGCCGCTCTGCCTCAAGTCTGCGTTTGAAACGCCACTTTGGGTCGCGGCGTTCTTCTATGATCCCCTCCCATCTGAGGTCCTTCCCTTCGAGGTGCAATGGCTGCCTGCGGAATGCGGTGGTGCGGTCTGGTCAAGGAGCACCTGGAGGGTCCGAGCACTACTTCTTCTGTCGGACGGAACGCAGCCTGTTTTTTCTCCTAGCAGATCATTATGCAGACATCCCCTTTTAAAGGGGTATTCAGCGGTCTTCTCTGGATGTGTGATTTGGCGGATGAGGAGGAGTGTCCCCGGTGAAGCCAAAGAGCCCAGATCATCTATCCCGGACACATGCCTTACATAGGAACAGGAGGGGGGGTGATCAGGGGAATGACTCGTCACTGCCTCAACCATCACCACGTAGACCAGGGAGTCAGCGGCCCCGTGGTGCTGCATCTGAACATCTCCTGCGCTTCAAGGTCCCAGCGCTCTCTGCCGGGGGGGGAGAGTGTCAAGGTTTAGTCTTGTGTGTTTACGTTGAGCCATACGTTGAGCCGGCCAATCGGATGTGTGCCGTCGGACTCCCATTTGTATGCCATTTGAATAGTGCAGCAGAATAGTTTGAAAGGCAAAACCCGCACAATGCCTAGAGGAAAAGCATATCGAAAGATTTTTGGAGTTGATACATTTCTTCGGAGTTGGGAGTTGTTAATGTCGGACTTGTTTGCAGCAAATTGAAATGTGTTTCCTTGGTCGCTGCGCACCCCTGTCTGTTTGAGGTGGTAGAACGGCGGCCCTCTGGGATGGATCATGGTTATTTATTACCTAGCGATGGAAAGAGTAGGGCCTTGGTAGGACGTCCTCTTTTGTTTTCGTCCGCCTTCATTACTCGATTCATCTGAGCGAATGAGCATTCACTAGACCGCGCCTGTGATTCCGAGTGGTTCCAGTACGAATCCAAAATGTTTATCACACATAATCACACAATTCATAACTGTAGTTCAATTCACACAAGCACCAAATGTGATTCTGTTGGAGTTACTTTGAGTTGTATAACTGAGTTTCTTTAAGTTATTTTAACTTAAACCCTGTTGGTTTGTGCTTATGTGCCCATTGCCTTCAGAGCAGCACTTTGAAATCTCCGAAGCAATTCGGAAAGCTAGTTAGTCTGCCCCACATGCTCCTGCCTCCCAGTCACTGAACCAGCCAGTCTGCCAGTTCACCAGTTAGTATATTCTTATCCTCCAAGCCTCCACCAGACCCTTCTCCCTCCTCAGCCCCCCCCCCCCCTTCCCCGCTCGGCTTAAGATCATAGGGGAGGTCACGTGATGCCCACACACACACACACACACACACACACACACACACACACACACACACACACACACACACACACACACACACACACACACACACACACACACACACACACACACACACACACACACACACACACACACACACACACACACACCATGTGTTTCTCCTACTGTACTTTCTGCTGTGACCCACAGATTTCCCTTGTGGGATTAGTGGAGTTCTCTCTCATCTTATCTGTTCGTTAGGGATCCCCCCGCTGAGTGACAGTCAGCTTGCATTCAAGGAAGAAAGTTCACACGCTCTTTAAACATGACATGCGGCCCCGGTCACGGCTGACAATGGAGCGCGTCTAACGCCGTTAACCAGATTCACCGCTGTAGCTTCTTGTGGTCTGTAACGCATGGAGGTCTCTCTAGAGAAACCTAGACGTACCGGAACTACTCTCCAGAACAGGCCGCTGTCAGTCCTGGTGGCTTGGCTCGGGAGTGCTGGTCTCTTCTGGAGTGGCTTGACGTGTGGTGGGAGTGAAGGACACCGGAACGCCGAATCAGGACCTGTCGGCATTCCATCTGGTTTCCTTGGCGACCAAAGTCATTGTTGATCGAAGGGTCTTGTTGTGTACGGAGTTGAAGCTGTACGGTGGGGTGAAGTTTGACATGTTTTTGGAACAAACTTGCAGGATGCCTCCATCCTCTTCATGTTTTAGATAGTGCTTATTGAATGTCTTTGGAGAAGCTTCAGATTTAAGGTTTTCCATGGAGCTGTGCTGTGAACCTGTGGTGTTCTGTAGCTGCTGGTTTGTTCATAAAATATGTCTTCCTGGTCTCAAAGTCTGCTTCCAAGTAAGGACATCTTTTGTGCTTATTTACTTTTGAGGGAAATTAACGGAGCGCGTTTATTCCCCATGTCCTCAATACTGGCAGCCCATAAAATGGACGTTCATAATTCAAAACCACAAGCTAAATATTGTGAATTTGTTCAACGTTTTATATACACTCGCTACAATTCCCAGTACATTCGCAGGTTGTTGGAATATAAGTCAGCCACTTCTTCTGTGTAAAAAAACCCCTAGGGAATCCATGTGAAGATGTTTGTTCTCCAGCATGTCCTGTACCCAGTCACTCCAACCCCCCCCCCCCCCCCCTCCAATCCCATGGTCTCCCCTGAAACTAACTGATGTTGGATCTGTGTCCCCCGTCTCCCCACAGGGCTATGTCCTCTGCAGCTACTACATCTCCATCTGTGGACAAAGTGGACGGATTTTCCCGGAAGTCTGTCAGGAAGGCCAAGCAGAAGCGATCCCAGAGCTCGTCCCAGTTCCGCTCGCAGGGCAAGCCCATTGAGCTCACCCCCCTGCCCCTGCTCACGGGTAAGCCTTGACCTCTCACCTCTGACCTGCGACCCTGCCTAGCCTTGTCCCTCTTCCGGTATCCACTGTTCAGCCAGCGTGACTTAGTGGCCGGGTTGCCTACGGTAACCACATCGCCATAGCGGTTCCGGCTGTAGCTGTAGCTGGGCGTGGGAGGGGCGTGTGGTTGCGGTGGGTGAAGACCTGCGGGACGTGTGGTCAGACGCATCGGGGGTCTGACCACTCTCCCTTCTGCATGGATGTTTTATGCCTTCGACGGGTTGAAGTGGGCGTGCCCCGGCATGGTCTAGGCCTCACGCTAGGGTAGTTCGCATCTAGCCTTCCATCCATCTTTCTATCTATGTACCAAACGTCCATATATAGATCTATCTAGATGGATATATAGCTCAACCCTCCATTCATCATCCATCCACCTACCTTGTTGCTATCCATCCATCAATCCCTTTATCCTTGTACAGTCCCTCTGTCTAGGTACCGTCTATCCATCTACTCATATCAAGGCATTATCTATCCATCTTTTTCTGTGAACCATACATCTCTGTATCCACGTCTCCATCTCTTTGTAGTCACAGCCGTGTTCAGCGCTGCTTGAAGGCTGTATGTCTCTGGTCAGAGAGGTGCTCAGGGCTGCTAGCTAGCTGCTAGCATGCTGTGTCTCTCTGTAGTCAGAGCACTGTTCAGGGCTGCTAGCTAGCTGCTAGCATGCTGTCTCTCTGTAGTCAGAGCCGTGTTCAGGGCTGCTAACTGCTAGCATGCTGTCTCTCTGTAGTCAGAGCAGTGTTCAGGGCTGCTAGCTAACTGCTACCAGGCTGACACCCTCTGTGAGAGCAGTGTTCAGGAGTGCTAGCAGGCTGTGTCTCTCTGTGGTCAGAGCAGTGTTCAGGGCTGCTAGCTAGCTGCTACCAATCTGTCTCTCTGTAGTCAGAGCAGTGGTCAGGGCTGCTAGCTAACTGCTACCAGGCTGACACCCTCTGTGAGAGCAGTGTTCAGGACTGCTAGCAGGCCGTGTCTCTCTGTAGTCAGAGCAGTGTTCAGGGCTGCTAGTTAGCTGTCTCTCTTTGGTCAGAAGTGTTCGGGGCTGCTTGCAGGCTGTCTCCCTGTAGTCAGAGCAGTGTTCAGGGCTGCTAGCGGGCTGTGTCTCCCTGTAGTCAGAGCCGTGTTGAGGGCTGCTAACAGGCTGTCTCTGTAGTCAGGGCAGTGTTCAGGCTGCTAGCTGCCAGCAGGCGGCCACAGGTGTGGAGCTGCCAACAGACTCTCCAGAGAGGCTCCAGACACCCCAGTACTGAGCAGCATGTCGATAGAGGCGGCGTACCCTTCACTGTGGGCTCACTGGTCCTTCATAAGAAACGTTGGGAGGGGTAACACTCCCAGACCTCTATGACTATGACACCGGGGTTCTAACACCTGCTAGATCTCTCCGCTAGACATTAAATACATTTATGATCCCTGTAGGCTTACTTAGTCTGTCTAGTCTTGCCCATATAGGGCTGATATTTTTTTTTGTTCGGTTCCGGTTACCGACCGACCCTGTCAATTTATGTGCCACCCAAATTATTTTATGAGCTGCTGTAAAAAAAAATAATAATAAACAAAAAAGAGGAAAGAAAAAACGGCCCCTATCATTCCCTGCCGCTGGAAAAAAATAAATAAAAAAATTAAATAAATTCCCTACCTACCCATGACCTCAACTGACAACCAACAAGAACCAAACTTTTTTTTTTTTAGGCCTAGGTCTGGTCTGGCCCCTGTAGGTATAGACTGTCCCATTGCTGAATTCAAAGTCATTGTTTAAGTTAATCTTTAAGGGGATCCTCATAGAGACGTGTGATTCATGTTTGATGAGCTGAGCGAGCCTCCACTAAACCAGCCCATAAAGGGCCTCTGTTTCAGCACTGCGTGACCATGTAGGGCCATCAGCCATCACAAGACGTTTCAAAGTCCACCCTATAGTGACATCTCACATGGGCGTGTCCCCCCCCGATATATGATGGATGGACCGGCCTACCGGGCAGCGCGGTCCACTGGGTATGCTGCAGGGGAGTGGCATCGCATTCCCAGGTGTTCAGTCACTAATGGGCACATATTGGAATGGCCTGTGATGGATGAACATCAACTCGGCCAGGACATATTAAAAGTTGGATTCTGTGTTGTGCTCGTTTTTTTATGTCCTTGGATGATATTGCGGAAAAATATTTTAGGCATAAGACTAGTAAATACTTACGTCTTGTATGAAAATAACCTTTGAGCCTATCAGAATTCAGTAATCTGATGGGTGCAGGCTTCCCATTGGCTGCAATTAGAAACGTCCGTTAGCAGATGACAGCAGGATCTGGTATTCTAGGAGTGGCCAATCAGCTGCGTGACACCAGGAGGTTCTCCACAACCAAATTCCGTCTCCCTTTATGACTTCGGAGATATGAGGAACTTGAAATACTGGCGCTGGTCAAAGGATGTCCATCCCTAATGTGTCAATTCCTTTCCACGCACGGAATCATGTCTGTCATACAGTACAGTACCGAGACACTCAAGTCAGACTGCAGATTAACATCTAGATTGGGTTTAACATTCCTAGACATCGCCTACCTCGAGCTACCAACAGCCCGAGTACATGCAGCAAAGGAAACCCTGACAGAGATGTGGCACTCGGTCTCTGTGAACCTCAGACCTTTTAGTATGATCGCTTAGCGGGGTGATGGCCTTGAACCTGGGAGGGGGAGGGGCGGGCGGGGTGGTTCGTTAACTGCT
Organism: Gadus chalcogrammus; assembly: GCF_026213295.1. Lineage (NCBI taxonomy): Eukaryota > Metazoa > Chordata > Actinopteri > Gadiformes > Gadidae > Gadus > Gadus chalcogrammus. The sequence continues at coordinate 21,404,896 of NC_079416.1, forward strand.
CTCCTTGGGATTTTTTGTTTTTGTTTAATGTACTTGTGCATTGTTTCTGTTGGTAGAATGTAAGCAATAATAAAAAAAAAAATAATCAGAAGAAGACAAAGATTAACATCTATATTCTAGAGTCTGACGACAGACAGCTTGGGCGAACGGAGCTGGTGTGTGTTCAACCAATCACGTGGCTAGGGGCGGGATGGAATGTGTCCCTACTGGAAACCACCTCACCGGCGGAACCACCAACAGGCGTGCTACGGCCGAACGTTAATCTCGGAATCGGGAGGGGAACCGGTTACCATAGCGACAGCATCGTGTTCCGCTCGTTGCATCCCTATCCTCGGGTCATCGGCGAACGCAAAACGCTCTGGTCCCCCCCCACTGGTCGATTTTGACCTCCTCCCCCCTGTCTGGTGGGACAGGGAGCGACCAGGTGCTGCAGCCAGGTCAGAGACCAAAACTGGGCTTCCTCTCAACGGCGATCAACAGCGTATCAAAACTCTGCCCAACTCTGACCCCACTCTGACCCATTCCACAGCAGAGCGTGAGCGCCTCCAGCAGTCAGCGGACCAGAGGGTTCGAGCGACCAAGCCATGCGCTCCACGTGCTTCCACCACCCCCCCCCCCCCCCCCCCCCAAAAGCACAACAGCTAGTAGCAAGACAAGATGCCTCAAGTCTTCGCCTCCCCTTCCTCAAGACCCCCGTACCCCCTCCCCCCTGGGGGTAACCCGAGCCCCCAAGTGTCCCTTTACGCATCGCGGCTAGCCCCTCAGAGTCCCCTGTTAGAGCGGCCCACCACACCACGTCTCCTCCGGGCTCACGGCTCTCACCGTACCCCCGCCACGCTCGCCCCCTCCGCCCAGGCCTGGACGCTAGCCGCCCGGGGAGACCCCACCACAGTGAGTGACCAGCAGCCGGGGGGTTGGCACGCAGCTGTGTGCCCGGTGCGAGCTAGCCAGTTAGCCAGTTAGCACAGCAGGTGATTTGGTGGGCTAGCGCGGCTGTTGTGTTGCGGACGGCTAGCTGCGCGGCTAGCTGCGCGGCTAGCGGCGGAGGAGGTATGTGCTGCAGGCTAGCGGAGGGAGCCAGACTTATAAATGGACCGGTCGTGGTAACCGAAGGATCGCTCTCGCAGGGCGCCTGGGGGGTGGGGGGGGGGTGGGGGGGAGGTGGTTGGAGGGGTAGCCGTTCCGGCCGCCAGTGGTTTCTTTCGCCTTACGTTCGAAAGAATGCCGTCTTGTGTGTTTCTTTGTTTGTTGTGTCACTGTGTTGACATTCCTGAAGGGCGCGACCATCTGCACGTGATGATTGAACCGTGATACGCACGAACCACGCACGCATTATTTTATTTATACTACTACCAGTACCTGGCATAGCTGGTGTTTGGGTGGTTGGTATTCCTGCGGTAGGGCGTGTGATTAGCCTCTGGAATGTCTGCTATGTGCACACCTGTCTCTCAGCCTCACCTGGGCCGTGATCCGATACATTGTTGAGTTACTCCCATCGCTCACTCCAAGAGCAGGTTTGTCCCACAACCAGGCTGTTTGCCCTCACCTCGCTGTGGCTGGTTAGTTGGTTAGCGAGATAGTTATCTGGTTCATGTGCCGTGGTATGAACTCGCCTGCATGGGAAAGACGAACAATGAAGGTCTTGCAGTCGGGTCTCATTCAAACAGGGCTCCTTGAAGCTGCTGCGAAGCAGAGCTAGGTCCAGTGAGGGGACATACGACTCATTAAGGAGCAGGTAGACACCAGCCCCTGGCTGTTCTCCCGGGGGCGCACAAGGGGCAGTAATTGCACGCTGACCATTCTATGTGTCAAGCTGGCCTGTTAGCCTAAGCGTGGTTAGCGTCTTAGTCTAATCTGCGGCTGTGGTTAGCACTATCACTGGGAGCGCTAGCCAGCCGAGGAGCCAGCTAATGATTGACAGGGCCCGCGGTTTCCAGGAGACGTTTGTATGCGACCTGAGACCGCGGCGAAGCAGGAACGGCCAGCTATATCTGGTGCCCAGTATATATTTATACGTCCCAGTGTTTCCATTACACACATCCCCGCTCTGGGACTGGAGCCAGGCTGTATTGTGGACACGGTGGAGTTCTCCAGTGGACCTATAGCTGGTACAGCGGCTAAGCTAAAGGGAAGACTGAGGCCAATGTAAAGATAGCGCCGCGGCTATGCTAAAACTAACACTGTAGCGAAGCGTAGGTTGACGCCGTAACCAAGATAAAGCTAGTTCTGCAGCTAAGCTAGAGCAAGCACCATGTCTAAGATAAAGGCTAGTGCCGTGGCTAGGATAAAACTAGCACTTTAGCTAGGCTACTTTAGCGTAACCCCCTAACTCTCTCCTTGAATCTGGATTCAATACATGCAATACAGTTCATCAATAAATAACGTAACCGTGTGTTTGAAGTGAACCATGTGTCAGTCGGGCTCCATCTCGCTCATCTTCCCCCTGGCTGCTGTGGGGACGGTTACCATGGCGACACTCGTTGACGTCGGGCTCCCGTTTCTCTGGTGTATTATTTGGTGAACTAACCGGGGCTACTGGACAGATGTCGTGTGTCACTCTCGTCGGTACTCCCTAATCCTTTATGTAACCCGTTACCATGGTGACCTAGATGCATTCCAGGAGCTCCTGGAATGTGGCGAGGCCGGCATGCTCTCAGCTGGTCGTAACGCATGAAAAAATAATAATAACGTCAAACTTGGGTTTGGGTTAATATCCGTGTCTAAATGTCATGTACCAACGTGCAGCACAACAGCCTGGTATCCAGTATGGGCACCTCACCGCTCCCAGGCAGAGCATAACTATTGGGTTTCAGTGTCCCATACCTTATTACTGTGACATTCCTCTCTTCATCTACGGGTTGCTCATGCTTTGCTTGTTCTTACATCTCTAACCGGTAGTGTAAACCGGTCTGAACCAAGCACATTACTGGAAACAAAGTCGGTAGGAGCACAGCATCAGGTGGGATTCACCTGATGTTTACAATCGTGTGTGTGTGTGTGTGTGTGTGTGTGTGTGTGTGTGTGTGTGTGTGTGTGTGTGTGTGTGTGTGTGTGTGTGTGTGTGTGTGTGTGTGTGTGTGTGTGTGTGTGTGTGTGTGTGTGTGTGTGTGTGTGTGTGTGTGTGTGTTGACCTTCAGTCCCTGCGCTGAGCCATCTGGCCAGCCTGCTCTCACTCTCTCCTGTTGTAACCCAAGCCCGCTCGCCCATTCACCCCCACTCACACACACACACGCGGCTGTGAGTTGAAGGGGCTTTCCCCTCGCACGGCCAAACGGTTTGGGCGTGACGTACGACGTGTGTTCTCGAGTGCCCCAGTTGCTGTGTGTGTTGGCCGACCTACACACTCGTTCTCTGTTGTTTCAACTACACTAAGGCCTACAAAATAATTTTGTTTGGTTCCGGTTTCCGACCAACCCTGTCAATATATGTGCGACCCAAATTATTTTATGATCATGGAAGAAAAAGAAAAAAAAAGTTTTTTTTATTTTTTTTTTTATGCAAACTATAATTACGTTTTTGTACAGCGCCTCTTCATTCTGTACAAGGATGAGCGCATTCTCTCTTTTTTAAATGAAAACAACCTACCTATCATTCGCTGCCGCTGGAAAAAATAAAATAAATTAAATTCCCTACCTACCCATGACCTCAACTGACAACCAACAGGAACCAGCAACTTTTTCTTTTTTTTAGGCCTATGAAGAGAATAACTGGCTTTTTTTTCATAACTGGCATTTTCATTTGGTCAAATTTCACATCCAGATCAGATACTGTCCTCCTTGTGATTATCACTATCGGACCACAGCAGTCTTGAGCACCGTGACTCTGTTCTGCAAGAGTCCTCGCAAAGACAACTTCCTGTGGTGAACCAGAGTCTGTGTGTCACATGCACGCGCAAGCACAAACACTAACCCCCCCCCCCCACCTCCTCCTTTGAGAGGCTAAGTCTTAGCGTTAATTAAAGTCCCAGCAATGCGTCTCTCCAGCAGCAGGGAGTCCAGATGAGGGGGAGGGAGGGGGGTGGTCCCGATCTCTTGAGTGCCATAGTCTCTGCTGGGTGCCTGACCCGGCATTCCCAACAGCACCAGAATATAACCTAGTATATAGACCCACGCACACGGGCGTCTTGAGAATCAGTTCTGAGACCCACACTGACCGGTAACCCTAGAGGTGTGTGTGTGTGTGTGTGTGTGTGTGTGTGTGTGTGTGTGTGTGTGTGTGTGTGTGTGTGTGTGTGTGTTAGGGATGCAAATTATCGAGTAATTCATTAATCGATAGTTGTTTCATCTTATCGATCGATGATCGATTAATTGATAAGCGGCAATTCTTCTGAGAAGCTGAATTTCCTTCTGAATGTGGCACATTTAGGTGGTAATTCAACGAAGTCGTTTAGTTGTTGTACTTTAAAATACTTCCACATATTGTGCATTTGGCGTCTTTGTCGTCATTAACCAACTTAAAGTGGCTCCATACTGCACTCCGTTTTGCCCTCTTCATCGTGTCAGTGTCCCGCTTTTCGTTTGTCTTGTCCTGCCGTGTTCCAATACCCGTACTGTCCGTACTTACTAGCCAAAATTTGAGTACGCAGTACTCCAATTCAGATCCGGCGAAAATAAGTATACTTCAAGGACCCGGATGCCGTACTCAAAACGGGCTAATCGTGAAGTGTGGATCGAAGGACACTCCCCGTACTCAACGGCAGCCTTCTTAGCTACGTTGCAGAAGAGGCGGAGCCAGGCTGAGCCAAAGTCGGCGCATTTTCCACATAGCCTGCATTAATAGAGTCATTTTGTAGTTTTTATAGCTTTTTATAGCTGCTAGGCGTAAATAGTTCACCGTTCAAAGCGGGATGTTTATTGCGGGGGAGGAGCCACGGCGGCAGTCGTGATCGTAATTTCCGGTTAGTGCACCACGGAGTACTCGATTTTGAACAGCACTCACATCTGAAAAATTAACGTAGTAGCCAGTGCGGATAGTATACTTCCTTTAAGTATACTCATGGAAGTACGGGTATTGGAACACGGCACTGCTTTGCTTGTGTTCCCGCTTGTGTTCCCGCGTGTGCGTCAAGTACGTCTGGCGTCAAGTGCGCCCTCACGTGGACGGTTGGGGAATTACGGGTTAAAATGCGATTAATTGCAAGTAATTTATTTTAATCGAGTAATCTCTTATCGACAATTAATCGATAATCGATTAATTGTTTGCATCCCTAGTGTGTGTGTGTGTGTGTGTGTGTGTGTGTGTGTGTGTGTGTGTGTGTGTGTGTGTGTGTGTGTGTGTGTGTGTGTGTGTGTGTGTGTGTGTGTGTGTGTGTGTGTGTGTGTGTGTGTGTGTGTGTTTCCTTCTCAGAACCAGTAGCTGTCATGCAAACTCACGCTGACTGTCCTGCAAACTGCCAACTCTTGACCTTCCTCCAGCTCGTTCTCAACTACCAGCTCTACTTCTAGCTGCTCACTCCAACTATATCATGCTTACTCTATCTAACCCATGCTAACTCAGACCATCTCATGCCAACTCTTACTTACTGCTTACTCATGCCATCTCACGATGAATCTTACTAAGTGCTAACTCAGAGACCATCTCATGCCAACTCTTACTTACTGCTTACTCATACCATCTCGCAATGACTCCTACTACCTGCTAACTCAGAACATCTCACGCTAACTCTTACCACCTTGCAAGGGGTCTGTTGTGTTTATGCTGGTCTCTGGGAGAGGCTGAGCTTGTTTAAACCCAATACGTGTTATATGTTACCTTGGGTTCTTGTAACAAGATCACCCGCCAACTACTCTGCAAGGACGGAACACACATCCACACAACATGTGAGTGGTTGTGTAATGGTCGTGTACATGTAAACACTGGCCAGCATCAGACGCCTGCAGGCGGTGTACAGATGTAGACACACACACACTATAATTGCACAGAGAGACTTAGTGTTTGTGTGTGACGCCAAACAATATTGCCATAGCGGTTTCTGATTGGGTCTTCCTTCTCTGCTGTCTTGAATCAGGAGCTTCAGTAGGACTGAGCTGTATCGGGGAATGTCCCTGGTTGGTTGTTGTAAGGATGACGTCACGACTCAATAGACCAGCTTAGCGTCTGATACCAGTTTCCGACCGCTGTCATTATTCAGTGAGTGACGCTCCCTCGATCACTCGGCCCTTGAATGACAACGATAATCACCCACGCCGGAGTTCTACGTCCTGTTTCCTGTCTCTTTAATGGCTGCTGATTGGCTCTCGCTCTGAAGCTTTGCGAACACACCGCCCAGAGACTTGCCCTTTTAATCCTCTGAGCTGGGCATTCAGCTCCCGTCTGTCTGCCTGTGTGCGTCCGTCTGGCTCTGCCTACCTGACCCTGTCTATCTGTGTGTCTGTCTGTCTGTCGGACAGCTAGATGGTAGTGAAGGGGTTCTTGGAAAGTGCTGCGGGAGTCCTGCTGTTCTTGACCCAGGGTGGCTGAGGTGGTCTCAGACCCGGGGTGGCTGAGGTGGTCTCAGACCCGGGGTGGCTGAGGTGGTCTCAGACCCAGGGTGGCTGAGGTGGTCTCAGACCCGGGGTGGCTGAGGTGGTCTCAGCCACCCCGTAGCTCCACCCCACATCACACCCCAAAATATCAACAACCGTCTCCGTCACCACCTGCGTTAAGCCCCGCCCTGATGGCGTTCTCTGAGGACAGGTGTCCTGGACACGCCCGTCCATTCAGTTAAATCTGTGGCTTTATTCTAGCACTCTACTGTGTTCTACATTGGTGCACTGCTGTCCGCTGCGCTATTTTTGTCCTCTAAAATGAACCTGTGGTCGCCTCACTCTGAGTTGGATTTACATTCGGGTTTCTATGATGAATAGGCACGCGCACACTCGCACTTTCCCTCGCACAAACACACACACTGTTGTTGTCTTCCCCAACGGCTTATCTCTTGTATAATGAAGGCTCTTTATCTCTCGCTGCACAGTCACCATGTGCACTTGGGCCCTGGCGTCACCTGACCTCATCCAATCTCCCCTACCATACCTTTAAACATAACGAAACCAAAAGGTTCTTGGATCCACCCCATGTCTCCATAGTCTTCTGTGGGCCCCCTTAAGCATGATGCCCCCTCACCTGCTCCTTAATGACTGGTCTCTGTACTGTCTAACCCCTCCCTGCTCCTTAATGACCTGTCTCTGTACTGTCTAACCCCTACCTGCTCCTTAATGACCTGTCTCTGTACTGTCTAACCCCTCCCTGCTCCTTAATGACCTGTCTCTGTACTGTCTAACCCCTCCCTGCTCCTTAATGACTGGTCTCTGTACTGTCTAACCCCTACCTGCTCCTTAATGACTGGTCTCTGTACTGTCTAACCCCTACCTGCACCTTAATGACCTGTCTACTGTCCAACCCCTACCTGCTCCATAATGACCTGTCTCTGTACTGTCTAACCCCTACCTGCTCCTTAATGACTGGTCTCTGTACTGTCTAACCCCTACCTGCTCCTTAATGACTGGTCTCTGTACTGTCTAACCCCTACCTGCTCCTTAATGACCTGTCTCAGTACTGTCTAACCCCTATCTGCTCCTTAATGACCTGTCTCTGTACTGTCTAACCCCTACCTGCTCCTTAATGACCTGTCTCAGTACTGTCTAACCCCTACCTGCTCCTTAATGACTGGTCTCTGTACTGTCTTACCCCTATCTGCTCCTTAATGACCTGTCTCTGTACTGTCTAACCCCTACCTGCTCCTTAATGACCTGTCTCAGTACTGTCTAACCCCTACCTGCTCCTTAATGACTGGTCTCTGTACTGTCTAACCCCTACCTGCTCCTTAATGACTGGTCTCTGTACTGTCTTACCCCTACCTGATCCTTAATCACCTGTCAAACTAAAATATTAACTCTGATTCTGGTGTCGACTCTAGAGGGAGTCAAGCACTGACTCTAGAGAGCGTGTGAGGGAGTTTAGCGTCTGCTCTAGAGGGAGTCTGGGGTCGACTAGAGGGAGTGTGAGAGTCTAACCTTTGGGTGCGTTTGTTTCGCTCCTCAGACGTGCCGGCGCCCGAGCAGCCGGAGCTGTTCCTGAAGAAGCTGCAGCAGTGCTGCACGGTGTTTGACTTTATGGACACGCTGTCCGACCTCAAGATGAAGGAGTACAAGCGCTCCACGCTCAACGAGCTGGTGGACTACGTCACCGTCAGCCGCGGCTACCTGACGGAGCAGGCCTACCCCGATGTCGTCAAAATGGTGAGTGCACGCACACACCTCAGTCTCCGGAGCTCCTCCTTGTGCTATACGTGTCCCGGGGGGAAAGGGGTGATGGCGTTCAAATCCCTGCTGAAAGGTTCGATGTTCGATCCCCAAGGGCTGATCCTCGACAGAGAATGATGCATAATAGGCGATGTGTGTTTGCTGTCTGTGGTGCTTTCAAAGTAAAAGCGCAGAGTTGATGTCGTCCTTGTGCTCTGTGGACTCCAGGTGTCTTACAACATATTCCGGACGCTTCCGCCCAGCGACAGTAACGAATTCGACCCGGAGGAGGACGAACCCACGCTGGAGGCCTCCTGGCCACACCTACAGGTACATAGGGGGAGGGGCCACACCGACAGGTACACATCAGGGGGCGGAGCCACACCGACAGGTACAAGGCAGGGGGCGGAGCCACACCGAGAGCTACACTGCAGAGTGTGGGGCAACACCGATGGGTACAAGGCAGGGGCTGGGGCAACACCGACAGGTAGACGGCAGGGAGCGGGGCAACACCGACAGGTAGACGGCAGGGAGCGGGGCAACACCGACAGGTAGACGGCAGGGAGCGGGGTAACACCGACAGGTAGACGGCAGGGGGCGGGGCCACACCGACAGGTAGACAGCAGGGGGCAGGGCCACACCGACCTGAGGCTGACTCTTCACCTCTGTGGCCCAGATAGTCTTGGTGCATTATATTGGCTTGTTTGAATTATTGCCACCAACCCCCCAATGTCCCCGTACTGAAACGCGCATGTGTATCTTAATAGGGCTTTAGTTTCATAATTTTGATTGAGGCATGTGTGAGATTAATCCCGTTTGTTTGGGGAATTTCACCACTAGAGGGCAGTGAAGTCACAGTCAGTGTAGTTTCTCATTCAACACAGTTGGCCACAGCTTGCCTGGGTGTACTGTCCACAGCTAGCATGGCATCCAGGGTGCTAAGAGTGTTTTCACGCTCCCAGCGACGGACTAGGCTAGCTGCTGCTCTTTAGCCTGCATGCTTTGTATTGATGTTCAACAGTTGTTTGACCTACTCCTCTCTCCTTCTCCACCTCTGCATTCTCCTCCTCTCATCTCCTTTCTCTTTCACTACTCCCTTTTTCTGTCTCTCTCTCTCTGTCTCTCTCTCTCGCTCGTTCTCTCTCTGTATCTCCCTCTGTCTCTCTCTCTCTTGTTCTCTCTCTCCCTCTGTCTCTCTCTCTCTCTCGTTCTCTCTCTCCCTCTGTCTCTCTCTCTCTCTCGTTCTCTGTCTCTCTGTCTCTCTCCCTCTGTCTCCTCTCTCTCGCCCCTGTAGTTGGTGTACGAGTTCTTCATCCGGTTTCTGGAGAGTCAGGAGTTCCAGCCCAGCATTGCCAAAAAGTACATCGACCAGAAGTTCGTGCTACAGGTCAGTGCTAGGGGGACGTGCGTGCGTGAGGAAGACATTTGACAGCGGGTGCTCACTTCAGACTAAGTCGGGATAGATACTGGATGTGCCCTGTGAGGGCCCCTTCATTCTCCGTATCACTGCATGGGGTCGGGGCCGGTGGGAACAGGGGGAGAGTCAGCAACGCTGGGAATCCTCCCAGGGGAATCATTTATAAACACTAACATCAATGGAAAACATATGACGGTACACACAAAAAAAAATAAAAAAAATAATAATATGCCATAAAACTAAATTAACTGATTGATATTTTGAGTGGCTCTATTTCCATTTGTTTTAGATTATTTTAACTTGGTCTAATTCAAGAATGAACCGCCTGCAGTACCCTCCCGCACCACAGGGGGGTGTGGGAGGCCCCTGGTCTGTTGGTGGCGGGGCTGGGTTCGGGCCCCTCTGTGGGGGTCTCTCCGCTGGTCTGTGTGCTGACTGTGTGTTGGTGTGTGTGTGTGTTGGCAGCTCCTGGAGCTCTTCGACAGCGAGGACCCCAGGGAGAGGGACTACCTGAAGACGGTCCTGCACAGAATCTACGGGAAGTTCCTCGGCCTGCGAGCTTTTATACGAAAACAGATCAACAATATTTTTCTACGGTGAGGCAACGTTGATTCACTCACTGTGTCTCTCACTCTCTCTCTGTCTCTCACTCTCTCCCCCTCTCTCTGATTCACTCACTCACTGTCTCTGTCTCTCACTCACTCTCTCTCTGTCTCTCACTCTCTTTCTGTGTCTCACTCACTCTCTCTCTCTCTGTCTCTCACTCTCTCTCCCTCTCTCTGACTCACTCACTCACTCTCTCTGTCTCACTCACTTACTCACGCTCTGTCTCTCACTCACTTTCTCTCTTGTCTGTCACTAGCTCACTTTCACTCACTCACTTTCTGTCACTCTTATCAGTCTCACACACATCCACTGACCGCAAAATCATCGTTTAACTAATTTCTCTCTAGTCTAACGCATCCTGTCTGTCTCTCTAGTCCAAAGTATCCTGTCTGTCTCTAATCTTATGTATCCTGTCTGTCTCTAGTTTTGTTTATGAGACGGAGCATTTCAACGGAGTGGCTGAACTGCTGGAGATCTTGGGAAGGTACGTGGATGCTCTTCTGACCTTTGACCCCTAGCTTACCCCGACCTCTGACCTGTTCGTCTAGCTGTAAGACAAACTTGAGTCCCACCTTTTCTTTAACTCCCAATCAGCCAATCTCAGACATTGTTTTTTGAACCAGGCAATCTAGCAATTTGAGATCGGCTTAGCTCAGGAGGTAGAGCAGTTGACTTGTAACCGAAAGGTTGCTAGTTCGATACCCAGCTCCTCCTAGCTGAGTGTCAATGTGTCCCCGAGCAAGACACTTAACCCTAACTGCTCCTGACGAGCTGGCTGTCGCCTTGCATGGTTGACTCTGTGTGTGTCAGTCGGTGTGTCAGTGTGTGTATTAACCGATGTAAGTCGCTTTGGATAGAAGCGTTTGCTAAATGCCCTAATCGTAATTTTAGTTTTGTTCTTTTTTTCTTTTATCTTATTTTAAGATCTTAAATATGCATGTGCTATTGGCTGTCACGGTTCTTATGAAATAATAACAATAAGTCTGTCTGTCTGTCACTCTCTCTTTATGTCTCTCTGTCTGTGTGTCTCTCTCTCTCTCTCTCTCTCTCTCCGTCTCCCTGTCTCTCTCCGTCTCCCTGTCTGTCTCTCTGTCCCTGTCTCTCACCGTCTCCCTGTCTGTCTCTCTGTCCCTGTCTCTCACCGTCTCCCTGTCTCTCTCTCTCTGCAGTATAATCAATGGCTTCGCTCTGCCTCTGAAAGCGGAACATAAACAGTTTCTGGTCAAAGTGTTGATCCCCCTGCACACGGTGCGGAGCCTGTCGCTGTTCCACGCACAGGTAACCCACTGTCTGTCTGTTGTGAGGTGACACACCTGTCTCTCTGCTGTGAGGTGACACACCTGTCTGTCTGCTGTGAGGTGTCACTCCTGTCTGTGTGTCTGTTGTGTGTCAGAGAGAAAGAGCCACAGGTAACACACCTGTCTGTCTGCAGTGAGCTAAGGCCCCGTCCACACGAAGCCGAAACAGTTACGGTTTCGATCTATCCGGTTTCGGAGTATCTCCGTAAAGACGGAGTCAGGCGAAACCGGGTAGAGCTGTAGAAACGCTGTAGTACACATTCCAGGCGACCAGGCCCATAAGGGGCGCTGCTTCTGCTACAGCAATCCAGAAGGAAAATAAATAAGAAGAAGAGGCGAGCATGCGCATAAAGGGTGAGACTCCGCGGGCTTAACAGTCATTGGCTAGAGGGTCGAGGGGTGGGGCGATGACGTCATGGTTTACGGTTTCAGGCGGTTTCAGGCGTCCACACGAATCCAAAACGAAACCGGGTAGATTTGAAACCACCTCCGAGGGTGATTTCAGAAGTTTGCGGTTTCGGTCAGCGGATTCGCCGGCTTCGTGTAGACGGAAGGCCGAACCGTACAAGACTTTTGCGGTTTCGCCATGAAATCGGCTTCGTGTGGACGGGGCCTAAAGCACCTGTCTGTGTGTGTTTGTGTCATGTTGGTGAAGATAAAATAAATATAAATGTTGTTTATTATTTAAAGTAAATCCTTCTGATCATTATCGACCAGGAGTAGAGGAGTCATTTGGGGTTAAATGAAACATGACTGATGAGTCTGAGTTTGAGTCTGCCTGTGGTCTGTACTTAACGTTGTGATCTCTCCTGCAGCTCGCCTACTGCATTGTACAGTTCCTAGAGAAGGACCCCGCACTAACAGAACCAGTAAGTACACTATCAGAACCAGTAGGTACACTCACAGAACCAGTAGCTACACTATCAGAACCAGTAGGTACACTATCAGAACCACTAGGTACGCTAGCAGAACCAGTAGATGCACTAACAGAACCAGTAGATGCACTATCAGAACCAGTAGGTACACTATCAGAACCAGTAGGTACGCTAGCAGAACCAGTAGGTACACTATCAGAACCAGTAGGTACACTATCAGAACCACTAGGTACGCTAGCAGAACCAGTAGGTACACTATCAGAACCACTAGGTACGCTAGCAGAACCAGTAGGTACACTATCAGAACCAGTAGGTACGCTAGCAGAACCAGTAGGTACACTATCAGAACCAGTAAGTACACTATCAGAACCAGTAGGTACACTATCAGAACCAGTAGGTACACTGACAGAACCAGTAAGTACACTAGCAGAACCAGTAAGTACACTAGCAGAACCAGTAGATGCACTAACAGAACCAGTAGATGCACTAACAGAGACGGTAGCTACACTAACCGCACCAGTAAGTACTGACCCTCCTCTCCTGTCCCTTCTCCTCCTCTCTTCCTCCTCTTCCTCTCCCTCTCATCTCTATTCCTCTCATCTTCCTCTACTCTTGATCTTCTCTGCTCCCTCCCCCTCTCTTTCTAACCCATGGCGGTCCATTGGTATGTGCTGATTCACTCTGCTGAGTCGCTGTGATGTTGGTGACCTTGGTTGTGATGTGATGGTAGAGCTAGCAGCTAGCAGCTAGCAGCATAGAAGCTAGCAGCATAGCGGCCAGCTCTGCTCGATCTGAGTTCTGGTTCTGACCGGTCTCTCTTCGTGTCTCTCAGGTCATCAGGGGCTTGCTGAAGTTCTGGCCAAAAACCTGCAGTCAAAAAGAGGTAAAAGGAGTTCTGAAAATATCATCTATCTGTGCGACACTGCACACAAACGTGTATGTGTGTACTGTGTGGATGTGTGTACTGCTATGTGTGAACTGTGTGTCGAAGTGTGTGTGTGTACTGCTATGTGTGTTCGGAGTGTGTTGATGTATGTGTGTTCGGGTGTATATGTTTGTGTTTGGATGCATGTGTGTGTGTGTGTGTGTGTGTGTGGATGTGTGTGTTCTGAGTGTGTGTGTATTGATGTGTGTGTTCTGAGTGTGTGTACGGATGTGTGTGTTCCGAGTGTGTATGGATGTGTGTGTGTATGGATGTGTGTGTTCCGAGTGTGTATGGATGTGTGTGTTCCGAGTGTGTACGGATGTGTGTGTTCTGAGTGTGTGTACGGATGTGTGTTCTGAGTGTGTGTACGGATGTGTGCGTGTACTGATACTTGTGTGTCTCTGCAGGTCATGTTCCTGGGGGAGCTGGAGGAGATCCTGGACGTCATCGAGCCAACACAGTTCGTTAAGATCCAGGAGCCACTCTTCAAACAGATCTCCAGATGCGTGTCCAGCCCGCACTTCCAGGTCAGCCAATCACAGCACACCCTGGCAGCCCGTCAGCCAATCAGCTAAGAAGCTGAGACCTGGCGTCCCTACATGTGGTGTTGTACTCTGGATAGAAATGTCCCATACTTTGGTGTTCTGTCCACTCACCACGGACAAGAAAGTCCTTAATACCAAACGGGTTAGATGATGAGGGTGGTGACGATGAAGATGGGGATGTTGGTGGTAATGAAGAATAGTGGTGGGGGTGATGACGATGAAAGTACTGATGATGATGACTGTTGTGGAGAAGGAGATGAGGCTGGTAGTGGTAATGGTGGGCTGATGGTTTGTGTGTGTGTGTGTGTGTGTGTGTGTGTGTGTGTAGGTGGCCGAACGGGCGCTCTACTACTGGAACAACGAGTACATCATGAGTCTGATCGAGGAGAACTCCAGCGTCATCCTGCCCATCATGTTCGCCAGCCTGTACAGGATCTCCAAAGAACACTGGAACCCGTGAGTCACCGCCTCACACCTGGATCCGTTCCTGTCCCATCAGCCTGTCTGCTCACCTGTCCCATTATCCTACCTGTCTGCTCACATATTTCATTATCCTGTCTGCTCACCTGGCCCATTATCCCCCCTGTCTGCTCACCTGTCTCACTATCCTCCCTGTCTGTGTGTGCGTGTGTTCAGGGCGATCGTAGCGCTGGTGTACAACGTTCTGAAGGCTTTCATGGAGATGAACAGCACCTTGTTCGACGAACTCACGGCCACCTACAAGTCGGACCGCCAGCGGTAAACTCCTTCACACTCTATTCACGTTTTACAGCTTGCATTATGGGTACTATTTAGCCCCGCCTCTTATCAATTCAGGACTAGCGGTAAGCATAATGAACGCTGTAGCGTCAGAAGCTAGCGGTGAGCGTTATGACCGTCGTAGCATCAGAAGCTAGCGGTGAGCGTTATGACCGTCGTAGCATCAGAAGCTAGCGGTGAGCGTTATGACCGTCGTAGCATCAGAAGCTAGCGGTGAGCGTTATGACCGTCATAGCATCAGAAGCCAGTGGTTAGCATAATGGCTGTCGTAGCATCAGAAGCTAGCGGTGAGCGTTATGACCGTCATAGCATCAGAAGCTAGCGGTGAGCGTTATGACCGTCGTAGCATCAGAAGCTAGCGGTGAGCGTTATGACCGTCATAGCATCAGAAGCCAGTGGTTAGCATAATGGCCGTCGTAGCATCAGAAGCTACGGTCGTAGCATCAGAAGCTAGCAGGAAGCATTATGACCCTGGAGGCCTGACAGTGATCTGGGAGCTCCTGCCTCCCTCCCCGCCCTGCCTTGGCTCTAAAGGCGTGCTTGTTTCGTCCCCACAGGGAGAAGAAGAAGGAGAAGGAGCGGGAGGACCTGTGGAAGAAGCTCGAGGACTTGGAGCTGAAGCGGGGCCTGAGGAGCGACGGGATCATCCCCACTTAACGAAGCCTGCGCCTCCCTCCCCACCTCCTCCTCCCTTTATCTGCCTCCTGACCTCTCAGACCCCCCTACCCCCCTTCAAACCCCTCCCCTCCTCCCTGTTCACAGATGCCACAGATGTCTGGCCCCCCCCCCACCACCACCACCACCTCGGAGCCCCGCCCACCCACTGAAAGACCGCCTCCTCGGGAGCGACTTCGAGCTCCCCTATTGGTTGTCCTTTCTGTTAATCTAGTCCTTTTCCTTTTTTTTTCGTTTTTTTTTTTTTTTTTAACAATTAAATCTTTTTCTCTTCTGTATCCGTGCGACTTACTTTACGGTAGATATACCACACTTGTTTTCATGATTTCATCAGCACTGTAAATAACTTTGTTTGTTCTTTTTGTTTTTTCCCCTTTAAAACTGATATTATTGCGAATGAAAAAAAAAAACAATAATAATAATAAAAAGGAAGAAAAAAACGAGAAAATGAGAAAATGACTTGAGGTGGGAACTGGGGGGGACAGACATCTGGACCTTTTTAGGGGTTCCCTACAAACTGTTTCTTCACAAACACAGCCCTAAAGGAGAAGATAGTGTAACGATCTGTCCAGGACAGCCCTGTTGTTGACTGTTTCTGTCTCCATCTTCCTCTGCTTTCCTCCTGCTTTCTCTGCCCTCCATCTTGTCCACCTGTAAATTCTGCCCCCTCCCCTCCCCGGGACGTACTGACTGTATGCTACAGCCCCGCCCCCTTTTCAGAGGAAGTGTTTATGGAAGTAAAGGAAGACCCGCCCCCTTCCTTCCTCCACAAGGACCGCCCCCCTGTCCTTCTGTCCCACTCTGGAACCAGTCCCGTCTCGGACTGGGAGGAACCGGTGAAACAGAAATCCTTCTTCTCTCTTGAAACTATTTTCCAGTTCTTCTCCTCCTTCCTTCCTCTACGAGACTCTTAACTTCCTGTCTGCACAGGAAGTCGGAGGGGGGGGGGAAAGTTATTAAAAAACAAAACTCACCGTGGCACCAAAACGTTACCGGGGCGACGAGGCTGCTGGATTCAGGCGGGAGGGGATTCTCTAGCGAACGCCATCGCTAGGGTCGAAATCGGTTGGTTGGTCACATGACCTGGCCTGCTTACCTGCTAGTGTAACATGTGCGTTTTCGGGCTAGCGGTGTCGCTGTATTGTGGGCCAGAGGACGTATGTTTTGTGTCCGTTTCGCTCGATCCACCGCCTCTCCTTCCGTTAGAATTCCTTCGACCGGCCGCGCGCGTTGAGCTCTCGTTTCCAAGGAGATGGATTCCAGGTTCTCTTTTCCATTTTTTTTTTTTTCCGAGAGTTCTCCGTTACTTTGTTTGGTTTCTTTTTTTTAATTTACTTCTCTGGACATTTTTTGATCCTGGGTCACCAACCGTACCAGGTAACGCTGGTATCAGTCTGGCACTGGTATCCAACGACCATATTTGAAAAACAATATCATACACAGAAAAAAAAAAAGACCTGATGTTTTGCTCCCGAGAGCGTTAAAAATAACGTTGTGCCCGTTGTGACCCGCGGCGGTCCTGCGTGCCGCCACCGGGGGGCGCTGTGGCTTCAGTGTTACCAACACGAGGGGACGTCAAAAAAAGCAAGCCTGTATATTGTTATTGAATGCAGTACAACGCTACTCTTGTATCTCGTAGTAATTTAGCCTATATTTTTGCTTAGGATTCTGTGGAGAGGATTATCCAGTATATAAAGAGGTATTATGGAGCAATTCTTCCTGGTATTTATGATAGTGTCCTCCCCTTTTTCAGTTCTTTCTGTCGCTTTAACTCCCACCTTAACCTTCCTCTCGGTTCTTATCTTTGTTTTGGAAATTTTGAAGAAGTTTCTTTTCACCATTGGACTTGATTAATTTTATAGTAGGGGTAGGGCCGGGGGTCTCCTGGGTTGGGTTGGGGCGCTGGGGATAGCGGGAAGGGGCCAAGGGGCGGAGGACTTTTCCCTGTCCCGATTTTGACCGTTAACGTTTTTTTCGAGCGTTGTTGAAAACCCTTCCTCACGAATTAATGTGTGCTTTAGAATGGCCCAGATGTAATATGATTTTAAAAAAAAAAGAAAAAAGGGTTGGAGAAATACAAATGTTTAATTATTTTAAAAAAAATAAAGAGATATTAAATTAAACCCGTTTCGTGATATAGCCTAGATATTGAATTAAGTACTTTTTTTGAATGTTTTGTGTCTTCATGTCGTTAAGTCAATATTTATAAGGACCAAACTGAATTATCAGAATCAACAATTATAATCAGCCCGCTTGAAAAAATATATTATTTCAATGTTTAACAAAAATTGTTCTTCTAAATTTGTATAACTCCGAAAATAGCTCAAAGTTGGTTTAATTTTCAGGTGTAAAAGGATCATGACAATTTTCCATGGGCCCCTGTTTTACCAGCACACGTGAAATCCCACCTGTGATGCCGCTCTTTGGAAAGGGCTTGTCACGACCAATCATCATAGCATCTTTTTAAAATTTAGTTCAAAATCAAGAATCCAAATGATGAATTTCAACATTTTGACACAAGATGGCAGCGATATCAAAGGACGAGTTTCAACAATCTTCTATTCATTTCGGCTGAGTAACACATCGTGTTACTCAGACGTCTCAGCCTCTACAGGTCCGCAGCTGGTCAAAGATTTCTTTAAGTCTAGAACTTCACCTTCCCTGCTTCTTTCTGTAGGCCAATGACCAGAAGCTCTCACCGTCTGAACACCTGAACGTACATCTGAGTCCCTGCTGTTAATTAAAAGCATGTCGCAATGAAAACCCACGGAGCCCATCGCAAGCATCGACGACCCACGTTTGCAACTCGGGGACCCGGTCTAATTGGTTTAGGCCTACATATCTTGGCCGATATCATACCTTCATAGAAACGTGGTTGTTTAGAAAGCAGCCGTAGAAAATCGCTAAAATCGCCGTTCTCTGCACTTGGTTTTCAATTACTTTTGTGTTTCGGGTAAATATCTACGGATGACCTTGTTGGTTGGAGGTTCCTGATGATGGCGGATGACTACAGTTGTCATTAGCGGAGGTTAGTCAGAGTGAGTGACCCTTCTTCACCGCTAGGGGGACAATCACATGACCCCGCTAGTCTGTACGAATTCATGATTAATGGGCTTAACCTCTTTTCTCTCAAGATCCCCATATTCTCCCTCTTTCATCTTTGTGTGCATCCTACTTTACTTTTCATTCATCTGCTTTACTCACTGTCTCTAACTCCTTTTTTAATTTCTGTTCCCGTCTCTGTTCTTCTCTCTTCGTCTCTGTCCTGTTCCTGTCATCATCCTCAATCCCTCCTCACCCCCTCTCTCCCCCTTCTCTCTCTGGCTGTCCCAAGATGCACCCACACACCCACTCTCGGTCTGTCCCCCCTCCCCCTCTCTTCTGTTTGAGTTGAACCTGACTAAATGTGTAGGCTCTGACACACACACACACACACACTTTTTCCTTGGCTGGTGTCCGATGGTTTTATCTGCTGTCTCCACCCACCCTGACCTGAGGGCTGGGGCAGCTGGGCGATCAAACCGTCAACCTGCCCAGGGCAGCTGGCTCTACTGAGGAGGAGTGCTGCCCAGGCGCCCCTGGGCAGGGCATTAAGCTGCCACTGCGTGTGTCCCCGGGGTAGAAGAGGCAGCCGGAGACGACCAGCTATCAGAAGTCATTGATGAGCTGATCAGGAGCGGTGTGATCGATGACAGAATCGGGATTCATTTAATAGTGCAGAGCTTTAAATGAAATGGTAAGTAACGTACGTAATCATAAACACTCCTGGCGGGACAATACCAATGTTTTAGTATTCAAAATATCTCCTCGGCTCTTCGGCCAGTAGAGTTTTGGAAGCTAGCATCAGCATCGCTTTTATCCCTGCTACTATAACTCTGATCTGTGAGAGAACTCAACCGGTTGGATAACAATAGTCAGATAAACGTAAATAAGTGCTAGAAGTCTCGATCAGCCCGGCTGTGTGAAGATCAATTATCACAGTGGTAACGCCTCCTTGTTCTCCTCCATACGAGATCCATTCATTCATGTTTTAATGAATGACCTGTTGTGCCCACCTATTGCGTTAATTAGGTGGGTCATGTTGGGAAAGCAGGAAGTAGGGTCACCCGAAGCGTCTTATTGAACCGTCCGGCCAGCGGTGTGGGAGTGAATATCTAACACTCCTTGAAGCGCCAAGCAGAGAAACATCCTTCCTACTTTCTCCTCGTCTCTTCTGATTTCTTCTCCACTCCTTTTCTCTTCTTCTTCCATGCCCTCATCCCGTTCCTCCTCCTCCTCCTCCTCCTCCTCCTCCTCCTCCTCCTCCTCCTCCTCCTCTCCTGTCTTCCTCGTTTGTAAAATGCTGATTCATTGTTTTCACATTTATTTTAGGTCATCCCTTCCCTCGTCTGATGAAGCGCCAGCAGCAACATGAACCCAGTTGTTTTGACCCATATACTGTATATGGCCTGTGTTTTTTAAATTACATTTAAAGTTTTTTTTAACATTATAAATGTTCCACTGGAAACCGGAGCAGGAAATAGCCGGTGTCGGAAACGATCCACCGCAACCTTTCTCCGTCCGTCGAAGTTTCTCCGTCTGCCGATAGTTTGTCATGTTGCCTCTGCTGCAGAATGTGACATTCAGAGGAAGTGTCGTCTGATAACAGAATCGATCGCAGCAGGATATTCCTCCGAAACAATTCGTTCCCAATCATCCCTCATCTGAGTCGTTGTAAATTGTAAATGTTAAAAACACCAAGGCTCGATAGTTTATTGAATTTGTAAACCGAGGGCTGAACAGTCTATTGCTACGGGTGTTGGACTTCCAGTTGAAAGGTCTGGCTTCCATCCCTAAAGTCTCCAGCCTAACCTGTGGGCATGCTTCTGCAAGATGACCCTTCAACCACACCTGCTCCTCAATGATCGGTCCCCGGATTCACCCCAAGTTGCTTTGGATAAAAGTGTCTTAAAAAAAAAGGAACCAAGCTGTTCTGTGATTCTGATGTCTGTCTTTCTTCGCGTCTGCTCATGGGTACGAAACCACTGTTCATGATGAGTTGACGAATCAGGAACCAAGCCACTGCCACGGGATGTAAATCATGCTGTCTCAACGCTAGAGGGTACCGGGTTTGAATCCTGAAGTGTTTCCGGCGCTGTCCATGGTGCTGATCCGGGATGAACCAAGACACCAGCGATCCTCAGCATTGTCCTGCCCACCAACACTTTGTTTACCTTTGCACTCATACACTTTGATATACTGTGAAGAAATCGTACTTAACCACTTTATAATTTACACCTTGCACTTTACACATTACAGTTTACACTTTCTAATTTATATTGTTTATACCGTCTGTTGTATTTGCACTGTTTGTTCTGTTTGTCTTTACTTTAGCATCTATTTTAGTTTTTCATTAGTACTTCGTATTTGTATTGCATTGTATCTTATCCTGTGTTTCCCACTGCTGCTGGGCAGTTGTAACGAAGGGATTTCCATTTTATTATTAATAAAAGTGTTATCTCGTTTACTTGTTATCTCGGAGGAGTCCCAGAGTCCAGCTCGTCTGAGCCTTGCAGATCCGACCATAGCTTGTTAATCTAGAGTCTGATGGCAGCCGAGGTCAACACCAGGTGAACGGTTCCTTCGCTCCACGTTTGCCTCATAGCGTGATGCGGGGATCTGAGAGGGGCCAACATCAAACACACAGTCGGCCATTACTGGTAAACCCTTCCCCGGTGGGAAGACAAGCCAGGACATTGTGTCCTGACTCCAAGGACGCTCTTAGAGAAAGTGTGTTTCCAATAAACGCTGTGTAGACTGGCCACTGTTCGAATAAGCGTATTTAATACTTATATAAGTATTTGTACAATCATCCTCTGAAAGCTTAAACTGCTAGCAAGGATGAGTTTTCTAAAGAGACAGGAAACGACTTTGTGCAATCTCCCCCCCCGGAGGTTCTGCTATAACAGTACGACTTCTGGATCTCACATTAATGCCCATAAAACATAGTTTAAAATTTGTTTTTTTCGATTTTTATTTCCTTTCCTCTCTGCTTCAACCTAGCCTTTCTTGTATGTGCGATCTTACCTGGTAGTTAAAACAATTCGTGATTCTCATTCGAAAAATAGCAAGCTGCTTCCGAATCAGCTTCCAAAGTCCTCCCATGAGGAAAGGAGCAGAGGAGTTGATGTCAACTGGAAAGGAGGAGAGGAGGAGAAGGAGGAGGAGGAGATAATGAGAGCATAAATATCCAGGAGGGGCAGTATGTTCTTCTACGCATTCTCTTATCGGAACGAACATCCGCAATTAAACTCAAACGTCAGGAACAGCTTCTTTAACACCCTGCCGTAAGCTGGAGCTATTTATTCTCTCTTCACTTGACGTCTCGGCCGGGCTTGTCACCGGTGGTGATGAGGGTCGTAAGCGGCCATGGTTTCAGTTCCAATAAGTGTAATGGCCTTCATTCACAGAGCGGCCATCTTGATACCAAACGCGAGAATTCCTTCGACCGGCCACGGAGCATCAAGCTCTCGTTTCCAAGGAGATGGTTCCAGGTCCTCAATTCTTTATTTATTTTTCTCGATAGTGGAGTTCTCTTTTACTTTAGTTTCATTTAGTTTTATTTGGAAATTTTTTGATCCTGGGTCACCAACCGTACCAGGTAACGCTGGTACTGGCATCAGTCTGGTGCTGGTATTTCAGTTCCAATAAGGGTAATGGCTCTCACTCGCCGAGCGCTGCAGCATTCAGTTCCCCCTCCATGCTAGCGTCTGGAGTCAAGATGGCAGAACTCGATTGGACGAGCGGCCATCTTGGTTCCCACCATGCTAGCGTCTGGAGCCAAGATGGCCGCTACTAGGTGAGTGAGGCCAAAGGACGCTGTTGACCTCGTTGTCGCAGTGGCCGGCCCAGACGCAGCCAATCATAGCATGCGGACCCACACACGCACACACACACGCACACACACACACACACACACACACGCACACACACACACACGCACGCACACACACACACTCACACACACACGCACACACACACACACACACACACACACACACACACACACACACACACACAAACACACACACAGAGTCGATAATGTACAATGTGTGTGTGCTTGCGCCGCCGGGCCGGTACTTTGAGCGAAACTTTGGAGCGGCGCCGGTGTTTCTTTGACTAATTATTTCGAGATCAATAACGGAGGAAACGCCCGGGGGTCCCCCCCCCCCCCCCCCGGAGAGGGGAAGGGGGAGACTGTAACCGGGGAGCTGGAAGTCTCTCTCTCTCTCTCTCTCTCTCACTCTCTCTCTCTCTCTCTCTCTCTCTCTCTCTCTCTCTCTCTCTCTCTCTCTCTCTCTCTATCTCTCTCTCTCTCTCTATCTCTCTCTCCCTCTGTCTCTCTCTCTCTCTCTCCCTCGGTGTGTCTCACTCTCCACTCTCCTTCCCTCCTTCCAACCCTTCCGAACCTCAACGCGAGTCGTCAGCGTTGAGGACCCCCCCCCCCCCCCCCCCCACCTCCGTGACCGGAACCATCCTCTGGAATGAGTTACGTTCTGTTTAACGCTGAGAACCCCCCAGAACAGAAACCCCAGAACAGAACCCCCCAGAAAAGAACCCCCTAATACAACAGAACCCCCCAGAACCGACCCCCAGTGGTCCTCTGCCATCATCGCGCTGTCCGTTACTACGCTGTGCCCGGGACTATTATGGGATGTCTGTTTTGCTGTTTGTATTGCCTGCATCTTCTCCCACCGTTTGTTGGGCGTTATCAATTCATGAGCCAGCCGGTAACTCCGTCTGGCCCCGACCATTGTTCTACCCCGCGGTTAAAATAACTGCTGTTATTTCGGTCCCGCTATATGTAGGCTAATAAATGAATAAAACATGGTGCTCCGCCCGTTCCCAAACCTGGACCGCAACACACACCGGCGCCCCCTCATGGGCTGGAAGACCGCCAGCAGGCCCGGACCACAGCGCGCTGCCACGCGCGTGTGTTTAGACCCAAAGCTATTTTTGTTCAGGAACACTAGCTAGCCTACATTACTGCAGGGAGGGGGGCCGGGCCGCACGGAGAGGACCACATGTTGGCAACCCCCCTCCTCACTGTTAGTGTTACTATCACATCCTAACTGTTAGTGTTACTACCCCATCCTAACTGTTACTGTTACTACCACATCCTAACCCCATCCTAACGGCTAGTGTTACTACCCCATCCTAACTGTTACTGTTTCTACCCCATCCTTACAGTGACTGTTTATGTTTAACTGTTTTGACATATTTATTTTTAGTTATCTATTTACTTAATATTGTTGCCACTATGTGGCTCTTGAGGAACCAAGCATAATAATTTTAATCTTGTGTACAATAAGCATGCAATAAAAGCAATTCGGATTCTGATTCCTAACTGTTTATACCCCATCTTAACAGTTTGATACCCCCTCCCAACAGTTTGTTTCTCCATCCTAACAGTTTGCTACCCCATCCTAACAGTTTGCTACATCTTAACCGTTTGGCTCCCCGTGATGCTCGTGAACCAATTAAGTTCCGCCGTTGGGAACATTTGGCAACGCGCGCCACAGTTTCAAACCGCCTCCCTCTGCAGGCTACAGCCAGCGTCTCTCACCCATTCTCTTCTTTTCTCTCTCTCTCGCTCACTG
The DNA here is from genome assembly GCF_026213295.1 of Gadus chalcogrammus. Lineage (NCBI taxonomy): Eukaryota > Metazoa > Chordata > Actinopteri > Gadiformes > Gadidae > Gadus > Gadus chalcogrammus. The sequence continues at coordinate 21,428,854 of NC_079416.1, forward strand.
TCGCCCACTCTCTCTCGCTGTCTCTCGACCCTCGGGCCTGTTTTAAGCATTTGGCTGATAATTACAGGATCGCTGCTTGTTAACACTTATGAGCACGGAATTAACGCGGCGTAAACAATTAGGACTGTGGTTGGAAGGAGCCGCGTTCGTATGCGTCAGCATATTTATAGGCCTGATACGCTGCTCCTAAAATACTGAGCACAGCACGGACGGGCGGTTCCAGACGTGTGGTCTGGCTAAATACGAATACACAGGTCCGTATGTTAGTGAGCCCTTATGACATAGATGTCGTCAGGGTCCATCCCCGTTACCGGGAGGGTTAAGAATAGTTAACGTGGTACAATAACAGTGATGCACAAAGTCAACATCGCTTGAAACCGAATCCTCCTGGGACTTGTGAAGGTCCCGCGACACTGCTCACGGGGACCCCACAACCCCCCTGGGAAGAGGCACGCTGGATGCGCCTCGCGGGAACCCAAACCACAGAAAATCCCACGCGCCGAACGCAGATCTGACAGCGCGTGCAGCTGCAGCAGCGCGCACGTGGAACACCGATCGCAGTTGTTGTTGTTGTTGTTGTTCCAGTGGGGGCCTTTAGGGACCCGGGGGGCCCATTAAGGCGTCTGAACAAGGTTATCTCCCACGGGGGGACTCCCGCGCAGGGGACACGCGTGTTTTTGTTGTTGATGTAACGATTAATAGGCTCGGTTGAGTGTGAAATCGACCGATCTGAAGACCAACGCTTGTATGTTTTATTTGATTTCTACATCAAATAACCCCCTCGGTTTCAACCCGCGCCTCTTGCTTGAGCTGATCGCCTTCTGAATCTCTTTAGCCGAGTGGTTTAATGTCCTGCACCTCTCGTCCCCAAGGCGCGTGGCCACGGCACCCGCCCCCCGGCGCGAGCCCACACCGCCCTGACCTGGGAAGGGAGCGCGTGGAGAGCCCTGGAGAGAGAGCGCGCGCGAGGAGAGCGGCCCCAGCCCCGTCGGACCGTGAGCGGAGAGAACAGAGCGCGCATGCGTCTTGCGCTGGCAGAATCGCTCGAGACAGCAGAATGCAGCGGCATGCAGCCGAGGCGCGCGCGTGTGGCTCAGTGCGCCCCGAGCAGCCGAAGCGCGGGGTTTTACGATGAGCTTCTCCGTCGCACCGACTGACACCCAGCCACGAGACCGACCGCCGACCCCCCGCCGCGCCGCCGTTCCGGACCCCGACCGACCATTCGGCCCGCCCGCACGATGCCCGGGGGAAAGAGAGGGCTCGTGGCACCGCAGAACACTTTTTTGGAGAACATTGTCCGGCGCTCGAGCGGTAAGTCCCCCTCTCCCCCCCCCACCCCCTCGCGCATCACTGAGCATCGCTTTTTATTTACTCTGCTGTTTGTAACGAGCGACCTCCTGCGCTTCTGTGTGTGTGTGTGTGTGTGTGTGTGTGTGTGTGTGTGTGTGTGTGTGTGTGTGTGTGTGTGTGTGTGTGTGTGTGTGTGTGTGTGTGTGTGTATGTTTGTGTGTGTGTGTGTGTGTGTGTGTGTGTGTGTGTGTGTGTGTGTGTGTGTGTGTGTGTGTGTGTGTGTGTGTGTGTGTGTGTGTGTCTGTGTGTTGTTTTACAAACTAATCGGACTCCGGCGACATGTCGTGGCAGTCGTGATGTTACATCAGACCGCGGGAAGCGCGCGGAGTCAGAGCGCGTGAAGCGCTGTGTTTACCGACCACCTCAGAGATCCAAAGTTCCTCCACGTCCTTTAAAGTCCGTGTTTACATCATCAGGAGGTTGAGTCCCGCTCAGGTCGACCAGGGGACTGGGACGATGGAGCTATGGGACCACTCTGCTCATGGGTTACGGAAGCGGTGATAGTACAGCCTTGTGGTTCAGTTGTATCGGTGGCTATGATCTGATGTTTTTCTTTTAGATAGACTGCGTTATGTAATTTTTTCTTTCTTTCAAATAATTATAAGGGTTTTTATTTGTTTGAGGTCGGGTTCGATGAAAGGTGCTCTTCTGTGTGCTGTTTATCTAAATATATAAAATCATAACATAATAATAATAATAATAATAATAATAATAATAATAATAATAATAATAATAATAATAATAATAATAATAATAATAACAACAACAAAAACAATAGGTTGTCTCGCAACTTCGTTGCTTGACACCCAATAATACGTAATAGGCTGAAGTCAGCAGCGCACAGAAACAAGCTTTGTGGCATGACGCGGTGTCACCCTGCGTCTCCCGCGCTCTAAAGGCCGACCGGACGAGCTTGGGCTCTGATTGGCCTGTGTTTTAGTAGTCCGTCTATTTTCCGCCTGGGAGGTCACAGCAGCAGGCGGTCTGAATTCATCCCGCGGAGTCGAGGTCAGATTCCCGCCACAACTCACTCCGTAGACTCACTGAGCACGATACATTTCAGCCTGATTGAAGGGTGACTCCAGGGCGGGAACGCGCCCGAGCTGTCCACTGACGGCGCGCGCTGGGAGCGGTAACGGCGTCTCGTGGGGCGTCTCGCGGAGCATGACAGCGGTTATGGATGTCGCGGCCGCTCATTTCCACGCGTTTGGAGTCAGTGCGCATCATCCGCCTGCTCTCGTGCAGAAAACTATTTTTTAATGAGAGAGACTAAAGTGTCGCTTCTGATTGGCAGCCGCGCGCGCAAAGAGGCCCTCAGCAATTTCCCCGTGTTCTTAAAGACTCACGCGAGGATGGCGGGGTAACGGCTCTGTAACGAAGCATCTCCGTGAGGATCTGAGGAGAGAGAGGAGAGCGGGAACAAGCGATGGTTCCGTTGTTTTGTGGACAATCTCGTGTTATGGTAAATAGGTGTGGAAATGTACACTACGATTGCAATCGTGCACTCACTCACACACCCGCGCGCGCCCTCACGCAACCGCGCGCAAACTCTCCCCCCCCCCCCCCCACACACACACTCACACACACACAAACACACACTACCCGGGGGGCCTTGCTGCACTGACTGCAGTGGGTCAGGTTTGTTTTTGTGGCATGTGGCCCTATTAGGTCCTCATTTGACTGCTGGAATGTGTTTATGTAGTCCCTCTGTTAAAATATCGTAGCGGGGGCGGACGCTGATTCTGGATGCGCAAGGGATTCTGGGAGGGGTCTTCCCTATCTGTTTGGACCTTTCGGGGCCCTCCTGGGTCCATTGCGGCGCAGACAATTAGTGGGGTTCATAGGTTGGGGTTTATCTATGTGGGGGTGTTTTTGTGCACTTGTGTTCATGTTGTGTTCATTGCACCATTACCGTACGTGTTACGGTCGTTGAATGGGTTCGTGTGTGTTCGTGTATTACTTGCGTGAGTTAATAAAGCAGTTCCGTAGTCGTGCGGTGTATGGGGCGCGGAACTGCAGTGAACGGAACCTGAACCTGAACCTGAACCGGAACCGGAACCTGAACCTGAACCTGAACCTGGGCGCACATCTCTCTCTCTCTCGGTGAAAATACGCATATTGTGAAATTATTGTAAATTTACAGTTATAGTTTTTTATATGTGTTTATATTTGTGTGTCTAATATATATGTGTTTATTTATATTATTACATATTGTGTTCATTTGTATATCTTTATATAAATATATTTATATGATGTGAACATACATATTTATATATATTTGTACCTATATATTTTTATGATGGTGAACAGTATATATTATTCCATTATTGTAAACGCTCGTCTTATTTCAGCTGCTGTAGCTTCTGTTGTGGTTGCTGATGGTTGAAGTGATTTGTTGTTCATGTACTGCGCTGATACGCACACTTAACACGAATAAACAAAATGACAATTAGGACTCTAATCACGGTGATGAGGATGAGGGTGATGACTCTGCGCTTTATCACGCATGCTTAGAAACGCTGCCAGGTGGAAGTTGGGGAACAATGTTCACATCATAATGAGGATAATAATTATCCTCATTATGATCCTAAACAAAGGACCTGATGATGTCCAGGTACAGTCGGAAACTGGTTACTGTCGCACGCTCCTGTTGCGCAGTACCTCAGATCCGGTCCTGTAGTTCAGTCCCTCAGATCCGGTCCTGTAGTTCAGTCCCTCAGATCCGGTCCTGTAGCTCAGTCCCTCAGATCCGCTCCTGTAACTCAGTCCCTCAGATCCGCTCCTGTAACTCAGTCCCTCAGATCCGCTCCTGTAGCTCAGTCCCTCAGATCCGGTCCTGTAGTTCAGTCCCTCAGATCCGGTCCTGTAGTTCAGTCCCTCAGATCCGCTCCTGTAGTTCAGTACCTCAGATCCGGTCCTGTAGTTCAGTCCCTCAGATCCGGTCCTGTAGTTCAGTCCCTCAGATCCGGTCCTGTAGTTCAGTCCCTCAGATCCGCTCCTGTAGCTCAGTCCCTCAGATCTGAAGGGCTCCTCCCCAGCCCTGCCCGTCCGGTCCTGACTGTGAGTCCCTGGTGGTGGTGGTGGTTGTTGTGTTGCGAGTGTGGAGCTCCACCCTGACCCCCCGCTCTCCCCTCTCCTCTCCCCCAGAGACCAGCTTTCTCCTGGGCAACGCTCAGATCGTAGAGTGGCCCGTGGTCTACAGCAACGACGGCTTCTGCAAACTCTCCGGATTCCACCGCGCTGAGGTCATGCAGAAGAGCAGCACATGCAGGTCCGCCATCTTTATCAATAACAATGACATCATCTTTATCCATAACAATGACATCACCTTTATCCTTAACGATGACATCATCTTTATCAATAACGATTAACTCAGCTTCATCCATAATGATGACATCACCTTTATCCATAACAATGACATCACCTTTATCCATAACCATGACATCATTTTTATCCATAACCATGACATCACCTTTATCAATCACCATGACATCAACTTTGTCAATAACGATGACATCACCTTTATCCGTAACCATGACATCATCTTTAACAATAACGATGACATCAACTTTATCCAGAACCATGACATCATCTTTAATCCAGAACGATGACATCATTACTGATAACAATGACTTCCATCAGGTACCATGACGACGTCTCCATCATCAATAACTATGACACTGTCCTGCTCTCACAGATATACGTGACATCACTATTATCCTATTAACTGTGACACCCTCCCAACCCGCGTCCGTTTTCACGACATCATAGTACCCTTCATCAATAACCTATGATGGATCAATAAGGGTCCCGGCAGCGTTGATCGGATCAGGCGGATTGCGGCGGCGGCGGCGGCGTTATTAGATCCCGTTAGATGACGGTAATCATGTCGGAGTGTAGGGCTGCTCCTCGCTGAGCTGACACGGGAGGCGTGTTGTAGCGTGAAATCTCACCAGGGGAAATTATCAGCAATTATGCGGGCTCTGCTAATTGAACGTGTGCACGGCTCCCTGGGTTGGGCGCGTCTGTCTTCAGGGGGATGAAACAAGCCTTGTCTGTCGTTATTTTTAAAACAGTCGGGTTGTTTTACAGTGCGAGCCTCCCCTCCCCCCCTCCAACTCCCCTCCCTCCTCCCTCCCCCAATCCCTCCTCCCTTCCCTCCTCCCTCCTCCCCCCCCTCCCCTCGCTCCTCCCGCTCCAAACAGAGACCCACCACCAGGGCTGTTGGTTCACCGGTGGTGCTGGAGTTAGAGAGAGCTTCGGGGATCCGAAGCTCTCTCTAACTCCAGCACCACCGGCGAACCAACAGCCCTGGTGGTGGTTCTCTGTTTGCTTTGCTGTTTTATTGAAGAAGAAGAAGAAGAAGAAGAAGAAGAAGAAGAAGAAGAAGAAGAAGAAGAAGAAGAAGAATAAGAAGCGGTCTGAAGCATTAACGTTGTAGCGGCGCTTGCGGCTATACGGTTGTTACATTTACATTCACATTGCGGGGATTTTGCTGATGCCTTTAATCCAAAAGCGACTTACAACCATTCCTTCACACATTCGCACGCCGACGGCGGAGTCGACCACGCAGGGCGACCGCCGGCTCGTCGGGAGCAGTCAGAGTGAGGGCGTCTCGCTCAGGGACACCTCGACACTCACAGCTAGGAGGAGCCGGGGATCGAACTAGCAACCTTCCGGTCACCAGTTACCCCCCCCCCCGTTACAGCTAGCGATTATCCTAGCCGCTAACTTTGTTCAGCAACACGGAGGACTGCGGTGGATGGCAGCAATTAATGATGAAAAAGGGAAAGAAAAACCAAGTTCCCCCAAGTTCCCCGGGGCCTGCCACCCCCTGGGGGGCCCGCTGGGCCCACCGTTGTCACGGGAACCGTCTCCAGTGGTCCCGCTTCAGGATGCTGCCCCGTTTCGCCTGTCAGTCAAAATGCTTAAAGTATAGCCATATACCAAGCGGGGCTCTCTTTCGCTCTCCTTCTCTCGCTGTCTCGCTCACTTGCTGTGCTTCTCTCTCTCTCTCTCTCTCTCTCTCTCTCTCTCTCTCTCTCTCTCTCTCTCTCTCTCTCTCTCTCTCTCTCTCTCTCTCTCTCTCTCTCTCTCTCTCTCTCTCTCTCTCTCTCTCTCTCTCTCTCTCTCTCTCTCTCGTTCCATCACTCTCTCTCTCTTTCTTCACTCGCTTTCTCTGTCGTTTACCATCTTGCTTGCTCTCTTGCTCACTGTGTGTGTGTGTGTCTCTCTCTCTCTCTCTCTCTCTCTCTCTCACTCTCTCTCTCTCTCTTTGTGGCCCTCGGAGCCGAGGGGGGGCCCCTGACAGCCGCAGGGGCCCGACCACAGCAGGGCCCAGGCCTTGTTTAGCCAGCGGCTTACAGGCTGAGCGGACACTGAGCCAGCAGGTGAAAGGAACAGAGGACAGAGGGGCCCCCGGCCCCTGCTGACCGGGGCCGGGGGCCCTCAGAGCCAGAGTCCATTCTATTAGGAGATAAAGAGCCGAGTCACCTAGTGGGGGGGGGGGGGGGGCACTCTGAGATAACTTCTCCCTCAGGGATAGCCACAGTTTGTCTCCTCTTTCGACATTCTTTGTTCAAAACATAGAACTTTTAGGGTTCGGGTTAAAGGGGACCTATTATGCTGTTTCGACTTTTATGACCTATCGACGTTGTTATAATGATTGATAGTCATGTTTCATCATGCTAAAGTGTCAAATAATGACGTGCATGCATTTCGACGTATTCCCTGGTGACAGTCTGGGGTGGCTGTGCAGAGCGCTAAACACTCGGGACAGCGTTTGCGATTCACTTGTTCACATTTCCGGGAAATAATCTACGTAGAGGCACTCCTGCCACGCCCCCGTATGCCAAATCTGCCTGCGCGCGCTTCAAGGAAGGTAACCAATCACAACGGAGTCGGGTTGGCAGGAGGGGGGCGAGGGGGCGGAGAAGGACGAAACCGAGCGTTGACAGAGAATGCTGAAAGCGCCCAGATGAGAGGAAGAGTTTCCCGAAAATCTACATCGTTTTTTGTGCTGTGATTCGTGTCAGGTTGCGCTATAGGAGTCATTAATAAGAAATGAAGACCAGAAAAGTAGTATAATAGGTCCTCTTTAAGGTTTGCGTACATCGTCATTGTCATGACCATTCGTCGAGGAAACCTTTATGAAATGTGGAGGTGCATCTCTTATGATCTGAAATTTCTCTTATTCGATCAGTCTTTAAAATGGGAAGTCGTTTTGTAGCCTTCCTCCCACCCCCCCCCGTCATGACACCTGATATTTATCATAGTTCTGTGGTCCGTCCTGGTACAATGGGACTCTGCCTTTTTGTCGATATCCCCACTGAGGGACGTCAATAGTGTCACACATTCACACATTTTTCTGCACAGAAATATTGTTGTGAAAAATTAAAGATATCATGTGTTTTCGTGTGTGTGCATGTGTGTGTGTGGTTGCCTGTGCTTATGTGTGTGCGTGTGTGTGTGTGCGTGTGTGTTCGCGGGCGTGTGTGAGTCTGCGTGGGCGTGTGTGCGTGCGTGCGTGCGTGCGTGCATGTGTGTGTGGTAAACACAATGGCTCGATGCTAACACCACTACAGCCATGCTGTAATGCATAGGGTCTGGGACCTTGACCCTATGCATTACAGCATGGCTGTAGGCCACTAGACTGTGGGTCGTTGAGCAGAGGTTTCAATCCGAATGCATCAATGGGACACACAGGAATTTAACTCTGCATCCAGCGCTCAACACACAACTAGAAAGACAGACAGTGAAAGGCACAAAGCTCTAGTAAAACATGATATTAAAAAATGTTCTTTAATTAAGGAATAATAAAATAGTCCTATTCAGACTCCTTTTGGAAGATGCGGGGGGGGGGGGTAGTCATTGATTAAGGAGAGAAATAGCCTCAGGGAAAAGGCTATTTTTGTGGCGTGAGGTCCTTGTCCTGATGCCACAGTACCCCTGGACCCTCTAACCCCCGGAGGTCTAATCTCTGGTCTCCTCCACCACAGCTTTATGTACGGAGAGCTCACGGACAAGAAGACCATCGACAAAGTCCGCCAGACCTTCGACAACTACGAGTCCCAGTGCTTCGAGGTCCTTCTCTACAGGAAGAACCGTGAGTGCTCTAAGGTCTTCTATCCCTCTAAGGTGCTGGAAGGGCAGTTTGTTCTTACATCATCCATCCCTCTAAGGTCCTAGAAGAACAGTAGGTGTTCTTACATCATCCATCCCTCTAAGGACCTAGAAGAACAGTAGGTGTTCTTACATCATCCATCCCTCAAAGGTCCTGGAAGGACAGTTTGTTCTTACATCATCCATCCCTCTAAGGTCCTGGAAGGACAGTTTGTTCTTACATCATCCATCCCTCTAAGGTCCTGGAAGGACAGTTTGTTCTTACATCATCCATCCCTCTAAGGTCCTGGAAGGACAGTTTATTCTTACATCATCCATCCCCCTAGAAGAACCCTAAGTGTTCTTACATCACCCATCCGTTTTATAACCAATGTTATGGATTCCACGGCACAATTGAAACGATGTACAAGCACACGTTTGACCATTTTATAGAGTCAAACAACTAATTTTGGTGTAATAAATAAATATCATTTTCCGAGTCTTATGTCAGGGCGAGGAGAAGGCGATTGATCCCGCTGCGTTTGATTTGCGATCGCAGGGCTGTTTAGAGGAGGCGTCGCCCACGGTATCAATACAGTGGATCAATACACTGGATCAATACAGTGGATCAATACACTGGATCAATACCGTGTGTGGTTGGGCTGCTTGTACCTCCATCCGGAGAAGTTGTAGGGACGGTTCTCATACATGGGAGAAGGTTCTTCTTGTTTTTCGCTTCTTTTGAGTCCAATGTCCTCCTTCTCTAATCAAGGCTCTGTCTTGTTAAGGTCATTTGTTCTTGGTTTGAGGTGCTTACGATTCGGTTAATGAGAGCGCTACGTTTTGTTGCTAAAGTTCTTTATTTGGTAAGAAGGAATTCTGTCGTATAACAGAAGCTCTTTGTTTTGTAGTTAAGAATCTAATTTTTAATTAACATTCAAGGTTCAACATTCTTTAAATAGACGTCCATGTTATTGTAATTACAGCTAGATATTTTTGGTAGAGCTCTGTTTGTATTCAGAGTAGAGGCTGAAAGCTCTGTGTGTATTCTAGAGTAGAAGCTGAACGCGTGGTGCTCAGTCAGTGTGTGTATTCTAGAGTAGAAGCTGAACGCGTGGTGCTCAGTCTGTGTGTGTATTCTAGAGTAGAAGCTGAACACGTGGTGCTCAGTCTGTGTGTATTCTAGAGTAGAAGCTGAACACGTGGTGCTCAGTCTGTGTGTATTCTAGAGTAGAAGCTGAACACGTGGTGCTCAGTCTGTGTGTATTCTAGAGTAGAAGCTGAACGCGTGGTTCTCAGTCTGTGTGTGTATTCTAGAGTAGAAGCTGAGCGCGTGGTGCTCAGTCTGTGTGTGTATTCTAGAGTAGAAGCTGAGCGCGTGGTTCTCAGTCTGTGTGTGTATTCTAGAGTAGAAGCTGAGCGCGTGGTGCTCAGTCTGTGTGTGTATTCTAGAGTAGAAGCTGAAGACGTGGTTCTCAGTCTCTGTGTGTATTCTAGAGTAGAAGCTGAACACGTGGTGCTCAGTCTGTGTGTGTATTCTAGAGTAGAAGCTGAGCGCGTGGTGCTCAATCCGTATCCTCCGCTCCTCAGGAAGCCCGGTGTGGTTCTACATGCAGGTGGCTCCGATCAGAAACGAGAACGACAAGGTGGTGCTGTTCCTCTGCACCTTCAAGGACATCACCGTGTTCAAGCAGCCCATCGAGGATGACCCCACCACAGGTGAGCGTTACACCACCCACACCTCCGTCAGCGCCGTCGTCACACTGTTCATGTCTCACTGTATGGGTTTTGATTTTGTTTGTTGATTCCACCTTCGGGGAGATTACAGACGACATCAGTCACGAATTAGAGAGACCGTATCTAGAGCACACATCGTAGTGAGGCCGACGTGGGGTTTGGAAAGCGTCTGTTTTTGTTAATTATACCCGAAGGGGGGCGGTGTAGTCGATAGGTTAGGGTTGTTTTGTTTTTTGTGTGTTTATCCGTGATCTATTCCACCTTCGGGGAGATCACAGTGCTGGTGCATTCTTTGCAGCACTGCCTTGCGTGTCTTGGTCCGCCCCTGTCTCTCTAATTCCACACCCCCGCTTGTGATGTCACCGACGGCCGTAATCGGAGATGACTCGTTCAACGCTCACCTGCTTGCCAGATCGGGGTGCGAGATCATGTCTCCCAGAGGGTGAGCTCAGTCACGTGACACCCTCAACGTCTGTCTTGGAGAGCCGGCTGGGATGGTGTGAAATGCTTTTTACTCGCCAACTGTAGAGTAAAGCGAAGCGGTCCTCTGGCCGACGGGGTGAGAACCATGTAGGGTCATTCACGAGAGCCGCGTCAGATCGTGGCGCACTGACGTCGGGCTAGCAGCCGCTGCGCTAGCTGCACCGCTACGCTAGCTGCACCGCAGAGAAACACAACAGGCCTTAGTGCGTCTCATTCTCCTCCTCCATCCTTTACTTTGACTCTCACCCTCTCCCACCCTCTCTCTCGCTCTCTCTCTCTCTTTTTCTTTCACTTTCTCTCTCTCTCTCTCTCTCTCTCTCTCTCTCTCTCTCTCTCTCTCTCTCTCTCTCTCTCTCTCTCTCTCTCTCTCTCTCTCTCTCTCTGCTACCTGCTCCCTAATGACACAGATCTGAATTCACCGTCTAACCCCAACCTGCTCCTTAATGACCCGGTCTGTACTGTCTAACAGTACCGGCTCCGTTATGACAAGGTGCCTACAATCCACAGTGACAGCTGCTCATGTCATTTAGGATAGAAGCAGGTAGGGGTCAGGGGTCATGTTGCTGAAGGACCCCCACAGGTTGTGTGGTGGTCCTGGGGGATGGACCCCCTGTCCATGGGGAGGATGTGGGCGGTCTTCTGGCAGTGGGGGGCGGGGTGTTGTGGTAGCGATGGGGGGGGGGGGGTGAGTGATTCAGAGTGTCAGCCCAGCGCCCGGGAGCCACACCGGGCTGCCCTTTAACGAGGAAACGGTCTGCCACGACCCCCCGCTGACCTGCCCCCCGCAACACACACACAGACACACACACACACACACACACACACACACACACACACACACACACACACACACACACACACAGTGACACACACACACACACACACAGAGACACACACACACACACAGAGACACACACACAAACACACACACACAGAGACACACACACAGCGACAAAGACACACACACACACACACACACATATAGAGATACACACACACACACACACAGACAGACACACATACACATTCACACATCACCCACACACACATACAAACACACACACACACACACACACACACACACACCCCCACACACACACACACACACACAGCCACCTCTACTCCAGTGCCACAAAGAATGAGCGCCGGGGGTCCCGGGGGAGGGGGGGGGGGGGTAGAGGGGGGCTGGGAGTGTAGTGACACGTGATTAACATGTGAGTAGCATGTAGCAATTACCCGCTGATTAGAATCATTAACGACAGATCACCTCGTCACACCTCGTTTAGCCTCGTTAAGACTCGTTAAGACCCTCTCGCTGGGGAGGGAGCTTACATAATCAGGATATTCAAATGAAGAAAATGATCAATATTATGTTTCTATTATCATTATTATTCAATTATTAATTATGTGTTTGTGTAGGCGGATGCGGTTGTCTGTGTGTTTGCATGAGTATGTTTGTGTGTGTCTGTGTATGTGTGCGTGCATGTGGGTGTTTGTGTATGTGTGAGTGCGTTTGTTTGTGTATGTATTTGTGTGTGTGTGTGTGTTTGTGTCTGAGTGTGTGTCTGTGTGTGTGTGTCTGAGTGTGTATGCGTTTGTGTGTGTTCATCAGTGGGGAGCAGGGGGTGGATCGACCATCGATCAATCGATGGGTCTATTTCTACGCGCGTGTATAAATACAGAGAGGAGAAGGAGACAAGAGGACAACAGATCATTGGAGAGAAAGTGCATCACAGCACATTGTGGTCCCACACAGAGAGGATTGTGGGGGTTGGTGTCTGAGGCAGAGAGGATTTTGGGAGTTGGTGTCTGAGGCAGAGAGGATTGTGGGAGTTGGTGTCTCTGAGGTAGAGAGGATTGTGGGAGTTGGTGTCTCTGAGGTAGAGAGTATTTGCGGTCCAGAAATTGAGACTTGGTTTTATATTCTTAAATTGTTTTCCAGGATTTCATCGATCTACAAAAGACCCATCTCATCTTGCCTCATCGTATCAAATTTTAGACAAAGCAAATCTCGGCTTACATTATGTAAATTAATTACTTATTTGACTTTATTTTATTTATAATCTTCTCATGTAAATTCATCTTCTCATATCTAAGTTTACCTTTGTGTATCAAAGCATGCTTGGGTTATATTGTGTTTCATATTTTAGCAAAGTTTAGATAAGCACCACATAGCTCAGTTTATCTTTCATTAAATCAGGTTATCTTGGAGTCGCTTATCTTGTTGTAAAATTATTATATCCATCTATTTATAATCATTAGCGTGTCGCATAATCCCGCCTCGCTTGTGTATGAGCGGCGATTCGGCGGTGTGGCTCGTGGCGGTCCCTGCACAGATGCATGCTGGGAAGGCCTTTGGGTGTGTCTGGCGTGTGTGTGTGTTCTGAATCGCAAACAGTCTGTCTCTCTCGTTACTTTATGGCTAAATGTTTTGTAGTTGTGTCGTGTATCCATTCGGCTCCAGCATCTGTCTCGTGAACCCCTTCCAGCGGAGCTAACACTCTGTCAGCTAATAAGGACTCAACAAACGATTGTTATTGTCCTAAAAGACGACTCAGTCTCTCTTCTCAGACTAGAAGACATCTGCTGTGCATCATGGAGCAGTTTATCGGATTAGAGACTTTGTTTAGGAGTCTCATTTATGAACACGCAGGACTGCAGGCAATCACAGATATCAGTCAAAGTCACGCAGAATAACCCACCATAAACCAGAGATAATATGGAGATAAAATAGATATAAGGTATAACAGAGA
>NC_079416.1:21442377-21482377 GCF_026213295.1 Gadus chalcogrammus
TCGTTCCCCTCTCTTCTCCTTCTCCTCTCCTCCCCCCCTACTCTTCATCTCCTACCCCTTCCACCTCCTCCTCCTCACTCCCCTCTAATCCCTTTACTCTCCCCTCCTCATCTCTCTTCCACCCTCTCCTCCCTCCCCCTCTCCCTCCCTCCCCCTCTCCCTCGCCCTCTCCCTCCCCCGCCTCTCTGTATTCTATATAATACGTTGTATATTGTGTGGTTCCGTGCGTGTGTGCGTGTATTGTTGTCATTGTTTCATTGTTGGTGTGCACGTTAGTATGAACGTGTGTGCGTGTCTGCTTGTGTGTGTCCCCCTCAAACTGCAGCCTTATTAAGTTTCCAATCTCAGCCACTTGCAAATCCAGGAGAGAGGGAGAGAGGGAGGGAGGGAGGGAGGGAGGGGAAGAGAGGGAGGGAGGGAGGGGGAGGGAGAGAGAGGGAGGGAGACATGGAGAGAGAGAGAGCGAGTCAGACAGTGCCTCTGTATTTCCGAAAGTTTCTCAATCAAACCTCTGTTCCTTCAGAGAGTTTAATCATTCTGTACCCGCTGGTAAGATTCAGAGTCTTTCCAAATGGAAATAACACTGGCTGGCTCTATATATACACTCATAACCCCTCACAGAGTTGATTCCAGCGACATTAACTCATTCATTGTTGCTAATCAAGATATTATTAATTTGCTTTTCGGTTGCCTGGGCCGGAACCAGAATAAGAGGCACAAAAGCTTCGGCGAGGAGGTGCTACATTTAGTCCCAGCGTTCCCCAGACCTGGATGCCAGGAAAGAGGCGTTCTTTTGGTTATTACCTTTTTTGCTGTTTCTTGGTTCGATATCCAGAAAAGCCCAGCAGAGTGAGTGAGTGAGAGTGACTTTTGGTGGATTATATTCAGAGCCGACCAGGGTGTAACTATGGGCGCTGTTACATGCTGCTCCATAACTCTCGCTGAGTGAGTCGTGTTGGAGTATGTTCAGAGCAGACCAGTCTGTAACTATGGGCGCTGTTAAAAGCTGCTCCTTAACTCTCACTGTAGTGAGTTGTGGTGGAGTATGTTCAGAGCAGACCAGGGTGTAACTCTGGGGGCTGTCAGTGTTACATTCTGCTCCTAAGCTCTCACTGGGTGAGTTGTGGTGGAGTAAGTTCAGAGCAGACCAGGGTTTAACTATGGGGGCTTTCGTTACATGCTGCTCCCTAACTCTCACTGAAGTGAGTTGTGATGTCCCAGTGAGTTTCCCACTGAACACGTTAGACCTCCTCGTTTTAGCTAATTGATACTAGTGTTGCTAATTTGCTGCGAAAAAAATGGATGAAATTGGTTGCTATGTCTACTGTTACCCAGGTAACTGCTTGCTAGTTTGGAATAACATGTGTGCCAGAAGCACACAGACATGCACAGAACTATACAAGCACACAGAAATGAACAGACACACACACATACACAGACACGCACACACACACGCACACATAGGCACACACGCACACACACACACACACACACACACACACACACACACCCCCAAACACTCGTTAAACATAGTAGAATTAAAACACTTGCTGGGTTTGCTCAACAGTTTTTGGAACTGAATTGTGTCTGCGCCATGAATGGTGGGATACCAGCATGTTTGTGAAGCAAACAAAAAATAATTTACATGCAAACGTTTGGGACATTAGGTATCAACTGTAGTGTTTGTTTGAGATCGACTGATCTCTGTATAACCTGCCCTGGCAATTAAAATGCTACTCTGAATTGTAAGAAGCAACAATTTTCCCCGCGTTATTTATCCAAATCAACAAACATACCCAGACACATACACAGACCCAGGAGGGCAGTCCGACCGGGGACACTGAGGCCGGGGTCCAGGGTGTGTAGAACCGGGTCTGGTTGGAGTGGAACCTAATCCACTCACCTGATACCCTAGCGAGCTCAAACAGCAGGGGGTCATTCCTGTCAATCACAAGCCGCTGATATAACCAATTAGCACACTTGCAATCGGGGAGCAGGAAGGGCGACGGGGAGTTAATGACTAATTAGTGGAATGGGATATCAGAGTTTGGTGGGAGATAAAAGAGGGCTGAGAAATATACCTTGATAGTCAAGATTCATCTTCCCTCGGTAGCAATGTCTTTATGTAGCGAGACACTATCGTTACCACCAGTTTTATCCTCAAAAGCCTATTGATACGCAACACATCGACTGCTTTGAGTCATTGAGCAGACATCTGCAATCAAAGCGGTTCACGAGCTAGAAGAACGTTCGAAGAACACAGAGTGGAGTGACTCTGAATCATCCGGCGTGACCTAGTTCCTAAAAGTGTGATTTCTGCTTTCTGAGACCTGAATTTAGAAAAGTGCATCTTCGTTTAAAAGTCAGATGGCCGATACGAAGATGTGCACTGTAAACACCAGAACTAGTACCACCACACTAGTCTGTGGAGGTTTATGTCGTTGTTGTTGCTGCTGTTCAAGTTCCACTCGAAGGGGGAAGAAGTATTCAATATTATTCTACGTTTCTCATGGTTATCCAAACCTCCCAGCAAATGCACTTGACTTCCATCCCTCCATCTTGATCCAGAGAGTTTAGGAACTCGAGATCTGCGTTTTCATGTGCCAAAATCCTTCAGTCCACCATCTTGTCTTTACACCTGTGTTCTGCATCCAAGCCCAAAGATCTGCGTTTCTCCGTCTCGTGGAGTTAATGACGTCGCGGAGAGCCCCATCTCCCCTCCCTCCTTCTCCCGGTTTATTTATTGATGGTCTAATGGCCCACCCCCACCAAAGCCCTCAGTCGCCTCCCATCTTGTTTTTCAGGAGACGCAGGGTGGATTAATCTCTTTATCCATAATTCATGACTGGTTATGAGACAGGGACTTAAAGCGGGCTTTTCTATTCACACAGCAATATGTTCTGGCCCGGTGAGCTGACGCACCTTTTGGTTCGCAGTGCTGCGCGGGCAGCCCTGTAATTAGTGCTGAGCCGATAGCCTTGTGCGCTAGCTTTGCCGTCAGTGCTATGGTTAGAGCTGAGCGGTTAGAGCTGAGCGGCTAGCGCTTAAAAGTGTTAAGGTGCGGCCACACCAGACGCGTACCTCGCGTACCTCGCGTATAAAATCGCCATTTTTTCCATAGGGAACCATTGGTTTACGCGCGTATGATACGCGTACACGCGTTACTTGCGTATAAGCAACATTTTACTCGCGTTAGGGGCGTATGAGGCGCGTATATATACGCGCGTACATACGCGCATACCCGAGGAGTTAAAAAAATTGAACTTTTTACGCTCATACGCGCCGCAATAGCCAATCAGCGTTGAGCTTGACCCGACGTCACTGGCAGAGAGTAGTGAGCTTGGACAGAAGCATACGGCCGACATCTTTCTTTATTCTGTGTGGAAATAGTAACATAGTTACGCCATTAAATGCTTTTATGGAAACATTTTTAGCGAGAAATGTGCATTTTACTTTCATAATGTTCGCTCGGTGAATGTGAAGGATGTTTGGTTTGATAGTTATGACGAAGAGGGAACGCTCCGTTCACTTACATCGACAGTCTCTGGTTACTAAGCAACCTCAACGTCTTGGCGGACTATATATCTGCTGATCAACACTACGAATGCTGGAAACACACCAGACACACCATGTGAAGTTATTTAACCCGATTATTGTTATTTATATCCGAGATTATTTAATCTAACCCGATCTAAACTCTATCACCCAAACACGGCGGCGTTTGGGTTTCCTACCTCGGACTCCAGCGCAGCCATGTCCATGGCAGCCACGGCCGGCAACTTTCTTTATTCTGGGTGGAAATAGTAACATAGTTACGCCATTAAATGCGTTTATGGAAACATTTCTAGCGAGAAATGTGCATTTTACTTTCATAATGTTCGCTCGGTGAATGTGAAGGATGTTTGGTTTGATAGTTATGACGAAGAGTGAACGCTCCGTTCACTTGCATGGACAGAGTCTCTGATTGCTAAGCAACCTCAACGTCTTGGCAGACTATATATCTGCTGATCAACACTACGAATGCTGGAAACACACCAGACACACCATGTGAAGTTATTTAACCCGATTATTGTTATTTATATCCGAGATTATTTAATCTAACCCGATCCAAACTCTATCATCCACCCAAACATGGCGGCGTTTGGGTTTCCTTCCTCGGACTCCTAAATCCAGCGCAGCCACAGGCTGGGGGGGGGGGAGTTTTAGTTGTTAGCGCCAATTCTGGCACTGAGTGGTAAGCGCTGACTTGTTAGCACCAAGCGGTTAGAGCTTAGTTGTTAGCACCATGGCTAGCACTGAGTGGTTAGCACTGACTTGTTAGCACCAAGCGGTTAGAGCATAGTTGTTAGCGCCATGGCTAGCACTGAGTGGTAAGCACTGAGCGGTTCAAGCTGAATGGCTAGCGAAAAGAGGTGTACCACGCTAACAGTCAAGAGACACGGAAACAACCGAGATTACCGTCACCTTGGGGCCTCTGGTGTGTTTAGGCGTGCTACTAGTTACTTTGAGTAGCATGCTTTGAGTAGCATGCCTCTAGTACTCACAGTGGCATCATACCGAGGAGCCTGGAACACATTTAATTATTGAAAGCGTCAACTCATTTTAGTTTGGTGTTTCATGGTTTTAATGTATTTTTTGGTACTTTCCCAATTATTGATGTGTCGGATAGGGATTATTTATGACCAATAGCAAATATCAAATACAAATCTTGCTAAATCCATTGGAGGGATAAAATGATTAAACTGAATCTTTCTTGTGTTGTTTATGTACTTACAATCATGTTCAAAGGCAGGGAACCCTGGATAAGGAAAATGAAAGTGGACCTTTAATACAAACCAAAGGTCCCTCCGGACGCCCTCATCTATCTGATGATTACATAACGTCAGCGTGGAGCAACAGTCAGACCTCACAGGGCACGCGCCGGGCTGCAGCCCAATGCAATCCCTCCTCCTCCTCCTCCTCCTCCTCCTCCTCCTCCTCCTCCTCCTCCTCCTCGTCCGCCGACTCTCCTCCTCGTCCGCCGACTCTCCTCCTCCTCCTCCTCCTCCTCCTCCTCTTCCGCCGACTCTCCTTCACCATCCCCTGCTCCTCCTCTTCCGATTCATCCTCCTTCTCCACCTCCTCCCCTCTCTCCTTCTCGTCCTCCTCCTCCTCTCCGTGTTCCTCCCTCCCTGTCTCCTCCTCCCCCATCCCCTCTTCCCTTCTCCTCCCCTTGCCTCCTCCCCCTCTCTCCTTCCCCACCCCGGCTCCTTCTCTACTGATATCTCCACCTCCTCCCCTGTCTCCTTCTCCTCCTCCCCCTCTCTCCTCCTCCCCCTCCTTTCTCCCCCTCCCCTCCTCCTCCTCCCCCTCCCCTCCCCCTCTCTCCCCCTCCTTTCTCCCCCTCCTCCTCCTCCTCCTCCTCCACCTCCTACTCCATCACTGTAACTAGCGGCCGTCTGCTACAGCGTGTGTTAGTGGTGGTGTCCGGGCTGCGATAAGGACCAGTATTACTACGGCAGGTTTTCAGTCACGGCACCAACCAACAGAGCACACGTCCACCCACCCTAACCTCCACCTTTCTGGTGCTGGTGTGTGTGTGTGTGTGTGTGTGTGTGTGTGTGTGTGTGTGTGTGTGTGTGTGTGTGTGTGTGTGTGTGTGTGTGTGTGTGTGTGTGTGTGTGTGTGTGTGTGTGTGTGTGTGTGTGTGTGTGTGTTCGGGGGCGGGGGGAGGGGGGGGGGGGGGTTCAGGTGATATCCCGGCAGGCTTGCATGACATCCCTCAGCCCCGGTCTGTAATTGGCCAGAAGCTCCACCACCACTAGGGACCTCATCGCAGGCGAGGCCTGCTGTCGGAGCTCATGTTGGGGGTGGGCGGGGGGGGGGGGGGGGTGGTGCGGCCGCAGCGACGGCCCCCAGGGAGGTGTGGAGAACCAGAGTGGTGACGAGATAGAGACCATATTCAACTCCCTTCCTCCACACTCACACAGCTCAGGGGCAGGTGCTGATGCTGCTGCTGTTGTCGGGGTTAGGGTTAGTCGAGCCAAGCTCTGTTTTTTAGCAGCAGGCTGACGCCCCGGAGCCGCTTGTTGTGAGGACCCCGCTAACCCCGTCCGGCCCCCGGAGAACCTCTTCACACCGCTTCCTTCCTCTGGGGGGGCTCGACGGCGCGTTGGCCCCGAAGGAGAGACCGGAGGCTCCGACGGCAAACCAGTGGGGCCTCGGACCCCGACACGCTCGTCGCCCGTCCCCCTCAGCCTACCTATAGCTCACACACACGCACGACACACGCATACACCCTCACACACACAAACACACACAAACACACACACGCACGACACACGCATACACCCTCACACACACAAACACACACAAACACACACACGCACAACACACGCATACACACACAAACACACACACGCACTTATACTCACACCCTCATGTACAAACACACACACACTCACACACACACACACACACACACACCAACAGACACACGCACTTATACTCACACCCTCATCTACAAACACACACACCCTCACACACACTCGTACTCACACGCAGTCTCTCACACACACACCCTCACAAGAAGTTATATTCACACACACACTCAAATACACACTCACTCACACACACACACCCCCTCACAAACACATCGTACTCACATGCACGCTCGCAGGAACGCACACGCACACACAAATTCACTCACTCACTCACTCACTCACTCACTCACTCACTCACTCACTCACTCACTCACTCACTCGCTGTGTGGCTGACAGTCCACTCAGTCGGTAACTCTCTCCCTCTTCACTGTCAGTCTGAGAGGGACCCAGGTCTTCCACGGGCACCTTCCTATTGGCTCACGACCGGGTCGGCCGTCGGACAAACAGGAAGTGGGGACGCGCGCCATATATCCGTGTCGTCGGCGCACGCCACCCTCGCGGCGGTCGATCCGCCCGCCGCTTTGTTTCTGATGAGTCACGCCGCCGGGGTGGGGGGGAGACGGCGCATCTAATGGCGGCGTTGCCATGGCGATTCTCGCACCACGACGTTCGGACGGGGGGCTTTCATCTGTTGCCGGCGGCGATCATTAGCGATGGGAGCTGGCTCTGCATCAGTCGTGGGGCCCAGATGGCCGGGGCCCCCGCCGGTGATGAGCCGAGAGCCCCGTGTTTACCGGGGGGCGGGGCCGAACGCTCAGCTCCCCTCGGGGGGGGGGGAGGGAGGGCGGGGCCGCCGGGGCGCCTCGAATCTCTCCGCTGCTGCTTCCATTCATGTCACCCGATCGTCTTCACGTCTTCATCTCCCGAAGCTCTTCACGAGCAGCACAGCCTCGTGTCATCATCGCAGGTCGGAACAGAACCACATCCCGTGTTGTAAGGGACGCGGTATCGGGGATTACACTCTCTCTTTGAGCTCCCCCTCCCTCCAAGGGAAGGTGGGTGGACGGGGGGTCGGCGTGTGTGCGCTTGTGTGCGTGTGTGTTTTGGCTTGCTTGCTTCGGAAAATCGCACCATGAACATGTCAACCAATCCCACGGCTGGTCTGCTCACTGCTCCACCAATCAAACGATCAGAAGGTCTAACTAGCCCTGTATCCCATCTCCCTTCTCCCCTCTTCCCACCTGCTGCCGTCACCTCCGTGAATCTCTGATCATCACGAGAGGAAGGAGCTGGCTCTGTTGCTAAGGACCAGGGCCAGGTTGGACTGTTGCTAGGGACAGCGGATTAAAGCAGACCTCTTTAATCGCACACAGAGTGAGGCAGTGTCAGACCTCTAACCTGACAGTGAGGCAGTGTCAGACCTCTAACCTCACACTGAGGCAGTGTCAGACCTCTAACCTCACAGTGAGGCAGCATTAGACGTCTAACCTCACACTGAGGCAGTGTCAGACCTCTAACCTCACACTGAGGCAGTATTAGACCTCTAACCTCACACTGAGGCAGTGTCAGACCTCTAACCTCAGTGAGGCAGTGTCAGACCTCTAACCTCACACTGAGGCAGTGTCAGACCTCTAACCTCACACTGAGGCAGTGTCAGACCTCTAACCTCACACTGAGGCAGTGTCAGACCTCTAACCTCACACCGAGGCAGTGTCAGACCTCTAACCTCACACCGAGGAGGTATCAGACCTCCACAGTATGCAGTATTCTTTTTCCTCTGATTGGTTGCAATTCTCGATTGGTCGTTTGTTTATTAGCTTCTATTTGATTCACTGTTGTTTAATTGGCTTCTCTTTGATTCGCTGTTCTAAACTTGACTGGTCTTTGATTGGCCGTCGAATGCAATTAGACCCGCTCTGAATCATTTGATCGACGGGTCTTTATCACAGCTAGTCTTCCCTTTCTCACAGCGTCAGTCTGACACTCATCACTGTGAGTCTGTATGATGAAAGACTAACGTTAACACTGTGATAAAGGTCTTTCCGATCGTCACTATGTTAAAGGTCATAAACACAGAAATAAACCTGAGCTTTAAAACTCCCCAACCTCCTCCTCTCTCTCTTTCTCCCCCCTCCCTCTCGGTCTCTCTCTCCCTCTCACCCCTCCTCTCTCTCTCTCTCTCCCTCTCACCCCTCCTCTCGCTCTCGCTCTCGCTCCCTCCCCCCTCTCCCCAGGTAAAGGTGATGTGTTTGGAGATGTGTTCTGGAAGGAGACCACCCTGGCCCATGCGTGTGCCAACGTGCGTGCGCTGACCTACTGCGACCTGCACGTCATCAAGAGGGAGGCGCTGCTCAAGGTGCTCGACTTCTACACCGCCTTCGCCAACTCCTTCTCCCGCAACCTCATCCTCACCTGCAACCTCCGCAAGCGGGTAGGACGCACACACACACACACACACACACACAAAGTCACAAACACACACACTCACACAAAGTCACAGACACACACACTGACCTCTAGATGGTCTTTAAATGGTCTACAGCAGGGATGGGCAACTGGCGGCCCGCGTCCTCACTCAGTGCGGCCCGCATCCTCACTCAGTCAGGCCCGCACATAATAATAATAATTTAAAAAAAAAAGAATAATAATAATTTATCGAGTTACAGAAAACTCGTTCAAGAAAGATGAGAAGAATTCATAGAATTCGAAGGAAAACCCATGCGTCTAGGTTGCTTAGAAGCGATATCAGTCATTAAAGATATCCACTTAAGTCGCCACTACAACTACTACAACTGCTTGTTGGGTTTGAGTTCATTGAGTTGTTGCACTTAATGTTGGGCCACTGTTTTTCAGTTTTTTGACTTCATTGAATGATGATGTATGTGAGCCCTTTGCACTGATAAAAATACTGACCATTCATGTGGCTGTTTGAGCATGGAAAACATGAAATGAATGTATGTTGGTTCAATTAACATACCGTACATAGGTTATGATTCTGGATGATTTTCTAGGTAATGGCCATCCCCAAAATGCACCAGAATACAGGAAATCATATCTACCAAATTCAAAATTGTGTAGCTTCTCTCAGCTCACGTTTAGTTGAAGTGTGCAGTCATGTGGCCCTCCGATGGTTATGATGAAAAATGTGGCCCTCTTTATCATGAAAGTTGCCCATCCCTGGTCTACAGAGAGTCTCTAGATGAGTCTACATATGGTCTATGGATTGTCTATATAGAGTCTCTAGATGAGTCTCTAGATGGTCTATAGAGAGTCTATAGATGGTCTACAGATGGTCTATAGATGGTCTATATAGAGTCTCTAGATGAGTCTCTAGATGGTCTATAGATGGTCTATAGATGGTTTACAGATGGTCTATATAGAGTCTCTAGATGAGTCTCTAGATCAGGGGTCTCAAACTCAAATTACCTGGGGGCCGCTGGAGGTAGAGTCTGGGTAAGGCTAGGCCACATCAAGTATTACACAGAAGAAAGTAGAACAACTGACCCAATCTAAGTTAATGATCGGGCTATAATTAGATCACGGTGGCTATGTAATCGCTGACAACAGGGGACATTTCATTGTCGTTGGTGGAAACCAGGACATTTTTTGCGTTCTTTGGCGTTTGACGGGACTCAGGACACGCAACTCAAAATTGTGACTGTCCCATCTGGTCACCCTATCACAAGTGATAAAAAAGCGTGGCAAGCGACTCAGCAAAAAATGTGCGTTTGACAACAACGCGCGGGCCGCACGAACACTAAACTTTGATGCCAAGTAGGGGGCCACAAAATATCATCCCGTGGGCCTCAATTGGCCCTCGGGCCGCGAGTTTGAGACCCCTGCTCTAGATGGTCTATAGAGAGTCTATAGATGGTTTACAGATGGTCTATAGATGGTCTATATAGAGTCTCTAGATGAGTCTCTAGATGGTCTATAGATGGTTTACAGATGGTCTATAGATGGTATACAGATGGTCTATAGATGTTCGGCTGTTTCTGGATGTTGGTGAATAATTCATGTTCCCTAACTGAAGCCTCATTAAATCCTCCTGACCTTTAGTCTCTAACACAGGGACCCCCCCCCCCACACACACACACCATGCTGGCAGGCAGGGAGTGTGTGTGTGTGTGTGTGTGTGTGTGTCGATGTGTGTGTGTGTGTGTGTGTGTGTGTGTGGATGTGTGTGTGTGTGTGTGTGTGTGTGTGTGTCGATGTGTGTGTGTGTGTGTGTGTGTGTGTGTGTGTGTGTGTGTGTGTGTGTGTGTTAGAGAGTGAATGATTGTGTGCATATGTTTTCCATAGATAAAGCAGAATGGCTAAAGACAAAATTGATGAGGTGGAAAATCTGTGTGCGTTTGTGTCTTAGTGTGTGTGTGTGATTGGAATATGTGTCTGTGTATGTCTGTATATACATGTGTGTGTGTCTGTTTGAAGTTTCATTGCTCCGTTTATTGTGTACTTTATGATAATAAAAGTGTGTGATCGAGTACCCTTTGGCAAGACCCAGCTGCACTCCACAAATATTGCCTATTAGCATTATTGAAATGTGCATAGGCACTGCAACTTGCAGGAGGACTGCAAGTTTATCAATGAGATGACGTCACAGGAGGCGGAGCCTGCACATCTGCCACTCCGGCCATAACGAGCTTTTAAATGATCACACCTTTCCCCTTAACGTGCCTTTAAATTATTGTATCATGCCGCAATTGGCAGGTGTCAAGGGTGCACTTTAAGTTAACTTTGATCAAGCGTTCGTATTTCTCTGGTTGTTTTTCGATTGGTCGTTCTTTAATTGGCTTCTCTCTGATTCGCTGTTCTAGACATGACAGGCCTCTGATTGGCCGTCATTCCGATCAGACACTGTCTGATTCATTTGTCCAACGCGCCATTGTTCTTGCTCTTATAATTGAGTGTCAAAAATATATTGTCAGGCAACAGCTATTTTCAAAAGATGAGTAGCGTCTAGTGATGTTGTGCCCCTTCTCATCTCTGCTCGTTATGTACCAGTATCACCACCAGCCTCTGGCCAGACAACACAGAGACTGGTGGAGGAGGAGGAGGAGGAGGAGGAGGAGGAGGAGGAGGAGGAGGAGGAGGAGGAGGAGGAGGAGGAGGAGAAGGAGTAGAGAGGAGGAGTAGGAAGGAGTAGAGAGGAGGGAAGGAATGGAGGAGAAGAGGTGGAGGTGGAGTCGAGGAGGAGTTTGGACAAGGGGAGGAAGTTGAGAGTAGAGGAGGAGTAGAGAGGAGTAGGGAGAAGCACTGGGGAGGAGTAGCACGGAGCAAAGGTGTCGAGGAGGAGAAGGGCAGGAAGAGAACCGTAGAGAGAAGGAGGAGTAGAGAGGGGAGTAGAGGAGAGGCAGGAGTGAGAAGTAAACAGGAGTAGGGGAGGAGGAGGAGAGTGGAGGAGGAGGGGACAGAAGGAGGGGAGGAGGAGGAGAGGGGGACAGAAGGAGGGGAGGAGGAGGAGGGAGGAGGAGCAGAGGGGGACAGAAGGAGGGGAGGTGGAGGGAGGAGGAGCAGAGGGGGACAGAAGGAGGGGAGGAGGAGGAGGGTGGAGGAGGAGGGGACAGAAGGAGGGGAGGAGGAGGGAGGAGGAGCAGAGGGGGACAGAAGGAGGGGTGTAGAGACACGGTCCGCCTGTAACTGTCTTGTCCTTCACATTATAAATAATAACCCTTCAGACAACCTGCGTCCCTAAGCACTTAACCACCGCTTCACCCTTTCATGATTCACCGTCTCCTTCTGTCTCTGTCTGTCATGCTGTCTCCCTCTGGTGTCAATGTCTCTCTCTCTCTCTCTCTCTCTCTCTCTCTCTCTCTCTCTCTCTCTCTCTCTCTCTCTCTGTCTCTCTGTCTCTCTGTCTCTCTCTCTCTCTCTCTCTCTCTCTCTCTCTCTCTCTCTCTGTCTCTCTGTCTCTCTGTCTCTCTCTCTCTCTCGCTCTGTCTCTCCTTCTCTCTCTGTCTCTCTGTCTCTCTGTCTCTCTCTCTCTCTCGCTCTGTCTCTCCTTCTCTCTCTGTCTCTCTGTCTCTCTGTCTCTCTCTCTCTCTCTCTCTCTTTCTCTTTCTCTTTCTCTTTCTCTGTCTCTCTCTCTCTCAGTCTGGGCCAATTCATAATCTCTTAAACTTAAACCAATTAAGACAACATAAAGAGATAGGCGCCTGGGAATAAATGAAAGGTATACCTTTACACGCCGAGTCTCCTATCTGTTGACAAGGGAGCCCACCGCGGCCAACGACCAATTACCGACCGCCTCTAATGCCTGTGTTCCTCACCATGCCGCGCGTATCCCTGATGAATACATTCCCCTCCATGCATTTCCCCGCTTCCTTCCCGGAATCCCTTGTTCCTCCTGCCTCCGAGTGGAAGCATCACAGATACACGACCTCTTTAGTGAACTGCACTCCCTGAGCTCGTTTCCTGAGCTCCCGCCGCTGGCTACCGGTTCAGTCTGCAGAGTCTCGACGCCGTTTGTTCCCGCTCTCTTTTGTTAATCAATGTGTAGCAGAAATGCTAAGGAGGATTTTAACGAGCCTCTGTGTGTTTGAATCCTCACCGCGGGCCCAGGGGCGGACAGGCAGCGGCAGCAGGCCTCTTTGACTTTGCTGGAGCCCCCGATCTGCTGGCTTAGTGTTTCTCAGTGCTTCTAAGGAGGCTCACAGCCACACCGGACCCACGAGCGGAGTCCCGGATACACCCGTGGTATACCTGCCTCGCTCCGCATTACGGCCCGGCTCTCTGGGCCGCGGCGCGTTCACTGGTTAGCAGACGCTTCGAAAAGGAACCGCTGCCGGTGGGAATAGCTTTCTAAGCTACGTTAAGGAAGTACACATTTATTGTGTGTCGCACAAATAGTGCTTAGAATTGAGGAGCATCTTGAAGCAAACCCACCTTTTCAAGATCGCTTTCACCAAATAACCTCCTCCCCTTCTCTCCCCGTCCTCCTTTTAACTATTCCTAGTTTTGTTTTCCTATTTTAGTTTTCTAGCGACCTATTTTATTTTATTCTATTTCATCTTTTTATCTTTTTACTTATATGTTCTTATTAAATTATTTTATTTTGTGTTCACTCCGTAAAGCATCTTTCAGTATTTAGAAAAGCTCTGTATAAGTTTAATATATTATTTTTATTATTATTATTATTATCTTATCCTGGCTCTCTTTGTTGTGTACGGGGAATGGGTTAACCTAGTGATTGTTCGTGCTTGGCCCTTGTTTCTATGAACAACCTTACTGTTCTGACAGGGATATATTGTGTCTCCTTCTTCTGACAAATGTACTTATTGTAAGTCGCTTTGGATAAAGGGTCTGCTAAATGCCCTTAATGTAAATGTACATTAAGGAGATGCTTTCATCTGAAGTGACTTAGAGTTGTTTTTTTGTGGGTTTGGACCCACAACCTATTTGTTCTGACACCTATAGTATATCTACTTATTAATAAAGACAGAAAGAAGCTGTGATGTCTCTCTGGATGTGTGACAAATATAATGCAACTAAATATATTATGAATATTAATAACTGCTTTGAGATAATATTCCTCCAACCACACTGATTATTATTTCATGGTCTATATTTTATTCAAGGTTTTGTATATTATTAATCTTTATCTTAACAAGACCTCATTAAGATAATTCTGTTAAGTTAAGTGGTTAGACCTTGTTAAGATAACGGATCATAAAAATACATACCATGCATGTAGGGGGAGAGAGGGAGAGAGGGAGAGAGAGAGGGAGAGAGGGAGAGAGGGAGAGAGAGAGGGAGAGAGGGAGAGAGGGAGAGATGTGAGCCTTAGTTCTAGAACGGAGTTTGGTTGTAAGGGCACTTTGACCTCCTCCTTTTCCTCATCTTCCTGTGTCCGCCTCCTCCTGTGTCTCGCCTCCTCCTCCTGTATCTCTGTGTTTCTCTGGTCTTCCGGCTCCTCTTCAGTGGGAAAGACGTCCAACGCTGTCATGAGCCAACCGTGGAACGTGTCGGAGAGCGCTCAGCCGGCTCTGTTCATTATCTGTCGGGATTAAAGCAAGCATGGAGGGTTGGTGCTCCCTCTCTCTCCTCTCTCTCTCTCTCGCTCGCTCTCTCTCTCTCTGTCATTCAACAAACATGACAGATAAATAAATAGGAAATGAGTAAGATGGCTGACTGTATTCAAGGCATGCTGCCCGCGCTGAAGGGTGTGTGTGTGTGTGTGTGTGTGTGTGTGTGTGTGTGTGTGTGTGTGTGTGTGTGTGTGTGTGTGTGTGTGTGTGTGTGTGTGTGTGTGTGTGTGTGTGTGTGTGTCTCTGGCAGGCTTGGATGTGTTGCTGGACCCACAAACCCACCTTCACCCCTCGCCCAGCTGTCATATCAGACCATCACACGTTTGCCTTATGGGGACATGTGTGTATGTGTGTGTGTGTGAGAGAGAGAGAGAGCCACACACACTGTGAATGTGTGAGAGCGAGAGCAATAATGTGGAGCGACATAGAAATATTGCCAATCTTTATATATGTATCTTTATATATATATATATATATACTACTCTATTTAAACAAACATGCCCACAGTCCCATGCCACAATACTGTCTCCTCTCCTTGTGTCTAACTACCCTGTCCATGTTAAACTGTAGTTAACTACCCGGGCCCTGTAGCCCTGTAGTTAACTCACTCTAACTACCCTGTCCATGTTAAGCTGTAGTTATCTCCCTCTCTAAATACCCGGTCCATGTTAAGCTGTAGTTAACTCACTTTAACTACCCAGTCCCTCTAGACCTGTAGTTAACTCACCCTAACTACCCGGTCCATGTTAAGCTGTAGTTAACTCACTCTCACTACCCGGTCCATGTTAAGCTGTAGTTAACTCACTTTAACTATCCGGTCCCTCTAGACCTGTAGTTAACTCACCCTAACTACCTGGTCCATGTTAAGCTGTAGTTAACTCACTCTAACTACCCGGTCCTTCTAGACCTGTAGTTAACTCACTCTAACTACCCGGTCCATGTTATGCTGTAGTTAACTCACTTTAACTACCCGGTCCCTCTAGACCTGTAGTTAACTCACTCTAACTACCCGGTCCATGTTAAGCTGTAGTTAACTCACTCTAACTACCCGGTCCTTCTAGACCTGTAGTTAACTCACCCTAACTACCCGGTCCATGTTAAGCTTTAGTAGACCTTCAAGGCTCAACTACCCTAGAGGAGGTTAATATTTGTTAATTGTGTGCATGTGTGTGCGGGCGTGTTTGTGTGTGCGTGCATGTGGGTGCGTGTGTGTGGCCATGCATGTGTGTGGGCTTGCTTGTGCGTGCGTGTGTGGCATGCACGTGCGTGTGTGTGTGGCAGTGCATGTGCGTGTGTGTGGGCGTGCATGTGTGTGTGTGTGTGTGCATGTGTGCGTGCGTGTGTGTCCCACTAGCTGTTGTTTCTCCGACCAGAGCAGGATCAACTCCTTGTTGTTTTGGGGCTGCGTTCAGAGCTGCTAAATATAGAAGCCAGAGCCTAGCTGGTGGCTAGCCGCGGTCCCACGCCGCCGAGCTAAACCCCTCCTGGGGGGCTCCCCCCGGCCCCCCAGGAGGGGAGATCTGCCCCCATAATGAACGCATCGGTACATGGTTGAAGATGATACACGTGGAACACATAGGACCGGCCTGCAGGGTCTGAGAGAGAGAGAGAGAGAGAGAGAGAGAGAGAGAGAGAGAGAGAGAGAGAGAGAGAGAGAGAGAGAGAGAGAGAGAGAGAGAGAGAGAGAGAGAGAGAGAGAGAGAGAGAGAGAGAGAGAGAGCCCACGGCAGTAGAGAACAGTATGGATATTGTAGAGATCCGTAGAAATAGAGTAGAGTAGAGATACAGTCGATAGCAGTCGACACCAATCCAGATACAGTAGAGGATGTACATTTCTCTTTCCCCTGACTGCTCACACAGCTCTGCGCCGTGGATATTAAAACATCCTTTTATGTGTCAGATGCTTCCTCTGAAGCAACGCCATCCAAAAATAGAACTGAAACCAATGTTTAGTTATTTCTAAGGTCTGGTTCGTCATTAAGGACACAAACCCCCTCCGAGTGAATTCATAATTACCATGACAACCCCCACCCCCATAGTGTGCACCGTAACACGGTGGCAGCCCGGCCCGGTCTGATGCGTTCTGCGTCTCTCGCACCGATTTCAATTCCACTTCCCGTCAGCTCTCCGCCACTCTCCGCTGTTTCTGTGTCGAGGTTTCCGTGCCGCTCCTACCTTAGTAATGAACAGGAGTGTGTGTGTGTGTGTGTGTGTGTGTGTGTGTGTGTGTGTGTGTGTGTGTGTGTGTGTGTGTGTGTGTGTGTGTGTGTGTGTGTGTGTGTGTGTGTGTGTGTGTGTGTGTGTGTGTGTGTGTGTGTGTGTGAACCAGAGTGTGTGTGTGTGTGTGAACCAGAGTGTGTGTGGTGTGTGTATGTGTGTGTGCACCAGAGTGTGTGTGTGTGTGTGTGTGTGTGCACCAGAGTGTGTGTGTGTGTGTGTGTGTGCACCAGAGTGTGTGTGTGTGTTTGTGTGTGTGTCTGTGTGTGTGTGCATGCTGCACCAGAGTTTGTGTATGTGTGCACCAGAGTGTGTGTGTGTGCACCAGAGAGAGAGAGAGAGTGTGTGTGTGTGTGTTTATGTGTGTGTGTGTGTGTGTGTGTGTGTGTGTGTGTGTGTGTGTGTGTGTGTGTGTGTGTGTGTGTGTGTGTGTGTGTGTGTGTGTACACACAAGTGAGTGTGAATGAAAGATGAAAGCAGGTGGATATGAAAGTCACACACTGGTGTGTGTTTGTGTGTGTGTGTGTGGGTGGGTGTGCGTGTGTTTGTGTGTATGTCTGTGTGTGCACATGTTCATGTTTTTAGTAGATGGGTTAAATGTGTGCGTGTGTGCCTGTGTGTGTGTGTGTCTCTAACAGAGGAAAGCAGCATATGTATAATTGATGATTGACTGCTCTTATTTTGTGCCTGGTTAATACCTGCATGCTGAGTCTGTGCGTTGGCGCTCTGGTCATACTTTAATTTGCATTCCTTTAATAATCTATAGAAAATAAAGCGTCTCCCTGGTCTGTCCGTGTTAGTCCATCTACCCATTTATTGTTGCGTGACTGCAACACATTTTGTATGACTTCAGTATGTTAGTGTGTGTGCGTGTGTGTTGAGGCATGTGGTAATGGGAGAAAAGAGAGAAGAGAAGAGAGAGAGAGAGAGAGAGAGAGAGAGAGAGAGAGAGAGAGAGAGAGAGAGAGAGAGAGAGAGAGAGAGAGAGAGAGAGAGAGAGAGAGAGAGAGAGAGAGAGAGAGAGAGAGAGAGAGGAGACAAGGAACCTTTCCTCCATTCTGTTCTTTATCTGATAAATAATAAACTGCTCGAGTTAAGAGGGAAAAATGACCCACTTTATTCCTCCCTCTCCAAACACAAAACACACACACACACCCTTAACATTAAGGCAGTCACAGACAAATAGACACACACACACACACACACACACACACACACACACACGTATGCACATACACACATGCCAAACACATTTTCACACAGAGTTTCTATCTCCAGTCTGAACTGCATTGACGAGGACAAGATAGCTCGTAGACTGAAGACTGGCACACACACACACACACACACCCACACACACAAAAACACACAAACTTTAGGTCAATTTGAGTGTGTTTGTGTCTGTGTGTGTGTGTGTTTGTCTGCGTGCATCTGTTCCTCTGCCAGTCCCTGGTCTCCATGGTGACAGAGTGAGAGGGGGGTGATGACCGTTATCACCAGGGGGCCCATACAACCCCCCCGTCTCTCTCTCGCTCGCTCGCTCGCTCTCTCTCTCTATATTTTGGTTGCTATGTTCTATATTATATTGTTTTCACGCATTATGACTTTAATGCATTCCCGCATTACAACTAATTATGATGGGCTTATCCCCGAAGAATCTCATAACATACCCTTGTAATAACGTGTGTGCCTGTGTTTGTTTGAATGTGTGTGTTTTTGTTTGTGTTTGTGTGCGTGTTTGATTTTTCATATTCATCCTTTTAATTTGAGGATTGCGAATCTCACTTCAGGACCGCCGGTAGAAGGTTGGGTCACACAGGGTCTGAATACCCCAGTGATATCCCGGGGACGAGATCTAAACATGTACGATATGGGCCCCCAGTCAGGGGACGCAGCCCGCCCACGCTTCAGTCGAGGAGCCGGCAGCCACCGTCAGAATGACAAAGGTTCACAGAGTTCCCCTTCGTTCGTCTTGTGGTCGGGCTTGAGAACAAAATTCGAAGTCTGTGGTAGCACGAGCCTTGTGTGAAAATCAGCGGGACCGACGACAGCGACGGACGTTAAACTGAACTGAAACGTTCCAGGGTTCTCCCCAGGATTGAGTTACCACGCTGGAGGCCATGGCAGGGGGGTCCATAGAATGAAGAGACCAAGAAGCGCTACCTATTAATCATGCCATCGGGTTGGTAATTGAATAAACCCACTAGAGTAATGTCGCAGTGTGATCCGTCAAGAGCTGCTAAGTGGTTTCTCGAGGTGAATAGCGCTAGTCATGCAGTGCAACTCCTCAAAACTTGCACCATATTCAAACCACCTCTCTGCTTTGTCATAATGCAAAGTATAGGCCTACTCTCAGGCTCATCCCTGCCTCCTCCCTAGAGCTCGCTAACCTCAGCGCCGCCTCCTCCCTAGCGCTCGCTAACTCCACCACCGCCTCCTCCCTAGCGCTCGCTAACTCCACCACTGCCCCCTCCCTAGCGCTCGCTAACTCCACCACCGCCTCCTCCCTAGCGCTCGCTAACTCCACCACCGCCTCCTCCCTAGCGCTCGCTAACTCCACCACCACCTCCTCCCTAGCGCTCGCTAACTCCACCACCGCCTCCTCCCTAGCGCTCGCTAACTCCACCACCGCCTCCTCCCTAGCGCTCGCTAACTCCACCACCGCCTCCTCCCTAGCGCTCGCTAACTCCACCACCACCTCCTCCCTAGCGCTCGCTAACTCCACCACCGCCTCCTCCCTAGCGCTCGCTAACTCCACCACCGCCTCCTCCCTAGCGCTCCCTAACCTCAGCGCCCCCTCCTCCCTAGCGCTCGCTAACCTGAGCGCTAGTTCCTCCCTAGCGCTCGCTAACTCCACCACCGCCTCCTCCCTAGCGCTCGCTAACCTGAGCGCTAGTTTCTCCCTACTGCTCGCTAACTCCACCACTGCCTCCTCCCTAGCGCTCGCTAACCTCGGCGCAGCTATTTTTAGACGGCTGACGACTGCAGCGGAGCACGACGTGCTAGCGGTCCCCCGGCTCCCCGCTCTGCGCGGCGGCGTCTCCGGCGTCGCGGCGCCAGGAGCCGCCACCCACAGCCACTTCCTCCAGGGGCCGTTAGCTCCTAGCGTTAGCGCTGGGCCCCTAGCGCTGTGATTAATCAACGTCTGTTATTGAGCGGCTGCGAGTGTTACAGCTGAAATTATATTGTATTACTCCACCCAGGGGGTGAGGAGGAGGGAAGAGAGGGGGGAGGAGGGGAGAGGGAGGGAGGGGGGGAGAGGGTGAGGAGGGAAGAGAGGGTTGTAGGAGAAGGGGGAGGGAGGGGGGTGATGAGGGGAGAGGGAGGGAGGGGGGTGGGGATAGAGGATAGAGTAGAGGGTTATTACTCAGAAGGAATGCAATCAAGTATAGTATTGAAACCTCCAACACGCACGCACGCACGCGCAAACGTCAACTTACACAAACTCATACACACACACACACGCACAAGAAGCACACACACTGACACAAGCGTGCGTTTACAAGCAATCTCACACAAATGCGCACTCACACACAAATGCCTTAAAGGATGTAACGTATACATCATGTTCTAATGTTTTATTCTGGAACACACACACACAGTGGGGACGGTCTCTCCAGCTGAGGGACCAGGCTAGAGAACGCAGGACAGCGGTCTGAGCGATGAGCTACTCACACAACTAAATGACTCTCCTCCTTGTTGTCATAACGAGGCGCCAGCAGACTTCAAGGGCCATGCACCTGGCGTTAATTACCCAGCAGGCATTGCTGTTGCTGCTGCCGCTGGTTCAGTAATGAACAAGGTGAAAAGAGAGAATGAGGCCCAATCCCATTTCTACCCCGTACTCCTTCCCCTTACCCCTTCGCCTTACCCCTTCAAAACAAGGGGGAGGGGTAAGTGGAAGGGGTAAGGGGTAGAAATGGGATTGTTGCCTAAATACTTGGAAGAACCAAATTCACGCCCAGATGCTTTTAGCCGTGGGCAGAACCTTTGAGCGAGTCTCCCAGTATGGGTTGCCAGTCAGCTGGGGTGGCACCTTTTACATTTCTTTTCCCAGCTGAGTGCCGAGGTGTCCCTGAGCAACAGCCCCCCAAGTGCTCCTGGCCAGCTGGCTGTAGTCCTGCATGGGAGACACCGCCGTCGGTGGGCGAATGTGTCAATTAATGAGTGAATGAAGGTTCAGTATGAATGAATGAATGAATGAATGGTTGTAGGAATGTGTGTGAATGACTGAATGAATGTGCGCATGAAAAACTGAATTTGTGTATGAATGAAAGACTAAATTGAAGACTGAATGAATGTGTGTATGGATGTGTGTATGGATGACTGAATAAATGTGTGCATGGATTTGTGTACGGATGACTGAATAAATGAATGCATGAATATGTGTATGAATGGGTGAATTAATGTGTGCATGAATGTGCGTATGAATGGGTGGACGTGAGGCCCTGACCGGTGAGATGCGCGCTAAAGAATGAAGCCAAACACTGTTGAGCACCAGCTGGGCTCTCCAACCCTTTCTTATCAAACGCGCCGCAGAAACATTTCCAGCTGAATGCGTCTGCACTACGGTAGGCTGTTCGGGAAGGCCGTGGGTTCGATGCCAGCCCGCGGGTGCTCAGACAAGCACAGAAAGTCGCTGCGTCACTCCTGAAATGTGCGGTGAGACTGTGCTTTCGCCCGCAGACTGCAGCCGTAGCAACTTTCTGCCGGTCCATTACGGTGATAAATCCACAGGGACTGCGGCCAGCCTGGACTTCCTCTGGTCTGTTCTTACACTGGGGGGTGTGTGGGCTGTGGCGAGGACAATGGTTCCCCGCTCAAAGGGAGAGAGTACTTCGGTGTGGAGGGGGAAGTGCCAGGTGAGGCGGTCTGCCACCGTTCAGACGTTTGTAAAGTGAACTCGGACGGAAGCTGGAGCTGGGCCGAGGATGTGCAGATGTAGAGAGAGGATTGAAACGCGCGCGCGCACGCACACGCGCACACACAGAGACACGGCCAGATACTCGCGCACAGACAATCGCACCCAGACACACGCGCCCAGACACGCACGCACACACAGACACACACAAAGACACACGCAACAAACACACACGCACGCGCGCACCACGCACGCACGCACGACACACATACATACACACACACGCACACACATTTCTCTTAGTTTATCTGTATCATTATATTATTTATCATTATCATACCCTCTGTCATTCTCCCTTTCGCTCATTCTCTCTGTCCATCCCTGATAATCATCATTTATCCATCATTATGTCGTTTTGATTCCAGCAGTCTTTCCACCCCCTCTCCCTAACCCTCTGTTTCCATCCCATAATAAGTGTAATGTACTGTTATTAGAAAATTGTTGCCGGCTGCTCCCCCCCCACTCCTCTGCCATCCAATAATACTAACCCCTGAGTGAAGTGGGGGCATTACTCTGAAGGCCCCCCAGCGAGGCCGCCCCCCCCCCGGCCTGTGGGCCAGGAGGTGGGCAGCAACATTAAGGCCCAATCCCGTTTCTACCCCTTCCCCCTTCCCCCCTTGTTTTGAAGGGGTAAGGGGGAAGGGGGAAGGGGGAGGGGGAGGGGTAAGTGGTAGAAATGGGATTGGGCCTAAAGCCCAATCCCATTTCTACCACTTACCCCTTCCTCTTACCCCTTCCCCTTACCCCTTCAAAACAAGGGGGAGGGGTAAGGGGAAGGGGTAGAAATGGGATTGGGCCTAAACCGCTCGGGGAGACATGGTGGTGTGCAGGTGATCTCCTGGATGAGGGCATCGCTCCCTGATGGAGGTGGGTTGAGGTGAGGGTGGAGGTGAGGGAGGCAGGATAGAGGTTTAGGTGGAGGTGAGGGAGGCAGGATAGAGGTTAAGGTGGAGGTTAGGGAGGCAGGATAGAGGTTAAGGTGGAGGTGAGGGAGGCAGGATAGAGGTTAAGGTGGAGGTGAGGAAGGCAGGATAGAGGTTAAGGTGGAGGTGAGGGAGGCAGGATAGAGGTTAAGGTGGAGGTGAGGAAGGCAGGATAGAGGTTAAGGTGGAGGTGAGGAAGGCAGGATAGAGGTTAAGGTGGAGGTGAGGAAGGCAGGATAGAGGTTTAGGTGGAGGTGAGGTTAAGGTGGAGGTGAGGGAGGCAGGATAGAGGTTAAGGTGGAGGTGAGGGAGGCAGGATAGAGGTTAAGGTGGAGGTGAGGGAGGCAGGATAGAGGTTAAGGTGGAGGTGAGGAAGGCAGGATAGAGGTTAAGGTGGAGGTGAGGAAGGCAGGATAGAGGTTTAGGTGGAGGTGAGGGAGGCAGGATAGAGGTTAAGGTGGAGGTGAGGTTAAGGTGGAGGTGAGGGAGGCAGGATAGAGGTTAAGGTGGAGGTGAGGAAGGCAGGATAGAGGTTAAGGTGGAGGTTAGGGAGGCAGGATAGAGGTTAAGGTGGAGGTGAGGAAGGCAGGGTGGAGTAGAGGTGGGAAGGTGGTGGTGCCTAGGGGAGGGTAGACGTGACCAGAAGAAGGGAATGGCCCCCCTGAGGGTCTCATCGATGCTGAAAGCCAGCCTCTCGTCGGCACGGTAACGAGAGCTTCAGAAGTCTGCCACCAAAAATAACCGGAGGCATCTGATTGGTTCATGTAGACCCCGTGGGCAGAGGTGTGTCTTTTTGCGTATGTGTTTTATACTGGTTCCAGCCTCTAATCCCCGTTCCTTATTGTTCCAGCTTCATTCGTTTACAAAAAATTCAAAACACAAAAATGATCTCCGATGGCACGACCCAGTCTGCCGTTGAGAATCCTCCTCAATACTTTTGCTATTCTGGCTCATCGCTCCAGTCTTCCGTATATTTCTCTGTGTTTATTACATTTCTCAAACCTAATATATTTACAAGCGCAGAATTTATTCAAGCGATCACTCACCCAATAATTCCTTCTCGAGCCCAAGGAGATCTTTAGAGATATGGGGGCAATATACAGATATTTATAGTCTGTATATCTCTGGGTGAGCAGTTTGGCCCTGTGTGGTTCTGTGTGGTTCCTAGTGGTCTTGTGTGGTTCTGTATGGTTATGTGTGGTTCCGTGTGGTTCTGGTGGTTCCGTATGTTTCTAGGCTGTGTTTCCTGGCCCCCGGGTTCTGCGCTGTTGTCGATTTAGCAGCTGAATGCAGCCGGCATGCCCCTTGTGGAGGAGCTCTGAATAATAGATGGCTCTTGGAGTGCGGGACTGTCTGTGTGTTTATCTGGATCGGCACGCTGTTTACGGCTGGTTTACCAAGAGGTTAGCCGCCGTTGTTTACCTGACACATGGCAATAACAGTAGCAAACTCCCACTGGGGTCGATCTTATGCCTGTATTCCCAGTTTGGACCCTACCTGCTCCTTAATGAACCGTGTCTTTACTGATGAAACCCTACCTGCTTCTTCGTGACCTGTGTCTGTACTGTCTAACCCCTACCTGCTCCTTAGATTAATAATTCCACACTGCAAAAATAATGAGCAATGAAAGTAAATAAAGTGTGTAAAGTGACTAAACCGCCAACAAAGTGCCTGACAGTACATAAAGTAACTATGAATGAATGTGACTATCATCGTAAGCACAAAGAGAGGATCATGGGCATCAGGGCCATATATGTAGTCATAAAACAACTGGTATGACGTTATGGTAGCCTATACCGACTAAGTTTGTTGACCTGCTTCTTTCAAAACATATCACAACGGTGCTGCAGCGCGCTGCTTCCTATCGGTACTGGGGGCGGCAATTGACGCAAGTGAAATAGCGCACCGCTGCGCTTGGGTCCCGGTGTGTGGCTTCATGACCCGTGTCTGTACTGTCTAACCCCTACCTGCTCCCTAATGAGCTGTCTCTGTACTGTCTAACCCCTTCCTGCTCTTAATGACCTGTGTTGGTGTCCACAGTATGGTTTCTATGAAAGAAGCGTGTCCTGAATGACTTGACAGGAGCCCTAATGGAAAAGCCCCCCAGGGAAGTCTGTTTCATTCCGCTTTCCATTAGCAGAAATCATCTCAAATCGGCAGAGGAAACGTTCCTAATTGGAGAATGCACGAATGGTCTTTGGAGAGAGTTGAACAAATTAGAATCGCAACAGCCACAAACAAGCACACACTTCCGTTTACTATCTTTGGCAGAGGAGAACCTCACTGCAGTAGAAAACATCAGGAGGGAACGGCCACCTCGACGACAAACCATGCTCCACGCCAGATCACCAAAGAAACCGCAAAGAAAACTGAGAAATCCAACGTGTCATCAATGTTTTAAAGTTAAACACTTTAGCCTTCTGATCGAAACCCGTAGCCATCTAAATCAAACCCTTAACTTTCTAATTCATCCCGTAGCCTTCTCACCTCAACTTTTAAACCTTCTTATCCAAACCCTTAGCCTTCTAATCCAAACCCTTAACCTTCTTATCCAAAACCTTAACCTTCTAATATAAACCCTAAACCTTCTAATTCAAACCCTTTACCGTCTTATCCAAACCCTTAGCATTCTAATCCAAACCCGTTATCTTTTAATCCAAACCCTTTAGCCTTCTTATCCAAACCTGGCCACTGGCCTGTCCATCTTGGACTAAACTTCTGTTAACCAATGCGCCACCATTTTGGGTCACAAGGTGGAAGAGTGCATTCCGCACATAAACCTCAGTGGCCATGGAGCCCACTCTCGCGTCTGCAGTTCAGGAGATCGTCTCGGAGGACAGTGAACGACTCAGCTCGGTCAGGGACTTGGATGCCGGCAATGTCACATGGATCACAGGAGAGCAGCGCTAGGACACTGTCACAGGAGAGTGAAGCCAGTGTGTCTGTTGGCCGTCTGACAAATGAAAGCCATAATAGTGAACGCATCCGTATCCGTTCGCTAAGCTCTTGGAGCATGAACAGGACAGGCTGTGAAGACAGCTTGTCTTTCCAAATGGTAGCTACAGCAGCTGAGGAGGAAATCTCTCTTCTCTCGGGTGTCAAACCATACTGGAGATCTCAGACAGACCCCTGCGATACTCTGAAACATTCTTCATCTTGGTTCTGGACACACAGTGATGGAAATGCCTCCTCCCCTATACAGTGAAATACTTCACTGTACTATAGAAAACAACCCTTTTCTGATGAGTTAACCATTGTTCATAATGAAGGCATTTGGTCAAACCCTGGCAAAGCCTGTATAGAAATACTTGTTTTTGTGTGTGTTACTTTGTTTTCATGGATGAAACATACATTTTTGCGTCTGTGATCTAATTTTCAAGTGAATCTAAAGACGGACGGGGGAAGAAAGTGGGACTTTGATTGGCTAAAGACCCCAATAACATTATTCATGTAATCAATCTATTATCCCAATTGCAGGAATGTGCTCAACCTTTAAATAAAATCCCCTCAGTAACTTTGTCTTATATTAATTAACACCTCTGAGTTCCTTTGAGCTCACTCAACTCTGGTGCCGTATTAATCATTCGCTCCCACCACCTCTCAGCCGTCAAGAATCAAGCAGTTTTTCGTTCTCTTTGCGCTGAGATGATGGATAACTGGTTTTGGAAAAGCGCTCCACTTTGAAAGCCCTTTCCAATAAGTGTAGTCTCAGCAGTCCTGCCCCCAGTAAAGATTCATTAACACAGCACGCCGCCCCGGATAAAGCCTCTCTCAAGCCCCTCAGGCCTGGGGCGCTGCTCAGAGCCAGCCCCCTGATGGAAGACAAATGAACCTCAATCCCCCAAAACATCCCACCCCATCAATTTCCCTCCATTTTTCCTCTCTGACGTATAAAACGTTATTTCGATCGCGGGACGGCAGCTTCCGTGACTCATTGTGGAAATTAGATCCCGCGAAGTCGAAAGAATGAAACACTACGTTCTCAAAACCGATGAATAAATAATGGTGCATTTTCTTTTAAGCGAGATCCCTTGTTTTCCCTGAATCTTCTTCACCAGGACGTCAGAGTCGTTCTGCTTGGAACGATGTGTCGGAAACAAGCCCCTTGGCTGGCCACCTCGCTCGCCGACGAGGGCCCGGAATAGACAGCCGTTCAGGCCCCCCCCCGCCCCCTGGTGCCCGTGCATGTGTCTGGCTTGGCGGTCGCTGCTTCGGGGCCTGGACCGTGAATCAGGGGGGGGGGGGTGGGCGCCTGCATGCGACGCTCAACGAGAAGATGGCAGAAGGAAATAGACGAGGAACAATCAGGTCAGCGAAAAAATTTGAGGCCGTGCGAGAGGAGAATGTCAGTCAAGCCACTCGAAGCCACGCCGCCCCTTTCATCAAGTAGAAGAAGAAGATGAGGAAGACGAGGAAGAAGAGCTTCAGGACGCGTCCGACAGCCAGGCGCCCACGGCCATGTGCCAGGGCCAATTGTATCCGCCCCGGAGTGGCAGCTGAACTCTTTGGCACGAGGCGTCTTAACAAGCATCTCTAAGACGGAAACTGCCGCCTGGGATTTTTTTTTTTGCCAATTAAGCGAGTTTCACTCTCTTCCGCCTCGCTCACATTCTCACGCCAAACCCTAACCCCGACCGGCTCTCTTTCCGTTCCCACGCGGGGTCTTTGCGGTACGGCAGCCTGCCGGTGGTCCGTCAGCGGAGGAACTGTAGAACACCACCTGGCCAGGTAGCGCAACCTCCTCGTCCTCCAACCACGTGTTTGAAAGAGTCGCCCTTACCCTCTCTCTCTCTCTCTCTCTCTCTACCAACTCCCCTGGAACTACAGACTACTACCTGAGTCGGGGAGGCTGGCCAGGAAGCTCAACCTCCTGGTACTCCAACCATCACATGTGTCGCTCCCACTCTCTCTCCACCAACCGTCCTGTCCGTTCGCTGTCGGGTCCATCTCTATTCGGCAGGCAGAAAGAGCCTGCCAAATAGAGATGTGTATACAGATCGACTGCTCCAGAGGCCTCAGGGGGGAGCGTTCCATCCCGTAAAGCCCATTCCGGAGATCCCCTAGGGGCTTTCGAAACGATGAAATGGTCCACCTCCTATCGCAAGCATCCATGACATAAAACAACAAGCTTCCAGAGTGACGAGCCTTCTCTGGGCCCCCAAAGACACTCGTCTTTGGGGGCCCAGAGAAGACTCATCACTCTGGATCTCTTCTGGCAGATCTCCAGTGGCGCCCGCCTCGGTGGCTCGCCAAAACCCCATTAAGAACGGTCCCAGAGCTGGAAGTCATTGTTTGCTCCGCTCAGCACAGCAGCCCCGTCCCCGTACCCTGTCCCCCCTCCGTTCCCCCCCCCGTCCCCCTCGTCCCCCCCCGTCCCTTCCTCATGATTAATGCAGGCGTCCATTTCCTTTTTGTTTTTCCTACAACAACACTGTTGCGTAACAGCCACGTGGCATTAGTTGACGGAAGGGAGCAATGCGTGCACGGATGGATTTGTGGTGGTTCTTCTTTATCGGTCTGCTTGTGTTCACGCACTACAATACCCCAATGAACTGCTGAGGGAGGACTCTGCTGACCGACGCAGATCTCCTCATTGTGATTGGGTGGAAGGGCTTTAGATGTCTGAGAAGATGTTTTTATCAGAGAGACAGAGACCGGTCATTAAGGAGCAGGTATGGGTTAGTCAGTACAGAGACAGGTCATTAAGGAGCAGGTAGGGGTTAGACAGTACAGAGACAGGTCATTAAGGAGCAGGTAGGGGTTAGACAGTACAGAGACAGGTCATTAAGGAGCAGGTAGGGGGTTAGACAGTACAGAGACAGGCCATTAAGGAGCAGGTAGGGGTTAGACAGCCCAGAGACAGGTCATTAAGGAGCAGGTAGGGGTTCCTCTCTAACCTGTCACCAGCATCTAGCCAAAGTCGAAGTGACCTCTCCTTTCTTACCAGCGTCTAACTCAACTGGTAGTGACCTCTCCTCTCTAACCAGCGTCCAACTAAACTGGTAGTGACCTCTCCTCTCTAACCAGTGTCTTACTGGTAGTGACCTCTCCTCTCTAACCCGCGTCTAACTGGTCGTGACCTCTCCTCTCTAACCAGCGTCTAACTGGTAATAGTGACCTCTCCTCTCTAACCAGCGTCTAAATAAACTAGTTGTGACCTCTCCTCTCTAACAAGTGTCCAACGGGTAGGGACCTCTCCTCTCTAACCAGCCTCTAACTGTTAGTGACCTCTCCTCTCTCGTCTCTAACCAGCGGCTCCCTAAACTGGTAGGGACCTCTCCTCTCTAACAAGTGTCTAACGGGTAGGGACCTCTCGTCTCTAACCAGCGGCCAACTGGTAGTGACCTCTCCTCTCTAACCAGCGTCTAACTGGTAGTGACCTCTCCTCTCTCGTCTCTAACCAGCGGCT
This sequence comes from Gadus chalcogrammus, assembly GCF_026213295.1. Lineage (NCBI taxonomy): Eukaryota > Metazoa > Chordata > Actinopteri > Gadiformes > Gadidae > Gadus > Gadus chalcogrammus. Next base: position 21,471,237 of record NC_079416.1, read on the forward strand.
CCCTAAACTGGTAGGGACCTCTCCTCTCTAACCAGCGTCTAACTGGTAGGGACCTCTCCTCTCTAACCAGCGTCTAACTGGTAGTGACCTCTCCTCTCTCGTCTCTAACCAGCGGCTCCCTAAACTGGTAGGGACCTCTCCTCTCTAACTAGTGTCCAACGGGTAGGGACCTCTCCTCTCTAACCAGTGTCTAACGGGTAGGGACCTCTCGCCTCTAACCAGCGGCTCCCTAAACGGGTGGTAATCTCCCGTACCTCAGGCTAGTGGGCGCCTGATGTGGAGCTGAGCGGGGCTGATAAGGCAGAGGGTGCTGCTACATGGCCACGGGCCAGGCAGGGTCTCTGTCCTCTCAGATGTGATGAGTGTGTGAGTGGAGGCAGGGGAGGGCTACACACTCGGCGCTGGTGGAACATCACGGTGGAGAGCTTAAGAGGGTGGACGGGTAATGTAACGCACCGTTACGTACTGTAACCTGGCCCGGAGCGAGCTAAACCCGGACCGGACCCTCAGGGGAGGAGACCGGACGCGGGATGTATGGGACCAGGGGCGCGACTCGACACGGATATCCAACCAACAGCTTGGTCACCATGTTGCCATAACAGTAGCACACGTTAGCATGTAACGTGTGTAACTTAAAGTACATAAACTTACATTCTATGAACTTGTATTGCATTAACTTATATTACATTCAATTCCATTAAATTAAATTTGATAATAATCACCATTACAGTCTCAAAGGGCTTAACGGACCAAATGTTTATGACAACCCCCTTGACAAAGCCCCCACAAGGGCACGAAAAATTAGAGAAGAAACGCATAGTAGGGGATCCTTTTTTCCAGGGATGGTCAGGAGTGCAATGGGTGCCATAATTGACATAAAGGTAAAAACATGCATAACATATTAAATTGATGATGGGTTGCTGGCTGGTTAACCACGAGGGGAGTCCAGGCATCCAGTCGCAGTCACCGCAACACGATAGAACAGACACAACACTGAATTAGAAGGGAAAAGTACATGACAGCCCCTGAGGGCCTTCTCGATTCACAACATCACACAAAGTTTTTCAATGAAATATTTCATGCCGGTGTTGAGACAAAGGAATAGTCTTTGGCTTTGACTCACAGCATCAATCATTATACTGCAATGAAATAGATATTCCAATTAATTTCTGACTCTGATCCGGTCTGATCAAGGTCCGCTCTGATCCGGTCTCTGATGTTACTCTTCCTTCTCCCTCTCTCTCCCTTTACCTCGCACTCCCTCTCTCCCCATCTCTGTCTCTCCATCTCTCTCCCCTCTCCCCCCTCCCTCCCTCCCTCCCCCTCTCTCCCTCTCTCTCCCCTCCACTTCTCTCCCGCTATCCCTCTCTCTCCCTTTACCTCGCACTCCCCCTCTCCCCTTCTGTCTCTCCCTCTCTCTCCCTCTCCCTCTCTCTCCCCTCCTCTTCTCTCCCTCTCTCCCTCTCCCTCTCCTCTCTCCCCCTCTCTCCCCTTCCCCTCGCTCCCTCTCTACCACCTCTCTCTCCCCTCGACCTCTCTCCCCTCTCCCTCTCCCCTCTCCCCCCTCCCTCCCCCCTCTCCCCCCTCCCTCCCCCTCTCTCAGATCATCTTCCGTAAGATCAGCGAGGTGAAGAAGGAGGAGGAGGAGCGGCAGCGGGCGAAGAACGAGGTGCAGCTGACCATCCCCCAGGACCACCCCGTCCGCAAGCTCTTCCAGAAGTTCAAGCAGCAGAAGGAGCTGCGCACCCAGGGCCCGTCGGGCTCCCAGGCCGACCTGGAGAAGAACCAGCTCCAGGGGGACCCGCAGCACCAGCACCAGCAGCACCTCCACCCCCACAGCCTCCAGCTGGGCCACTCCAGCCTGCAGCACTCCCTGCCGCTGTCCCGGCCCCCGCTGCAGCAGAACGGGGCCCCCCCCAGCAGCAGCGTGCTCACCGTGTCCCAGGTGACGCCCATGCAGAGCTACGCCCCCGCCCCGGGCCCCGCCCCCGGCCCCGCCGCCAAGCAGAACAACCGAGACATCATGGAGCTGCAGCCCAGCGTGGTGACGGTCGCCGTGGGCGACGGCCCGGCCCATTCCCGGCCGAAGGCCGCCGTCAGCCCCACGGCGGCGGCGCCGGCTCCGGCCCGGCCCGCCGCCCGCGGCTGGATGAGGCTGAAGGGCAACGTGGCCTCGCCCCCGGCGCCCGCGGCCGAGCCGCGGAGGGAGGGGCTCAACAACGCCCCCAAGGCGGTCTCCGTGGAGACGCTGTCCCAGGAGGAGACGGCGGGGGGGCGGGGCGGCGGGCGGGGGCAGCGGGAGGAGGGCGACGTGTCGGCCAACAACCCGCTCCGCAAGACGGACTCGTGCGACAGCGGCATCACCAAGAGCGAGCTGCGCATCGACCGCGCCGGGGAGGCCCGGACCCCCGCGGCCGTCAGCCCCCTCCTCCCCGGGGGAGGGGGGGGGGGAGGGGGGTCTCCTCACCCCTTCTGCCCCATCCCGGAGCAGGCCCTGCACGCCGCCCTGCACGAGACGCGCCTGGAGCTCCGCGGGGACATCCGGACCCTGGGGGGCCGGCTGGGGGCGCTGGAGAGCCAGGTGGCCCAGATCATCCGCCTGCTGTCGGACCCCCGGCGGCCCTCCCTGGGGGGTCCTCCGCACCCCGCATCCTCCCCCCCCTCCTCCACCACCACCGCCGCCGCCGCCACCATGGCCGCCACGGCCGCCACGCCCAGAGCCAAGATCAAACGGCAGGACATCTTCACCGTGTCCAGACCCGTGTCCCCCGACTCGGAGAAGGAGGTGTCCGAGAGTCTCTGAGGGGGAAGTGGGGGGGGGGGGGGGGGTTTTGGGGGGCAGCGATGTGATTGGACTGGAGGGGGGTGCATTTTTTTGAAGAACCTGGACTCTATTCGGGTTGGTTCTGCTGCGCCATCGGCTTCAGCCGCTTAACCCTAACTCTCTAAAGAATAGACTAGCCCGCAGGCTAACTCCGCTATCGACTGACTAGCCTGCAGGCTAACTCGGCTGTAGACTGACTAGCCCGCAGGCTAACTCGGCTATAGACTGACTAGCCTGCTGGATAACTCCGCTATCGACTGACTAGCCCGCAGGCTAACTCGCCTATAGACTGACTAGGCTGCTGGCCAACCTCCCGTCTAACTCAGCTTCAGACTTCTGGCTACTTGAACATTTGCACAAAGACTCCTGGCACGCGTTGAAGCGAGCACTAGCGATCACAGTACTCAGTGACTCCTCTCTGTTCTCCTCTCTTTACTGTACATACCTCTGTCTGCATGACCAGCTGGTTACTGGCCTGCCAAAGAAATGATTTGACGTACGTTGTTGCCTGTACATTATGCAGTTGACTGCATGCAAAAAGTGATTTAAAGTGTGCCGCAGATTTTGATTGAGCTTCACTGTACATAGGACTATTTTTCAGCGATCATTTACTACGTGGACTTTCAGGGTTTGCATATCGGTAGCACTATACCCATACATACCCCCGATTCCCACGCAGCTCCAGATCCTGCATGGATTATCTGCACACAGGCCTCCCCCTATTGGGTTTAAAGGCTTAGTCTGTCTGGCCCCGCAGGTGAAAGGAATACAATCACTCTTTCCCCGAAACCGTCCAAGCGAAACACAGAATAAGTCAGAGAGGTGGGACTTCCCATTTTGAGGCGAGTCTTTGTATACACGCCCTCGGGTTAGCGACGTAGCTACTTAAAGTGATTTCTATTTTTGATGACACACAGACGGCGTTCGCCCATTCCTCGCCATCGGGGTTAAAATCCCGAAGTTGTAATTGTATTTTTTTTGCTCGAATGCTCCAGTCGGCTCAGCGTGAGAAGCCAGGAGGTTCAGAGCGCGGCGGGGATCTCGTTCTCCCGTTCGTGTCTGCATGACGACGGGCGCGTGCTGAGCCCACCTTGCCGCGATCCACGCTCAACCGGTGGGGAAATAAGAGGAATATCCCAGCCTGCCTTAGACCAACCCCCCCCCCCCCCCCCCCCCCCCCCCCGGTAATACAACATGGATCACTCTTCCCTCCACCTCACCGTTCTAGTCCTGCATGAAGACGAGTAGTTTTATACTCTGCAGTGCATTATGGGAAGGGCCACAGCTCCTGATGTTTGTGCACGCCGTACATACACATGCACGCTCGCACACACACACACACACATACACAAGTGTGCCTGGTGATGTACTAAAGGCCAGTTTGTCTGAATGTCGGCTCAGATGATTTTTCCTTCTCTTCTCATGCACACAAATGCACAAGTACACACAAGCACGCACATACAGAGTAATACACAAGCACACTTGCACAATACACACCAAAAAACCCACATACACACCCACAATACATAGCAATACACACACAAACACACACACACAAATAAAGACATACAAACACACACACATAAAGAAATACACACACGCTTACACATGGATAAACACACACACACAGACACACTCATGTTAAGTCTTAATTTGTAATCCAGCTGAACTATGCAACGTTTGATTTTGGTTTGTCCAGAAAGATGGAGAATGTCATGTGATGTTGTTTTGACCTGATGACCTGAGCTCCTCTCTCGCTTGTTCCCCGGAGGCGAGCCAGCGATCTGCATGTTATTACATGTTATTACATGTTACTACATGTGAATACACTGTTCCCATGTTAGATATCGCCAGGTTGGAAGGGGAATACACATATTTATATATTATGAACATTAATAAAGAAACGGATGAAAAACACGATGGCTCAGACTCAAGTGTCAACTGCTCTGCTGTACACCGAGTCTGATCGGCCTCAGCTCGACTTGAGAACTGTCCTTAGGGTCTCATCATCTCCTGTTAGGACCATCTTTTTATTTTTTTACAGGAAATCCTTTAGCGTTTTCTACCGCTGTCTTGAACGGTGGCTGGGATTCCTGCTGACGCAGCGAGACGACGTAGCCTCGGACTAGAGGGACGTCTGACGGAGCTTCAGACTTCGCCCGGTCGGACCCGCTCACCTGGTCCATGACAACAGCTGCTGTGGCAGCAGTGAGTGTAATTTACTCCTCCACCCTCTCTCTCTATCGTTCTCGTTCTCGCTCTCCCTCAATCTCTCCGTTGCCGTCTTCAGGGAGGGAGGCGAGAGGGAGGGGTGGGACTTGTTTAGATACTTTCCAAATCTAGCTCGCTCTGGCTGGTCTCTCCAGGTTGCATAACCTAGCTTTAATAAACACCTGTCCTAAAAACCCCCCCTCTCCTTCATTATCAGTCATGTGTTTGCGTAGAATAGTTTTCTTTCTCCTTCACTTGCATCTGCCTTTGTGCAATGTGTGTGTGTGTGTGTGTGTGTGTGTGTGTGTGTGTGTGTGTGTGTTAGTGAGCGTGTCTGAGTGAACATCAGAAACCAGATAAAACCAAATTATGGGGAACTAAGACATTCAACTAAAACTAACTCACTAGTATGCAAAGCAGCCTCGACTCCAAGGATCCAGGAAGCGAACGTTCTGCATTTTCTCAATTGTTTCTGTCAGGAAGTGAAGGATTGATCCGCCAGTGACATTAGTATTGGATTATTAGTGCCTCTGCTTTTCTTTTCCTGTCGGTTTGTATTTATTACTGATCTCTCTACATCTATTTCTCTCTCCACCTCCATCCCTCTCTCTTTCTCTCTCCCTCTCTTTCTCTCGCTCTCGCTCTTGCTTGCTCCCTCTCTCTTTCTCTCTCTCGCTCACTCTCTCTCCATCTGTCTTTCTTTCCCCCTCTCTCTCTTCTTTTCTATCTCTTTCTCCATCTCTCGCTCCATATCTGTCAATCTCTATCACGCTCTCCATTTCTCTTTCCATCTCTGTCTCCATTTCTCCCTCCATCTCTCTCTCTATCTCTGTTTCTCTCCATCTCTCTCTCTCCATCTCTCTCTGTCCCTCTCCATCTCTGTCTCTCTCCATCGCTCTCTCGATTTCTTTCTCTCTCTCTCTACGTCTCTTTCTCCATCTCTCTCTCTATTTCTCTCTCTCTCTCCATCTCTCTCCATTCTCTCGCTGTCTCTCCATCTCTCCCTCCATCTATCTCTCTCTCCATCCCTCTCTCCATCTATCTGTCAGTGTGTGTGCCCAGAATATCAATAAAAAGCGATTGGCAGAAGCTATTTTCTTAAGCGGATCAGTCTCATCTCTGATAAGCCTCCAGGTATTTCTATTTTAACACTTTAGAATCTCATTTAGGCTCCCAAACTACGGTTTACTTTTCCTTTGTATGTGACGGTTTTGTTACGGAAAATGAACACTGTCAGTTTATCCGAAACAAATCCACCTCAACTCAGTGGATTATCCCTAATCTCTGTTGCCAATTACCGTTTGCCGGAATTAACTGAACGGGCACACCGTCCGGTTGGGGGGAATAATACGATCCCGCGAGGAATCTTCCAAGCGGTAATTGGGCGGCAGAGGTTGGGGATTGAACCTGCGGGTTCCCCACCTGTGACTCGTCTCTCTTTAACCAATTAACTTTATCTCGAAAGCAACCAATCAGCTCTGTCTCTAAAGGGACCAATCAGCTCTGTCTCTCAAGTAACCAATCGGCTCTGTCTCTAAAGCGACCAATCGGCTCTGTCTCTAAAGCAACTAATCAGCTCTGTCTCTAAGGCGACCAATCGGCTCTGTCTCTGAAGAAACCAATCAGCTCTGTCTCTAAAGCGACCAACCAGCTCTGTCTCTAAAGCGACCAACCAGCTCTATCTCTAAGGCGACCAATCAGCTCTGTCTCTAAAGGGACCAATCGGCTCTGTCTCTGAAGTAACCAATCAGCTCTGTCTCAAAACCGACCAATCAGCTCTGTCTCTAAGCAACCAATCAGCACTGTCTCTAAGGCGACCAATCAGCTCTGTCTTGAAAGCAACCAATCAGCTCTGTCTTGAAAGCAACCAATCAGCTCTGTCTCTAAGGTGACCAATCAGCTCTGTCTCTAAAGCGACCAATCAGCTCTGTCTCTAAAACAACCAATCAGCTCTTTCTCTAAGGCGACCAATAAGCTCTGTCTCTAAAGGGACCAATCGGCTCTGTCTCTGAAGTAACCAATCAGCTCTGTCTCGAAACCGACCAATCAGCTCTGTCTCTAAGCAACCAATCAGCACTGTCTCTAAAGCAACCAATCAGCTCTTTCTCTAAGGCGACCAATCAGCTCTGTCTTGAAAGCAACCAATCAGCTCTGTCTCTAAGGCGACCAATCAGCTCTGTCTCTAAAGCAACCAATCAGCTCTTTCTCTAAGGCGACCAATCGGCTCTGTCTCTGAAGCGACCAATCAGCCTTGTCTCTAAGGCGACCAAGCAGCTCTGTCTCTAAAGCGACCAATCGTCTCTGTCTCCGAAGCAACCAATCAGCTCTGTCTCTAAACTAAAGTGACCAATCAGCTCTGTCTCTAAAGCCACCGCTCATCTCTGTCTTTAAGGCGATCAATCAGCTCTTCCTCTGAACCCCCCCCCCCCCCCCCACAGTGAATGTTGTGAGTAGAGACTTAATTGCAGTCGGAGTGTAGGATCGCTGAGGAGGATCTGAAGTTTCTTCCACACCAGGGGGTCGTTACTCGTAATGTCATTCAGGGAGTTCTTCAGTAATCCTCGTAAAGGCAGATTAGAGACAACAAACTAATGTAAATTCATGAAGGTATAAGATAGTCCCCTTCAGCGAACCACGTTGTATTGAATTGATTGATATCCCAGACGCCGCGTTATTACGTTAGTCAACGGAATGTTTATATTGACTGTTCAGTTTTCCACTGGGGGAAATTATTCCTCCACCGCGAAAAGCCAACTAAACGCCAGCGAAGGTGAACGTCTTTTGACACGTGCTGTCGTCGATGTTCTCTGCCTGATGATGCGTTGGAAATAACATGGCCTGCTTTACGACGACTTTCGCTATTTCCTCGAGTGTCAGAATGTGCAACGGTAAGCCAGCAGACCCGTCTCCAAGCTGCCGGTGAATGGATCCTTTTAAAATGTTTAAAACGTGTTTAATCCTGGACGTCGATCTGGGAGCTCTGTCGGCTAGGCTCTACTTTTTATTTTACCACAGACACTATAAGATATCTTGTTGAACATCTATCGACAGCTGGAAGTATGGACACCCCTCCACACGTACTCATGTTATAATACCAACGGATTACAATATACAGATGTACATGATTATCGTTCAGAATCTAAATATGCAGATCACATCCACCTAGCTGGTAATATAAACGTCTATAAACTTTTTATTAAGAGGTAATTACACCGCACACCTGTAAATAACCCCTCCCACACGTTTTTATTAGCCTATGAGGAGTCGGACCCTCGTTCCGGGTCATGCGACCCAACAAGGGCTCGCGACCCACGAGTTGAGCAGCTCTGCTCTGCATCGGCTTTCCTTGCGCTTCCTTCATCCCCGTTCATCTCGTTGGAAGCGAGTCTATCAGTGTGCTGATTGGTCCAGACTCAGTCGAGAGCTGACCGTATTCCCCCTTACCTCCAGATGTTGTCGTTGTTATTTTGATTCATATTTAAATGAGGTCAACACTTTTCCAAGTGCTGATTAAACTGTATAATATTTCCTGCCCCTTGTGTTTGAAATCACAGTCTCCCTCATACGTATGCACACGCACACGCACACGGTTCTGAGAGTACATGTCATAAAATACCTCTCAGCAGATGTTATGTGTGTGTATGTAGTGAGTGACACAGAGAACTTTTTCCATTATGCGTGTGAGAGTGTGTGTGTGTGTGTGTGTGTGTGTGTGTTTAAGTGTTTACATTTGAGATTGTGCATGTGTGCATGTGAGAGAGAATGTGTTTGTGTGTATGTGTGCGTGTTTGTGTGCATGTCAGAGTGTGTGTGTGCATGTGTGAGAGAGTGTGAGTGTGAGCGTGTGCATGTGAGAGAGAATGTGTGTGTGTGTGTGTGTGTGTGTGTGTGCATCTGAGAATGTGTGTGTGTTTGGGCATAAGAGAGTGTGTGTGCATGTGAGAGTGTGTGGGTGTGTGTGTGTGCATATGAGTGTGTGTGTTTGCATCAACCTGACAGGTGAGAAACCACTGAAATAGCGTTTTCTCCTCCTCTGCTTATCGTCCTATTTCTCCTGTTCCTGCCAAGAGTGGCTCTTCCCCTTCCTCCTCCTCCTCTTCCTCCTCCCCCACACGGTGGGGGGGGAGGAGGAAGAGGAGGGGGAGGAGGAGGAAGAGGAGGAGGAGGTGCTGTCAGAACGCATCAGAAGAGATCTGGCTCCTCTGTCGGGACTGGCGAGGCGTAGGAGGACCTCTGAGAGAGCGGCTTCTCCCCGCGCTGTCTGTTTGTCATCTCTCTCGCTCCATTGGTTCCCCTTTAAACGCCCTGTTGGCACCTCCCCCCCCCCCCCCCCCCGCTCCCTCCCCCCCCCCCCACCACTGTACTGTCTAACCCCTACCTGCTCCTTAATGACCTGTCTCTGTACTGTCTAACCCCTACCTGCTCCTTAATGACCTGTCTCTGTACTGTCTAACCCCATACCTGCTCCTTAATGACCTGTCTCTATACTGTCTAACCCCTACCTGCTCCTTAATGACCTGTCTCTGTACCGTCCAACCCCTACCTGCTCCTTAACTATCTGTATCTGTACTTTTTAACCCTTACCTGCTCCTTAATGACCTTCTTTGATGTCTCACTCTTTCGAGCAAGGCCTCTTTCTACCTTTCTATCTGTGTGCGCGTGCGTGCGTGCGTGCGTGCGTGCGTGTGCGTGTGCGTGTGTGTGTGTTGTGTGTGCCTGTCTATCTGTCTGTCTGTCTGTCTGTCTTTCTACCGACAGGGAGAATGCGGAGGTGGGCAGACACACAGTGCACGCTGGGTGTGTCGATATTGTGTCGAGTCTGAACACACTGTTTGGTGTGTTCAGACTCACAAGCAGTTCTGTGCTGGCGCCGTTAATCCGGACAGCTTCGGACGGCTACCCAGCATGCTCAGCGTTCCAGAGGCAAATTAAGTGCTAGCGAGCTGCCAAGCGTCGTAGGCTAATTACAGCGTGTCGTCACGGTAACAAATGGCCTGTCACCGGCTGTATTTGTTGTCAAAAGGTTCCCCGAGTTTTGTGTCACGGCGTGTTCTGACACGACTCCGGCACGCGGCGGAACGGCGGATCCTTTGTGTTCCGTAGTTTAGAGGAACAAACCGGGGCTGTCTGTAGCCTCCGCTCCGCTCAGACCGCAGTTCACAACAACGGTCAGGTGGTGGTTACTTTCTACGACTTCCTCTTTCTTGTATAAACATGCTCGTACAAGTGGACAACTAGATACCTGGTCTACTGTGTGCATTCATAACATGTTTATACAAGTGGACAACTAGATACCTGGTCTACTGTGAGCATTCATAACATGTTTATACAAGTGGACAACTAGATACCTGGTCTGCTGTTAGTATTCATAACATGTTTATGAATACCTGGTTTACCGGTATTCATAAACTCGCAGTACCTGGTTTACTGTGAGCCTTCATAACATGATGTTTAAATTAATGGAAAACGTAGAAATTAAAAATTTGATTTCATATACTTAGCCTGTACAACAGTATTTATTTATATAGGGTGACTAACCCTCTGTTAGAAAACAAATTGATAACTTGGTTTTGTTGAAGAGTTCAGTAGCCAAAGGCTGTCATTCCAATTAAACTACCACATTATAATCATAATGAAAATAATCACACTCAAGCTAACGCTGATAACAAAGTTTATTGATAAAAGATGTCAGAAATACACATGTCTACATTTTAACACACTTGGTCAGTTCCAATGATGCAGCAGATGAAGTCTTACAGCAGAGATTGGTTTATGTCTGCCTCTGTGCGTGCATATGTGTGCTTGTGTGTGTGTTTGCTTGTATGTGTGTGTGTGCTTGCACATTTGATGTATTGTGTGTGTGGTAAGGCACTGTGAGATAGTGTGCATATCTGCACACACAGCATTTGTGTACATGTTTGTGCTTGCATGCTCTGTAGTTGTGTGTGTGTGTGTGTGTGTGTGTGTGTGTGTGTGTGTGTGTGTGTGTGTGTGTGTGTGTGTGTGTGTGTGTGTGTGTGTGTGTGTGTGTGTGTGTGTGTGTATGTATGTGCATCATGTGTACAAATGTGAATATGTGTATGCATGTATGTCTTTGCGTGTGTGT